>NC_056726.1:1851343578-1851651078 GCF_019279795.1 Protopterus annectens
GAAAGGTCCCCAATGGGGATACTTATTTTCCCAAAGGCTAAGGAAGAGGCATGAAGAGGCATGAATGGCACGTCTGACAGGCTGAAGTTGATAAGATAGTTCAGCATTAGGGCTGGAAGAAAGTAAGTTCTGAGGTAATTCGCATCCATACTGGTTCCTTCAGGATGTCATATGTCAGATGTATGGCATGGGGGGAAGGTGTTCAGGCTTTGGTATGTTGGTTGGACGTATGGCTGTTCTTGGCAAGATATCATTAGTACTAATGCAACGGTGATCCAGAGAAGAACATTACCCGACTTTTCATTATTAGAATTTCTGAGCACAGGAAAACATTATCAGCAGATATGCCCATACTGATTAAATCTATCCTGGAAGGATTACAATAAGGCACAGAATTAATAAAAGTCTCCAACTCATAGCATTATGATGCCTGGGATTATCTGCCCAGCTTACATTTTCACGCTACAGAACAAAACAACTTCCTACACTAAGAAACCCCTAAGATGATGAAAACTGCAACTCCTCAAAACTAATAATTATATTTGAGTTTTAAAAAAATATTTTAGTAAATTATAACAAAATCAGTATGTTTAAAAGTTTTGTTACTCTTAGTTTGGGGGAACATTCATTAGATCTGTGGAATAACTCAGGGTCTGGCTGTTGCCTTTTCTATATCAAAAGGAATGAGACAATAAAAACTCATTAGCTTCTCCAGTTTAGCTAGTTGGATGCTTGACATATTCTATACATTAGATACTTGCCTTCCCTATGGCTCAGAAAAGAGTGACAAAAATCCACATTTCTCCACCGACATCAAACTGAATGACAGCATTTATCAAATTACTTTCCTGATGATCTTGAGATTAATGAAGCCTGTCCCAGTACAGCAGTCCCCAGTGTAAGGGAATGACATCCTACTACTTACAAGGCAGGCTGGAATATGTAAATCTCTGAAGTCCATTTCAACATTTTTTTTCTTTGCCAGGCTCCACAGCACAGAGGGATAAAGCCCTGAACAGATTCAAATATGAGCCCTGGAGTTCCAAGTGCCAGCTGGGGAATGGGACAAGTCATGTGGGTGTCATCTTGGAAGGCATATATACTATCAGTATTCAATGGTGGAAACCAGAGACCTGATGGGAATTAATATGTTTCTAAAAGGGCACACTTACTATCGGGCCAAATCTTCAGGGAAATCAAATGTCAAATTTCATACTGTACCTGTTGCATATCTACTCCTTCATCTTTACTAGGCATATGCAAGGAATGATTGCATTTAAACGAAGTGCCCCTCCTCCTGATGAGTGCCTGGTTGATGGCCAGGGTGTCACCAAAAGGTCCCACGCATAGAAAGAATGAATGGGCAAAGCCGTGATAGTGATCTAGCTGGAAGGCAGTGACAGGGCAGCAAATAAGGTCCAAACAATCAGCTGTTCCTCTACTATTTCCTTTTTGATCTCTCTCTCTCTCTCTCTCTCTTCTTGTACTCTTGTTCCCACTCTTCTACAACTGGCATACTCAGCTACTTTCTGTACTGCAACCCCCCCCCCTTTTTTTTTACTTTTCCTTCTTTGACAATTGCTACTTGTCACATTTCCCTAGTTTATTGTTGAATCTACAATCACTATATTTTACATATTGTTTATACTCACATAAACAGTTGGCTATTAATCTCACTGTATGTTTTTCTCCCACTAAATATGTTTTTGGAGCTTTTCTCACAGAGAAAAAGGGTTTTGCATGACCCAGTCAGACCTTCCGGGTTTGTCACAGATGGCCTGCACCTGTCGCCCTAGGATTCCGGATACTGGCTAAGGCTCTTGCTGCCCCTATAGTTCATAGGTAGGTACTAGGCTATTGGCCCTAGGGCCTATATAAGCCTAGCCAAAGGTACCCTGGCTTTCGCAACCCAAGAAAATTATTTTCCTGTGCCACTGTCGAGCAGAGCCACAGAAGTGATCCCCGCCTTTTTTAGGCAGGGTTCAAGTAACAAATTCAACACCATAACAGGAACAGGCAAGCAAAAACTGAGGGTAATGCTACTCAATGCTAAAAGTCTAAATTTCAAAATGCACTCACTCGAGGCACTCCTTTAAATGGAGAACATCGATATCTGTGCAGTGACTGAGACCTGGTTCAAGGCTCCAGAGAGCACCCCTGCACTACCAGGCTATAACTCATACCACACTTTTCGGCCATCTAACCTGGACCAAAACACCAAAGGTGGGGGTGTGTCCAAATTCATTAAGGATATCCACACCTCCAGGCTAGTTGCTCAGCATAATGCACCCGAGGTTATCCAAATGCAACTAACTCTTGGCAAAACTGCAATCCAAATTGTAGCTTGCTACAGATCCCCCACCATGCCCCAGGATTCCCACTCCTCTTTTCTTGATGTACTGGAAAATATTAGGGTTCAACCAAACACCCTAATAATGGGCGACTTCAACTACCCCACCATTAACTGGGAAAACTACTCATGTACTAACTCCTTAGCGCAACGCTTTCTGGAATTCATAAACTCCAATGCCCTAGATCAACTTATCCACACCTCCACCAGGGGCAACAATATCCTAGACCTAGTCATTACCAACATGAGTGACCGGTGTTCCACACCTGAAGTCAACTCCTCGTTGGTCCGATCCGACCATAAGCTAATCACCCTTGATATCCACATCCCACCCCCACCCCCCATTAAGGAAATCACAGTAAGAAATTTATCCAAAGCCAACTTCATGCTTCTTAAGACAGAAGTAGTGAACTTCATGACACCCATGCAGATGTACAATACAGTTACAACTGCTGAATCCTACACAAATGTGCTCTATAAACACCTACATGAGTACATGGATCGTGCTATCCCAAACAGAACCAAGACGCTATCCTCCAAAAAAAAGGAAGCCAATCTGGTGGTCCCCTGCCATAAACAAACTGTACAAAAGAAGGAAGAAACTGTTGCAAAAGAGAGTAAAATCCCATGAGTGGAGGAGCTCCCTGGTCAGCCTCAGTAAGAAGCTGAGATCCCTTATAAGATCCTCCAAAGCTAGCTACGAAAATAAAATTACCACTAATTCCAAGGATAACCACTAAGCATTCTATAGCTATGTCAAGAATCTCAATGGCAACACCCAGATCTGCTCTGAGTTACAGCACAAAGGCATGAAAATTACAGAACCAACTGATATTGCCAACATCCTGGCAGATAGGTTCAGTGCTAACTTTACCCCCCCCCCCCCCAAAGGGCCCATATCTATACAGGAAGAATGCAGAGTCCCTGTAATCACAACTACGTAGGTGAAAGCTGCACTCTCTAAAGCCAAAAACACAGCATCCATGGGACCGGACAACATCCCAGGCTCCCCACTTACGCACCATGTTCAATAATAGCCTCGCATCAGGCTTTGTGCCCACTGAATGGCGCACAGCAACGGTTATCCCATTCCACAAAGGGGGAGCCACCACTGATCCCGGGAACTACAGACTTATTAGCCTGACGAGCCTGGTCTGCAAAGCCATGGAACATATCATCATGGAACTCATAAACAAAGACATTGGTAACCTCCAAACTCTGGATCCCACCCAGTTCGGGTTTGTGAAAGGCAGATCATGCCTCCTGAACCTGATCGACTTCTTTGAGGCAGTTATCAAAGCCGTAGATGAGGGTAAAGTGGTTCACACAGCCTATCTTGACCTCGCCAAGGCTTTCGACACCATCCCTCATTCTGGAATTATAGCTAAACTCAATAAACTAGGCATAAATCCCTACATCACAAGATGAGTTGCTAAATGGCTCACTGACAGAACCCACACTGTAAAAGTTGCAGACTCCAAATCTGACTTCAAACGAGTGACAAGTGGAGTACCACAGGGTTCCGTCCTGGGACCGCTCCTGTTTGGTATCTACTTCTCTGAAGTACAGGCTAACACAGAAGACCTCTGGCTAACGAAGTTCGCAGATGACTGCAAACTAGGAGCTATAGTCAAGTCCCCAAATGATGTGAACATCCTACAGAAGGGCCTCTCTGAGACAGATGCCTGGTGACAGAGCCATGGTCTCAAGCTCAATGCCAAAAAGTGCAGTGTCATCCCATTTGGTAAAAACTCTGTACCCATGAACTACCACATAGGCAGCAATCTACTTAATACAGAATGTGTGATAAGAGACCTTGGGACCCAGGTGGACAGTAGTCTCTCCTTTGATAGTCACATTGCCACAGTAGTCAGGAAGTCCTTCTACGTGGCACACCTCATCATAAAAGGGTTCTCATCCAGGAAAAAAGAGGTCATCATTACCCTCTAACTCATCACTCATTAGACCCATTATAGAGTACAACGCCCCTTTTGGAATGTACCTCACAAGACATCTGCAGCAGCTGGAAAGGCCACAGAAATAAGAGGATTACTGGACTCAAACAAATGCCCTACACTGACCGCCTCAAAAAACTCCAGCTTTACTCCATAGCATATCGCCTACTCAGAGGTGATCTCTGCCTAACATATAAAGCTATGTCAAACCCAGAGCTGTTGGACATGCTACACCTAAAGAAATCCCAATCCCTCAGAGCTACATGCTCTAGGGACCTAAACCTTGTCACCACAATAAACAGGACATGCTGGAGGGATAGATTCCTATCCCAGAGACTTCCCATACTCTGGAACAGGCTACCCATCTATGTCAAGCAAAGTTCTTCATTAGCACTCTTCAAGAAAAATCTTGATGAGTGGATGGGAAATAGGAAATACACCCCGGGGATCACTTTTGTGTGTCTGCTTGTCGGTGGCACAGGAAAATAACTTGCTTGGGTGGCGTAAACCAGGGAACCTTGTTGGCTAGGCTTGCGTACGCCCTTGGGCCGATAGCCTAGTACCTACCTATGAATACGCTCAATTCCATTGTAGTACTGTACAACTACAGCAGTTATAATACATATCGCCAAGAAATGAAAAAGGGATGAAAGAAATCACACTATGACAAAGAGTAGTTAGTGACCCGTGAGTGATGATAAATATTCAAAGTGGTGAAGGGAACAATATTAAACATGTCTCTGTGCAGCTCTTACCTTGGGAGACAGCCACAGTTCAGGAAGTCACAGGGAAAAGATCACCAGACTAATGAGTAAGAAAAAATGGCAAACCAACATGAAACAGTTCTAGTCTGGCTGGCAGAACAGTGACAGGACTACCATCTGTGACATTATTACCCAGGTTCAGGACTGATAAGAAAGAAGTGACATTTGGCAAGATGGTTCTAAAGATCTTTTGGCCCTTCCTTTGTGTGAAAAGCTGAGCTACTCACTCTGTAAAAAACAAAGAATACCACTGCTGTAAGCTGTGCTTATATAAAACTCAACACAAGAAAAAGAAAAAAAGCACAGCGACATTCAACTTTTTATTAAAAATGATAATCCTGCAAAGCTGGTTAACCCCTTCCTCAGTGCCAGCACTGAGGAAGGGGAAACCCGAAAGCTTTGCTGGATTATCATTTTTAATAAAAAGTTGAACGTCGCTGTGCTTTTTTTTCATTCTCTCTCTAGCCAGTTATTTGGGGGCATGGGGTGGACAGACAGCCACTACAGTACTACATGCAACTGCTTACACTTGTAACTCAGTGTACTACTGTTGGCCATACACAGAAAAGAAAGCTGAATGTAGTTTGCATGTCAGAATAAATGCTAAATTCTGGTTACCTTACACTTGTTTCCAAAGCTCTACCTTTTTTTTTACTCTTTTATTGAATTATCACTTGTGACATAGGCAAATTTACATTTATACAAAAGTAATCAAACTGTATTAAATTAACATTAATAAACATTATATTTCACATATACTGCTATATATCATACAACCTAAGCAACATTACATAAATTATTCAATTCCTGCCTGTTTTTTAAGCAAGAAATATCTTTATTAGAGGTTAGAAAGGATTGGGAAGAGAGACTGGATAAGCAATTTAAAAAGCTCCACCTTGTTGAACAGAGGAATGATAATTTATGTAACAGTTCCAACGTGACATGCAAGAAAACTGCACAAAAATTTAAGCAGGCACATAGCATAGGAAGTATTCAAAGGGGCAATGTAATTTCAATGTGTACAGGGTCAGCAAGAATAAACACTAAAAAATAGTCAACTTGCTATAGAAGATACAACGTGTTTATTAACAATAACAGAAGTCTTAGACCTAACTGCAGCCAATTTACAGCACAAACCAAAGTGGGCTCAGTCTTTAGGATCAAACTGGATCTGCCTACCTTCTAGGTACAACTGAACACCAAGATGCTAAGTCATTTATGGTTGTAGATATGATTATAGTTAAGATTCTGTTTATCCAAACCAATTACTGTAATACTGAAAATGTGTAACTGTTGTACAATACATAGTAACCAAGTCTTATTTCAGTTGTTACAGTCAAAGCAGATTGTAGCTTTGCTGTGGCATAAATGTAATGAAAAATTCTTGGACTGCTTGCTAACACTGGCCTTATACGCAGACCAGTGAAGCATAAAGACTGACTCATACTGTATAGCCTGAGCATCCAGAACACTGCTCTTCTCACTATGGAGAGGATTAGGGAACAACAAAAATATCAAACATGTTAGTACAAGGAGGTCATGACAAGTGTAGCAAGGACACAGAAGTGCTGTGCATGTATCTGATCTATAATCCTATTCCACACTGCACATGTTGTTGGTGGGGGTGGTGAAGGATAGTGACCCATCAGCCAACTGGAGGATGATGCCACTAAAATGACAGACATCCCCTAAATGCTTTATTCCATACATGAGACCACTCAAGTTATCTATAGTATGATTCCAGTTATTTTCATTAAGAGTAATATAGAATTATCATCCATGGGGTGGGTAAAGGCCAATCTCTAACTAAATGGGACAGGTTAATTTGAACACAAAAAAGGAAATTGGCTAGGTTTAAAATGGCCTGCCCACAAGGGAAGCTAGCCTAGTACTTCAACTATGGAATTTTGTATGCATGGTTCTGATGAAGTCTAATTGTATTAGATGAAAGCGCTCAACCGTTTTTAGTATAATAAACCTGGTTATTTTAACTGTATATTGTCCATTTCGTTATATCACCCAGCCAGTGGGTTCTTGAACTTGTGCATAGTAGCTGTGTTTTTGGATTGAATAGAGTTCGGACATCATTTTGTGTATTACTGACTTCAACTATGGACTTATGAACTTACTGGGCACCTTCAGATCATAGCTGCGGGCAAGAGTGGGAATTAACTACTAGAATGCAGTTAAAATAATGAAGGAGTGTGCATATTCATTTAAGGCATTCAGAGATAACACCATGCCTAGTACTAGCAGATCACCACAGCAAGCCTGTACCCTACCTTTACACTTTGAGCTTAGAATGTCATGAAACTGCAACAGAAGAGAATGTGGCCAAATAGAACTGTTTAAACATTTAGAAGTTCATCCCTTGAATAGTAGAAGTTAAAAAGTCCTGCAAGTCCACAAACTACTTGTCAACTATTTACTCACAAAACATGCCCCCCACGATAATCCACACACCCAGAACTCTACAGTTCACATTTTATTACCTTACCATATATGCACCAAGCTTGTTCCCAAGTTTCCAGCTTAGTTCAAAGATCAAACATTTAAATCAGACTTGCTAATATTATCTATTGGGTATAGCCTGATTCTACCTTGGCACTCTGTCTGAAAGCTACAGATGCTAGTTCTGAAGGTTTATTAACTGGTCGTGTACATACCTAACAACTCCAGGTTTCTTTTTTTGTGTTTTCTTATTTTTTGTTGTTGGGGTACAATACAAACTGAACAGCTGGGTGGTGGAAGCACTCTGTGTTGCACTAGGTCAAATTTCCCTTATGCAGCCAGACCAAAATCCCTCCAGAAGATCTGAGTATCTACCTGTTCTGTGGTGCATATTTACTATTTATTATTAAGAGAAATTAAAATTGATTGGTTCGAGGGGAAAGTTTGGGGAGGGGCTGTGATGACCTATAATATCAATGGGACCAAATTCAGCCAAGACTACAACTGAATGGTCAGGGCTGGGTTGCTTCTAGGTCACCATTTCTGAGACCTCATATCAGCAGTAGTTTTTCATACAGGTGTTTTATTCCCTGCTGTATATCACTGGGTCTGAACTGTCACCTTGGCACCAACCGTGTAGTTCCTATTCATACTGGAACCATTTCTAGTTCTCTGGAAGCTTCTTCTAAATTTCCTGGTGGTGTGGTGTCTAAATGTCTCCTGGAATTGTTACACCCCCAGCAGTTTTCTCACATAATTGGTAGTTTAGTGGTGTTGAGGAATCAAAACATTACCTCATCTTCTAAACCTAGCCTGGGGGCTTCAGCAGCTCCCCACAATCACTTTACACATATACAGGATGGCTACCACTAGCATAAATCAATAATACATATAGTTCACTGAACCTGCTAGATTAGGCAGCGCACTGGAAAAGCATAATGGGTTGCAGACTAGGTTTGTTTGATTATTTTATGAAAGTCTATCCAATTCAGCCCTTTATTTGGCATTCATCCTTGTGAAGCATTCACAAGGGTGTGAGATTCCTGTCAAGTGATAATCATGCCTGAAGGTACCTATGTAGGTGAACACTTGACCAAAATATCCCAACATACTACATTGGCAGATAACTTAAGCCCAGAAATGTCAACGAAAGATTACCAATTTAAGATAAAGGTGTCTAACAAACTTAATACTCTGGCATATCACCATCGTCAGCAGGACACACATTGTCCTTTTTTGATACACAACCATTTCCAACTCTTCCTAACACAGACAATGTTGGGCACTTACTGTAGTACAGAAAGGTCTGAAGTTCAGAAAAGCAACAAAGGGCTGGACAGCATATAAAGTAGTAATAAACAAGACTAACGTGTATGCATACAACTTTAGATACATTTAGCAAAAATTGTGAATAAACTAATTCAACAATTTCTTCATGTGAAAGCAGAAATACATGTAAAACAAGAAACAATGTAACTTGCACAAGACAGTTCAAATCAGCCAACAACTTCATAATCAACAAGTAGAAATGGGAGACACTGTTACCTGTCAAGGTTTGCATTTTCATGTGCCCTTAACTTATCAATCACAGGCTGAATTCCTAGCATAAGAAATTCATATCGAAGGTGCAATCGAAACTCTAGGCTGTCCTAAGGAAAACAGTAAAACATGGTTAAAACAGATAGATATTCCTTATGTTCTCATTCAATACAGGTGTGATGCATTCTGCTTGCTGTGAGGAAACTCCTGGGATACAGTTTACCTTTTCTAGTGTAATCAACATTATAGTTTGGGGGTGCATGCAATGAGGCTATGTGACCACATGATAGCTTGAATTTAACAATGTCTTTGCTTGTGTGTGACCTGCATACTCATAAAATGTTGTCACACACAAACAGGCACACACGTGCGCGCGCGCACACACACACACACACACACACACACACACACACACACACACACACACACACTGCATAATAAAAAGCCTAAAATTGGTTTATTAGAAAATGATAAGGGACACTTCAGGAAGATATGGACAGGCAAAGACTTAGGTTGTTCTGAAATCTCAAAAAAGGAGGACAGAAGTAGAGATGTAACTGCCTAAAAGACAGCATCAAATATGAGATCAGAAATGAAGAGGAAGACCACTCTGTGAAGGGGCAAGGATGTGGATAAAGTCAAATGTAAGGGGCTACCTAAGTAGTGTGGGTATTTGTAGCATTGTCCATATTTAGGCTTGTGTTTTGGGCCTAGTTGCCAGTGGAGGACGTGTCTGAGCACATTTTCAAGGCCATCTTAGTTTAGTCAAAGCCATACTGCATTTCAGTGAGAGAGGATTTTTATGGTCATTGGCTGATTGGGGTTACCTGGACTTGGAGTAAGCACCCCATTGGTTCTTTCGAGCTTTTTTAAAGTTGTTTCAGGTTTCAACTTTCTGTTACCTAAGAAGTTAACTTGTGAGTGTTTCTGCCATTTCACAATGAGCTAATCGGAGGAAGGGCACTGAGCAAACTCGGATCTGTAATATATAACATTAAGTATCCTGTTTTTTGCTTATTTTTACAAGTTATTTATAGCACTTTTATTGTCTGCTGCATACTCCTCTAGCTAGTTTCTCTCTGTGTGGGGTATTAACTGGAAATTGTCTACATTTATTAATCATCTGTTTGGGTTTTTTGTTCTGATTTCCTGCGAAGGAGTGTATCATATAACTTGTTTGCAGTTAAAAGCTTTCTCTAGAGTCTCCTTGCTCCTCATTGGTCAGATCCAACCACAACCTAATCACCCTAGACATCCACATCCCGCCCCCACGCCCCATTAGGGAAACCACCATAAAAAATTTCTACAAAGTCAACTTCACGCATCTTAAGACAGACGTGGCAAACTTCACGACATCCATGCTGATGGACAATAGAGGTACGACTGCTGAATCCTACACAAATGCACTTTATAAGCACTTACATGGATCATGCAATCCCTAACAGAACCAAGATGCTATCCTCCAAAAAAAGGAAGCCAATCTGGTGGTCCCCTACCATAAACAAACTCTACAACAGAAGAAAGAAACTGTTGCAAAAGAGAGTAAAATCCCATGATTGGAGGAACTCCCTGGTTAGCCTCAGTAAGAAGCTGAGAGCCCTCATAAAATCCTCCAAAGCTAGTTACGAAAACAAAATTGCCACTGATCCTAAAGACAACCACAAAGCATTCTATAGCTATGTCAAGAACCTCAATGACAACACTCATATCTGCTCTGATTTACAGCACAATAGCACTAAATATACAGAAGCAACTGATATTGCCAATCCTGGCAGATAGGTTCAGTGCTAACTTTACCTCTCTCTCACCCCCTAAAGGGCCCAACTCTATAATGGAAGAATGCAAAGTTCCTGTAATCACGGCTGCACAGGTAAAAATACACTCTCCAAAGCCAAGAACGCAGCATCCATGGGACCTGACAACATCCTAGGCTGCATTCTACACGAACTACAGAACGAACTGGCACCCCACCTAAGTACCATGTTCAATCATAGCCTCACCTCAGGCTTTGTGCCCATTGAATGGCGCACAGCAATGGTTATCCCACTGCACAAAGGGGGAGCCACCATGGACCCCGGGAACGACTGCCCCATTGGCCTGACGAGCCTGGTCTGCAAGGCTATGGAACGTATCATCATGGAACTTATAAACAATGACATTGGTAATCTCTAAACTCTGGACCCCACCCAGTTCGGGTTTGTAAAAGGTAGATCATGTCTCCTTAGGTAGGTACTAGGCTATCGGCCCTGGGGCCTACACAAGCCCAGCCAAAAAGGTACCCTGGTTTTTGCCACCCAAGAAAATTATTTTCCTGTGCCACTGTCGAGCAGAGCCACAGAGGTGATCCCCGGGGTGAATTTCCTATTTCCCATCCAATCATCAAGATTTTTCTTGAAGAGTGCTAATGAGGAGCTTTGTTTGATATAGATAGGTAGTTTATTCCAGAGTATGGGAAGTCTCTGGGACAGGAATCCATCCCTCCAGCATGTTCTGTTTATTGTGGTGACAAGGTTTAGGTCCCTAGAGCGTGTAGCTCGGAAGGATTGGGATTTCTTTAAGTGGAGCATGTCCAACAGCTCTGGGTTTGACATAGCTTTGTATGTTAGGCAGAGATCACCTCTGAGTAGGCAATATGTGACGGAGAAAAGCTGGAGTTTTTTGAGACGGTCTGCGTAGGGCATCTGTTTGAAGCCGGTAATCCTCTTTGTGAGGTATTTCTGCAGCCTTTCCAGTTGTTGTAGATGTCTTGTGAGGTACATACCAAAAGGGGCATTGTACTCTATAATGGGTCTAATCAGTGATGAGTAGAAGGGAACAATGACCTCTTTTTTCTGGATGAGAAACCTTTTGCGATGAGGTGTGCCACATAGAAGGATTTCCTGACTACTGTGATGATGTGATTATCAAAGGAGAGACTACTGTCCACCTGTGTCCCACGGTCTCTTATCACACTTTCGGTGTTAAGTATACTACCGCCTATGTTGTAGTTCATGGGTACAGAGTTTTTACCAAAGGGGATGACAATGCACTTTTTGGCATTGAGCTTGAGGCCATGGGTTTGACACCAGGCATCTGTCTCAGTGAGGCCCTTTGTAAGATGTCCGCATCATTAGGAGTTTCGATTATGGCTCCTAGTTTGCAGTCATCTGCAAAGTTAGTTAGCCAAAGACCTTCTGTGTTAGCCTGTACTTCAGAGAAGTAGATACCAAACAGGAGAGGACCCAGGACTGAACCCTGTGGTACTCCACTTGTCACTGGTCTGAAGTCGGATTTGGAGTCTGCTACTTTCACAGTGTGGGTTCTGTCAGTGAGCCAGTTGGCAACCCATCTTGTGACATATGGATTTATACCTAGTTTAGTGAGTTTATCTATAATTCCAGAGTGGGGGATGGTGTAGAACGCCTTGGCAAGATCTAGATAGGCTGTGTGAACCACCTTACCCTTATCTACGGCTTTGGTGACTGCTTCAAAGAAGTCTATCAGGTTTAGGAGACATGATCTGCCTTTTACAAACCCGAACTGGGTGGGATCCAGAGTTTGGAGATTACCAATGTCTTTGTTTATAAGTTCCATGATGATACGTTCCATGGCCTTGCAGACCAGGCTTGTCAGGCTAATGGGGGCGGTAGTTCCCGGGGTCCGTGGTGGCTCCCCCCTTGTGGAGTGGGATAACCGTCGCTGTGCGCCATTCAGCAGGAACAAAGCCTGAGGTGAGGCTATGATTGAATATGGTACTTAGGTGGGGTGCCAATTCATTCTGTAGTTCATGTAGAACGCAGCCTGGGATGTTGTTTGGTCCCATGGATGCTGTGTTCTTGGCTTTGGAGAGTGTGGTTTTTACCTGTGCAGCCATGATTACAGGAACTTTGCATTCTTCCAGTATAGAGATGGGCTCTTTAGAGGGTGAGAGGGGGGTAAAGTTAGCACTGAACCTATCTGCCAGGATGTTGGCAATATCAGTTGGGTCTGTATATTTAGTGCCATTGTGCTGTAACTCAGAGCAGATCTGAGTGTTGCCACTGAGATTCTTGACATAGCTATAGAATGCTTTGTGGTTGTCTTTAGAATCAGTGGCGATTTTGTTTTCGTAACTAACTTGGAGGATTTTATCAGGGATCGCAGCTTCTTACTGAGGCTAACCAGGGAGCTCCTCCACTCGTGGGATTTTACTCTCTTTTGCAACAGTTTCTTCCTTCTGTTGTACAGTTTGTTTATGGCAGGGGACCACCAGATTGGCTTCCTTTTTTTGGAGGATAGCGTCTTGGTTCTGTTTGGGATAGCACGATCCATGTACTCATGTAAGTGCTTATAAAGTGCAATTGTGTAGGATTCAGTAGTCATAACTGTATTGTCCATCTGCATGGGTGTCATGAAGTTCACCACTTCTGTCTTAAGAAGCATGAAGTTGGCTTTGGAGAAATTTTTTATCATGGTTTCCTTAATGGGGGGTGGAGGCAGGATGTGGATATCTAGGGTAATTAGCTTATGGTCGGATCAGACCAATGACGTGTTGACTTCAGGTGTGCAACACCGGTCACTCATGTTGGTAATGACTAGATCTAGGATATTGTTGCCCCTGGTGGGGGTGTAGATAAGTTGATCCAGGGCATTGGAATTTATGAATTCCAGAAAGCATTGAGCGAAGGAGTTGGTACATGAGTAGTTTTCCCAGTTAATGGTGGGTAGTTGAAATCGCCCATTATTAGGGTATTTGGTTGAACCCTAATATTTTCCAATACATCAAGAAAAGAGGAGTGGGAATCCTGGGGCATGGTGGGTGATCTGTAGCAAGCTACAATTTGGATTGCAGTTTTGCCCAGAGTTAGTTGCACTTGGATAACCTCGGCTGCATTATACTGAGCAGCTAGCCTGGAGGTGTGGATATCCTTAATGAATATGGACACACCTCCGCCTTTGGTGTTCCGGTCCAGGTTACATGGCCGAAAAGTGTGGTATGAGTTATAGCCTGGTAGTGCAGGGGTGCTTTCTGGAGCCTTGAACCAGGTCTCAGTCACTGCACAGATATCGATGTTCTCCATTTTAAGGAGTGCCTCGAGTGAGTGCATTTTGAGATTTAGACTTCTAGCATATGAGTTATAGCCTGGTAGTGCAGGGGTGCTTTCTGGAGCCTTGAACCAGGTCTCAGTCACTGCACAGATATCGATGTTCTCCATTTTAAGGAGTGCCTCGAGTGAGTGCATTTTGAGATTTAGACTTCTAGCATTGAGTAGCATCACCCTTAGTTTTTGCTTGCCTGTTCCTGTTACGGTGGTGAATTTGTCATTTGAACCTTGCCTAAAAAAGGCACTATAGGGGTGGCAAGAACCTTAGCCAGTATCCGGAATCCCAGGGGTGACAGGTGCAGGCCATCTCTGGCAAAGCATCGTGGTCTGTCGACCATGTCATCCCAGGCAGACAGATACTGGATCCCTTTAGAATGGCACCAGAAGCTTAGCCAATTGTTGAAGTCAATCATTTTGTCCTTGTACTGCGGCATCATTCTGGGTGATGGCAGAAGGCTACTCAGGGCTAGGGTCATACCTGCCTGGGCTACAAGATCGGAAAGCTCTTCCATGTCTCTTTTCATGTAGTCCAGGGAGGTATGTCTCAGGTCATTCACACCAACATGGACAATGACAGAGTCATATTTATACTTGTTGTGGAGTGACCTGAGTGCGTGGGTTATGTGGCGGATCCTGGCACCCGACAGGCAGCTGACAGTAACCTTGTCCTTGTTTAGCCTGGTGAGTGGGACATCAGTGTGCCTGACTACAGAGTCGCCTTTGACTAGTGTGTTGTGTACGTTGTTTTGCCTTATTGACTGTCATTGAGTGGCACACTGAGTCTGCGGGCTATGTGTCATTTGGGTTGTGTTGGGGGGGTGGATGTTGCTTGCATTTCTGCTTTGGAGGTCTCTGTTGCTTGAGCAGATTATTACTGAGAGCCTCCGCAAATGTTTTTGTATTTTTATGTGTGGATTTTGGTGGTGTAGATTTAGTGAGACTATGTGGTGAGTGTGGTGTGATGCAAGTGTTTACCTTCTCCTCTTGACTGTCTAGTTCAGCCTTGATTGGAGAGAGCTTTACCTCCAGTTTGGCTAGATAAGTGCATCTCTCACAGGTTGTAGTGTTGGGTGGTAGGAGGAGAGGGTTGTCTGTGTACAGGGATGGGAGAGTGGCCTAATGGTTAAGGTGTTTGCCTTGCAAGCACAAGGTACAGGGTTTGAGTCTCACAAGGGATAATTGGCTAAGCTTAAAATGGCTCGCAAGGGCAGTTAGCCTAGTACTAATCTATGAACCTATGAGGCAATTTCTACATTGCCCCAAGATGCCCAGATTCATCAGATAGACAGGAGAGAACACTGGGAGCTGACACTTGGACATGCCTGAATAAAAAAACTATTTTCCTCTAGATAAGTGAGGAAAATGAGTACAAGAGCTGTTTTTCTCTAAGCAAGTGAGGAAAGTAAGTACCAAAACTGTTTTCCTCTAGGTAATGAGGAAGGTTGAGTGCTGTAGTAATTAATAGGTTATTTAGTGATTACAAGCTCTAAACAAGTGCTGATCATGAATAAGCAAATTCAACTGCTAAAAGTAAGAATCTGTATCTGGACTAAACTAGTTACAGGAAAGGGGGGAAACAAGTGCAAATGTGGGCTTTTAAATCAGAAAGTTGAGAGAGATGGAAAAACTGCCCAAACGGCCAATAACTACAATTTCTGGGCCAGAACCACTCCTTATGTGGTAGATAGGTTACCTAGTGCTTACCACTCCCACTGATAAGCTAGAAGGCTTCCCCCAACACAGAAAGCATGGGGGGCTCAGAAGCTTACATACAGTCCTGGATACAGCAAATCTGAATCTGGACTACACTAGTTACAGGAAAGGTATTTATTTATATATATATATATATACAGATATATATATATATATATACACACAGAAAAGTAGCTAAAACAGCAGTGAAAACAATTCAAATGCAGTGCAAGCTAGCACACTTGAGTATGTACCAATGTTAGACCAAACAGTTTAAAAAATGCAATTAAATTAAAAATGACTAAAAACAATGCAGAAGGAGTCTATTAGGTAGAATGAGGTAAAGAGATGGGACTGGGGGAGTGTCCCAGATCAAATCTACAGTGGGGGCAGGCAACTGCAAAAACCTCCAAATTTAAACCTTCAGCAGAGATCTGAAAAACTATACAGTGAAGCAAAAATAACAGTGCACAACTCTGAAGTGCCAGAAAAATATACTCAGCTCTGTATATCTCTAGATAGTTTGAAGAGCACTCTTTCAGGACACAGGAAGGCTCTAGCAATGATATGCAGGGAGTCTAAACCTGATAGACTTCTTTGAAGCAGTCACCAAAGTGGTGGATGAGGGTAAGGTGGTTCACACAGCCTATCTAGATATTGCTAAGGCTTTCAACACCATCCCCCACTCGAATTATAGATAAACTCGCTAAACTAGGTATAAATCCCTATGTCACAAGATGGGTTGCCAACTGGCTCACTGACAGAACCCACAATGTGAAAGTAGCAGACTCCAAATCCAACTTCAGACCAGTGACAAGTGGAGCACCACAGGCTTCAGTCCTGGGTCCTCTCCTGTTTCGTATCTACTTCTCTGAAGTACAGGCTAACAGACAAGTTCTTTGGCTAATGAAGTTTGCAGATGACTGCAAACTAGGAGACATAATCAAAACTCTGAACGATGTGGACATCCTACAAAAGGGCCTCATTGAGACAGATGCCTGGTGTCAAAGCCATGGCCTCAAGCTCAATGCCAAAAAGTGCATTCACATCCCTTTTGGTAAAAACTCTGTACCCATGAACTACCACATAGGTGGTAGTCTACCTAACACCGAAAGCATGATAAGAGACCTTGGGACACAGGTGGACAGTAGTCTCTCCTTTGATAATCACATCGCCACAGTAGTCAGGAAACCCTTCTACATGGCACACCTCATCCCAAAAGGTTTCTCATCCAGAAAAAAAGAGGTCATTGTTCCCCTCTACTTGTCACTCATTAGACCCATTATAGAGTACAACGCCCCTTTTGGTATCTACCTCACAAGACATCTACAACAACTGGAAAGGCCGCAGAAATACCTCACAAAGAGGATTACCGGCCATAAACAGATGCCCTATGCAGACCGTCTCAAAAAACTCCAGCTGTACTTCATCGCATATCGCCTACTCAAAGGTGATCTCTGCCTAACATACAAAGCTATGTCAAACCCAGAGCTGTTGGACATGCTCCACTTAAAGAAATCCCAATCCCTCCGAGCTACACACTCTAGGGACCTAAACCTTGTCACCACAACAAACAGAACATGCTGGAGGGATAGATTCCTGTCCCAGGGACTTCCCATACTCTGGAACAAACTACCTGCCTGTATCAAACAAAGCTCCTCATTAGCAATCTTCAAGAAAAGTCTTGATGATTGGATGGGAGATAGGAAATTCACCCCGGGGATCACTTCTGTGGCTCTGCTCGACAGAGGCACAGGAAAATAATTTTCTTGGGTGGCGAAAGCCAGGGTACCTTTTGGCTAGGCTTATATAGGCCCTAGGGCCAATAGCCTAGTACCTACATATGAACCTAAGTGCCTTGGCAAGTAAGGGAAAGGAAGGCAGGGGCAGGGGTGCTGGTAGAATGATACAGTCTGTCCACCCTCAGACACATCAGCTTAGGAGGATTACAGATTAGAAGAGAAAGTAAAGGGGTGAAGTAGTAGGAAATGGGTAACAGTAACAGGAATTTAAATCTCTGTATGATTTGTGGGATCTTGAGCTTCAGTGCAGACAGATATCGGGGGTATGACTGGCACTCTAAATAATAAATTATTCAGCCAAATGGTGCAGGTCAGTAGCAAAACAGAAATTGACGGATATGGCCTTAATCAAGGCAGAAGTGTCATGGATATGCATGTGAACATGCTGTTATCCAACAGTGATCATGCTGTTGTGTAGTTTAGGGTAAAGGGGACGGGTAAGAAAAGACAAAGAAAGATTTCATAGGATCATAGTTTGTTACAGGGCTAAGTGCACCATAACCCACTTTGTCCCTGAGTACCTTTGCCATCTACTGCTGGGGGGTATGTTAGTAAGAAGGTAGCTAAGGGATTTGTGGGGGGGGGGGTTGTTAACTGGAGAACATTTTACTTACTAACAGTCCCTATCGATCAGAGATATGGGAGCCAGACCAGAGATGAATTTGTGATCTCCCATCCAGTGGTAAAGTTTTTATTTAAAAAGGATCAGGGATGAATTCTGCTTCACATGGATGGGGAGCCTATTCCATTACACAGGGATCCTTTCAGTCATGTACCTGTCTATCCAGCATGTTCTATCTATGTGTCACAAGTGAAGTTCAAATCCTCGTATGTAGTGTTTCTAGTGCTGTTTGTTTTACAGCTATGCAAAAGATCCATCAGGGCTGGAACTGAGGATGTCTTATAAGCCAGGCATAGATCAGCAGTCTGTAGGAAACTAAATACAGAGGTGAAGCCTTTAGGTGATCCAAGTAGGAAGGGGTATTCATGCCCTGGATTCTCTTGGTGAAGAACCTTTGTGAGTGTTCAAGCTCTTGCAAGGTTAGGTACATGCCAAAGGGAGTATTGTACTCAATGATGGGTCTGATAACAGCTGAACAGAGGTACTATAACTTTCTTAGACCTAGATAACCTTACCTATAAGTTGGGTGACATAGAAAGTTTTCTTACTATCTTTGCTACATGATAATCAAAGTCCAGATTACTACCTACATATCTTCCCAGATCTCTAACTATTGGGTCAATTCTTAGGGGTGTTTTAACAATGGAGTGATTAACTTGGATGGACAATTTCCCAAAGGAAATTATAATGCATTTCTTGGCTTGGCACCAGGCATCTGTTTCTGTTACACCTTCTTACAAGATGTTGGTGTCATGGAGGAGTCTATGATAGCTCCCAATTTACAGTCATCTGTGAACTTGGTGAGCCAAAGGCTTAGACATTAGCCTTCACTTCTGAGAAGTAGATGCCAAACAGGAACAAGTCCAGCATGGAGCCTTGAGGTACTCTGCTGGTGACTGGTTTCTTGGTGGAGGTGGTCTCACCAGTCCTGACTTCCTGGATCCTATCTGTGAGCCAGCCAGCAATCCAGTGAGTTATGTAGGGATTTATGCCTAGTTCAGACAGTTGGTCAACAATGCCCGAGTATGGAACTGTACTGAATGCCTTGGCCATGTCAGGTTATGCAGTACACAAAGTTTTACCCTCATCCATTGCCTTGGTGATCTTGAAAAAAATCAACCAAGTTAAGTAGGCACAACCTTCCCTTAATAACTGGGATGGGTCCAGTGTCTATAGGTTGTCAATGTCCTTGATGATTATTTCCATAATAATTCATTCCACGGCTTTGCACAACCTGATGGGTCTGTAGTTCCTGTGGTCCTTTGATGACAATTGTGGTCCTCCATTCACTTAGCAGGTAACTTGTTTTGAGGCAGTAGTTAAAGTGTACCTCAAATGGTCCTGATAGATTATGTTTTAGATTTTCAGGAGGCAACCAGGGATACTGTCGGACCCACTGAGATAGTGTTTTTGAACTTAACGAGCACTATTAAAAACTGATCTCTGCTAATAGCCGGGGGAAGTATGTTAGAAGGGATTTCATATGGGTAAGTCAGGAGAATGAGGGCTGACGTTAGATCTGAATTTATCAGCCAGTAGATTCGCTCTGTCTCCCTGCTCAGTAAAGGCGGTGCCATTAACCACCAGCTCAGCACACTGTGTGTTACCTTTAAGGTTCCAGAGACAGCTAAAGAAGGTCTTGTGATTGTCCTTAGCCTGAGAGGCTATCCTGACCTCACAGTTGGCCTTGTCAGACTTTATGAGACCTCTTAGTTTCTTGCTTAGGTGAATCAGAGACCTCTTTTCTTTATGGGAGTTGCTCTTTCTGATTTTGGCCATGACTTTTTTGTTGTTGTTTTGTTCCCTGTTGAGGTGGGGATTCCATCAGTGGGGTTTGTTTTGGGCTTATTTCAGGTAGGTACAGCAGCCACTATGCAGCCATTCACATTTGTATAGGGTTTCTATGAATAATTCTGCATAGGTAGCTGTCGTCTCAGGGTTAGGGGGAGCCTTAAATTTTGACAAACTGTTGCTTAATAGGATGTAGTTTGCCTTAGAATAGTTCCTAACTGTAACAGGCTTAATTGGGTTTTCCGAGTTGATTTTTATTTAGATGGAGGTAAGTTTGTGATCTGACCTCACAAATGAGGATGTGACACAAGAAAGGTTTATGCAAAGCTTTCCCATATTTCTGAGTACTAGATCCAGTATATTTGATCCTCTGACTGGAGAATGCTCTATCTGGTCCAAGATGCTTGTGTTAATACAGTCCAGGAAGCGTTGTGCCTGTCGCAATAGTGTAGACAGGGCAGGGTGAAGGAGGCAATTGCCCCAGGTGCTGTCTTGTCCGAGGTGCAACTCGCTGATGTAAAAAAAAAAAAAAAATTAGTGAAATACTTTTTTGTTTTCCTTTTAAAGGAAACAGCAATACATAGGTCCTAAATGGATGTCTGAAACTTTCCTACTTGCCTCCAGCACTGTCTTAAGTCATGCTGCTTTGGCACCACCCCAAAAAGACCTGAGATTGGCTGCACAGGTAGAGGGGGTGGTGGTGCCGCAGTACACGTCAGATAGTGTCTTGAGCTGTAGTGTTGGTGGAAGCCGATAATGAGCTGAGGGATGTAATGCTTTCCCAATTAAAACTGCTTGCTGTGGGAGCATTTAATGTGTGGGGACAGAGACTAAGGACGAAAAAATCAAGTATCTGAAGTAATGTTTCATTTTGGGACTTGTGCATACTTTACTGAAGGGATCACTGGGGGAAATGTTTAATTTTGGTGCCATTTATGTGCCCAAAACTACTGAAGGGATTGTTGGGGGAACTGTTTCATTCTGGTATCATTTGAGTGCTTGTGCATACATGGATAAACTACTGAAGATATCTTTGCGGGAAATTATTCATTTTTTTCTTTGCTCATGCATACATGGACAAACTACTGGAGGGACCTTTGTGAGAAATGATTTGTTTTGATGCCATTTGAGTGCTTGTGTATACGTGGACAAACTAATAAAGTGATCCGTGGGGAAAATTATTCATTTTAGTATCAGTGAAATTCTTGCACAAACATGGACAAACTACTGAAGTGATCATTGGGGGAAATTATTAATTTTGATGTCAGTGAAATACATGTACATACATGGACAAATCACCATGGCATTTAGAGAAAGGAAGTATGCAAATAATGCAGCTACACTGCTTGATAGGCAGCAATGCAGCACAGCCAAGCATACCTTTTAATGTATATATGTCTTTATTTTAAAACAACGATATACCTTCCACTAGGACTCACCAAAGATTAAAACCATGTGATGATCTGGCTGACTGAAATTTAAAAGTGTTTTTTTTTTTTGCAGGGGGCAGATTCCCCTGCATACCCAATGTAGGGGTAAGGCACCAGCATCCTCCAGATTTATATTGCTAGTCTCATCTTGGTTGTTAAAAAAATAAACATATGTCTCTGCCTCTCATGAAAGCACTGCAAGGGTGGCATACCTCTCAACTACTTAGCACAAGAACTCTAGACAAAGCCTAAAATAAAGGTGTCAAAGGCCCCAAAACAGGGTCAGGTTTTAAACATTGCTCTTATAAAGTTTAAACTTAGAAAGTTGCTAGAATAACAGGATTTCTATTTGTATGCAATTCTGAAGGAAATGAAGGTAAGAATCAAATTCTATGCCTTGTGCATATGATATAAACCCAGCATGACTCACACTGTCAAAAGCCATTTAATCCAAGGGAGCATTTTTTTCTTTCTTTTTTCCCCAATACTTTTTGATTTTTTCTGTTGCTTACTTGCTTACATTCTGCACTTATCTTTATTTATTTGTTAGGTTAAGTGTCACTTTATAACTGAAAGAAGGCACTCAGTAGTTACAGTCTATATTAGCCAGTAGAGCACACCCCTGTTGCAACAATGTGTAAGTGTCTAGTATCTTATTATGCCACTTGGATATGCTGTTAGCATAAAATAAACCACGCATTGCAGTGTAAATTATCCAGAGTTCACTGAACTTGCTGTCAATATAATGTAAACTTCAAGTATAAATGGTGTCACAATGCACACTGAACTTTCTTGTGCAGTATACATTTTGATATATTGTGAAGGGGCAGGATATATATTTTAGCTGTTTCTCCCCTGGGCATGATTTTTCTATCTGTGCCACAGCCACAATGTGTCTTTTTCTGTGTTGCAGTTCAGATTTCCCAAGTTATTAACACTATAATTTGGGTCTATATCACAACCTCGAACTTAAAAAAGTTTGATCGTTGTAATATCGAACCCTTATGTCTGAAACCCAACAAAACCGAAAGCACAGAACAGCGATATGACAAAAAAACAAAACAAAAACTTAACTTTAAACTTAAAGTGAAGTGGGGGGCTTTGCCTCCACACCCCCCAACGTGGGGGCTGTGCCCCCCAAACACCCCTACTTAAATATACCAACTCCAAGATAGCACCACAGTGAAGAAAATAGCAAAGCCCCGAAAACGGCCCACCAATTTTTTTCCCTGGGAAAAAAGTCAATGTGCAGTGGCTTCGCTATTTTCCATTTTAGGGTTCAATATTACGTCCGAACTTGTTTTAGTTGAAATAGAGACCCCTATAATTTGTTATGCTGCTGTTGGCATCTGAACTGTACCTGAATGTAGATGTGGACTGTGCTGAATTTTGCTTTATTTTCAATATCTGTGTGGTTTCTTTAAATTTCTAAAGTTGTGTTGTATTTGACTATGTAGTACATGACAGTTGAATGATTACCTGTGAAAAATCCTTTGAACTCGGACATGCTTTTGAGCTGTTGTCAAGGCATTTCTTCCAACACATATTCAAAAATTTTTTTCTGGCCCTGTAGGCTAGGGTGGTTCCAAATGAGGGTCTCACCCTCGGCTCCAAATGGCCTAGTTACTCTTCTCTTTGTGAGTTTGAGGCAGTGTATGTTTCATAGGTTCATAGGTAGGTACTAGGCTATTGGCCCTAGGGCCTATTTAAGCCTAGCCAAAAAGGTACCCTGGCTTTCGCCACCCAAGAAAATTATTTTCCTGTGTTCCTGTCAAGCAGAGCCACAGAAGTGATCCCCGGGGTGAATTTCCTATTTCCCATCCAATCATCAAGATTTTTCTTGAAGAGTGCTAATGAGGAGCTTTGTTTGATATAGATAGCCAGAGTATGGGAAGTCTCTGGGACAGGAATCTATCCCTCCAGCATGTTCTGTTTATTGTAGTGACAAGGTTTAGGTCCCTAGAGTGTGTAGCTCGGAGGGATTGGGATTACTTTAAGTGGAGCATGACCAACAGCTCTGGGTTTGACATAGCTTTGTATGTTTGGCAGAGATCGTCTCTGAGTAGGCGATATGCGATGGAGTAAAGCTGGAGTTTTTTGAGACGGTCTGTGCACAGCAATTGTTTGAGGCCGGTAATCCTCTTTGTGAGGTATTTCTGCAGCCTTTCCAGTTGTTGTAGATGCCTTGTGAGGTACATACCAAAAAGGGTGTTGTACTCTTATAACGGGTCTAATGAGTGACGAGTACAGGGGAACAATGACCTCTTTTTTCCTGGATAAGAAACCTTTTGTGATGAGGTGTGCCACATAGAAGGATTTCCTGACTACTGTGGCAATGTGATTATCAAAGGACAGACTACTGTCCACCTGTGTCCCAAGGTCTCTTATCACACTTTCAGTATTAAGCAGACTACTACCTATGTGGTAGCTCATGGGTACAGAGTTTCCTAGTCTATACAGGGTTAGCTAACGTCAACCATGAACAGGGCATTTGGTTGGATGGTGGGTGCTTACAATAGGCCTAGGTAGGAGTTGTGAAACTCTTGGGGCATAGTTGGTGACCTATAAATAGCTAATATATGGTATGGGACCTTGTCTAAGGTGACTTGCACATGCATAACCTCCATGGCATCATCCTGTTTGAGCACCCTGGAGGTATATGTGTTGCTAATGTAGACTGAGACACCTCCACCTTTAGTCCCTGTTTGTGCTGTTATTGGTCTAAATGTGTGGAAGGCATTATAATCTTGCACTGCTGGAGTACTTTCTAAGGCTTTAAACAAAGTCTTGGTAATGGCACAGATGTCTACATTCTACATCGTGAGGAGGGCTTGTAGGGTGTGGAATTTTTTGTGTAGACTCCTAGCATTGGGCAGTAGCACCTTAAGGTTGATTTGAGTCTTCTGCTATGTTGAGTAGATTTGTCATTTTGGTATTGCTTAAAAAAGATTCTAAGTGGGTGGATAATGTTTTAGCCAACATCCAAAAGCCTAGAGGAGGAGGGGGCAGATGAAGACTGTACTTGTCAAAGCAATATGGTCTGTTAACCATGTCATCCCATACTGACAGATATCTGAGTCCTTTGGAATGACACCAGAAACTAAGCCAATTATTAAAATCAGTCATTTTATGTACATTCTGTGGCATCATCCTTGATGAAGTTAGTATGCTGTTCAGTGCAAGGCTTGTACCTGTCTTTGATACATATTCAGAGAGATCTATCATGTCACTTTTCATATAGTTCAATGAGGTATGTCTTAGATGATTTACACCCACATGGACTATGACAGAATCATAACAACACCTGGAGTGCAGTGACTTGAGTGAGTGGTGATACTATGAGTATGAGTGAGTGGTGATCCTGGCTCCAGATAGACAACTATGACTAACCTGGTGAGTGGGCCATCTGTGTGTTGTACAATGGAATCCCCAGTGACAAGAGTATTAGCTAAAGTGCTTGCCTGCATTATAGGTTTCATTCTTTCAAGACCACTGGATGTAAGCTCATGTCTGGTGTTTGGTGCTGCTTTTGGTGTGTGCTTTAACGACTGCTGCGGAAAGGTGTTGCTGTTAAGACGGCTTAGGATGTCTTTGAGGTTTGGGAGGGTGTCTTATAAGTGCCTCAACATAAGAAGATCTGTGTGTGTGATGAACGCTATGTTAGACGGATATATTGTGCATACTCTTCACAACCTGATTTGTATGTCAGATTTTTGCCTCCAAGGAAGTTGTGAATTTATATCTCCTACATACTGTGCTGGTTTCTTTAAGGTCTAACTAGTTGTCTGAAAACATGGGACAATTGCTACATTGTCCCATATTAGGGTGGGCTTTTATGGTTAAAGGATTAGGTTTTAACAGCATTGTCCTACAGTGGTGGTGGGAAAGGTATATACATGCTTTACACAACAGACAACAGCAATGAAAGAGGGGAGGGAAGAAGGACTTGGAAGTCTAATTGCCATAAGGGGCGGAAGTGAGACAAACAGCATTTTAAAACCACAAGAAAAGGGTAGGAGGGTTGGGAAAAAATTCAAGCTGCAAGCAGTTCTTAATTTTCTGTTGTGGAGATAATCAGAGGCTAGGTTTCTTTGTTTAAATGTGTAAGCAGAAAGTACTTACACACCAATCAAGCCTTAATGGCCACACTAAATTCCAGGAACAGTGACATATAGCTTTAAGGAACCAACAATAATCCAATCAGTAAGCAGATCTGTAAAAAACAGCTACAGCTAGACCCCTAATCATGAAAAAAGAAGTTACGTCTTACCATAATGTTCAATTTATATTGTTGATCTTTACTAATCCTTGACTGTGGGCTAGGTTCCGAACTTCGGAACTCACTAGGTCATTTAGTTCAGCTTGCGCCTTCCAAACTCTCAAGCTAAGCATTACCCATAATGCTCCTCTCAAAATTACCTCAGATCAAGTTTGCCCAAAACAGTGGCAGACAGATAGCAAATAACAATAATAATAATAATAAGAGACCAGATATGTGTCTCTAATATGAAGCCAGTTATGGAAAAATTCAATCCACTAAAAGTCTCAGGCTGGGGTAAGGAGGGGGGGATGTCAAGGATTAATGAAGATCGACAACACAGATGGAATGTTGTGGTAAGACATAACTTCTTTATCTGATGTTGTCAATCTTCACATAATCCTTGACTGTGGGACAGAGTCCCTAGCTACCTGAATCTTGGGAGGTCTCACAGAAGAATATTCCTAAGCACCATCGAACCGAATGATGCTCGTCCCCTAGAGACCTGATCCAACTTGCAATGACTGATAAAAGTATGAGGAGAAGACCAAGTGGCTGCTGCACAAATATCACCTAAAGAAGCTCTGGCATGAAAAACTGCAGAAGCTGCCACCACTCTAGTTGAGTGGACTTTTACTGGGCCTGAAAGGCAGAGACCTTTTGATTGACAGATAAATGTTATACAATCTTTGAGCCATCTCACCAAACTGACCTTAGAAACTGGGTTACCTAAAGAAAGCAAGGAAAAGGCGACAAACAGTTGGTCAGATTTCCTGAAATTCTCTGGAGATAAAAACATAGTTGCCCGTAGACGTCTAATAAATGAAGGGCATACTCCCCATTACTAGAAAAATTAGGGAAAAAGACCAGTAGCTGAAGTGTCTGATTGATATTAGATTCTGAGACTACTTTCAGTAAAAAGGAAGGATTAGTCCTAAGGAAGACCCTGTCTTTGTGAAATATTATGTAGGGTGGTTTGCAGCACAAGGCCTGAAGTTCAGATACTCTTCTGGCAGATGTGATAGCCACTAAAAATAACATTTTCCAAGTCAAAAACTTTAAGTCACAAGTAGCTGATGGTTCAAAAGGAGACAAAGTCAGGAACTGAAGAACTAGTGTTAGATCCCACGGAGGAAAGGGTTCTTTAAATGGAGGTCTTAACATTAGGGCTCCCTTTAAAAAGGCTTTACAAAGTTTGTGTGACATAAGGGATGGCCCATCAAACCCCATATGGAAGTTCGAGACTGCCGTTAGATAGACTTCAATTGAGGTAGAAGAACTAGATAGATAGAGGTTAGCTAAAAAAATTAAAACTTTATGAACAGGGGTCATATAATGATCAAGTTTGATCATAAGGGCCCAACTTGTAAATTTTTCCCATTTATTTTGATACAATTTCCTAGCTGAAGGTTTGTAATGAACCACAATGATTTGATTGACAGGAGAGGAGAGGAGAGGAAAGGGAAGGATGCCTCGCAATCATGGGACTTGGAGAAGCCATCCTGTGAGCTTGAGATGATGGAGGATTGGATGAACCATGCCCTCCGGATCAGACAGTAGATCTGCAGCTGGGTCCAGTATCCATGGTTTCCGAAGTAGATGAAGCCAAAGGAAGGGAAACCAAACCTGCGAAGGCCAAAAGGGGGCAATGAGGATTACTGAAGTCTCTGACTTCCTGACTTTCTTTAGAAACTGGGATATCAAAGGAATTGAGGAAATCGCAACTGTGGAGAAGAGCGTCACTGGGTGACTCCCTCAGAGGGTGGATTAGGGAAAAGTAACTGCTGCTCTTGTTGTTTAGAGGGGGATGCAAAAAGATCGCAGCAAGGTTAGCCCCAATGATGAAAAATCTCTTTTGCCACCACAGGATTGAGATACCACTTGCCAGTTGCCAGGCATGAGAACTTTTAGTTATGTACTCACCATAACTTCAGATGTTTGGGATCCATCTCGCCTACATTCTGACTGATGGGTTCGGAGCCGATCCCTCGGCTCCGACTCGGCACGCTTATGCCAAAGAGCGAAGTCTCTTATTGGCTGAGCTTACTATATCCCAGGATGCACCACTACCAGTCCCCCAGATCTAGTTTGTCCGCATACATGCACACATGCACGCTCTGATTATATAACATCGTCAGATGAACAAGATAAAAACAGTAGAACTCAAACCGTTCAATCTCTTCTGATCTCCAAGGCAGGGGAAGGAGGGTGGGTATTAGGAATGTAGAGATGGATCCCAAACATCTGAAGTTATGGTGAGTACATAACTAAAAGATGTTATGTGATCCTATCTCGCCTACATTCTGACTGATGGGACAGCGTCCTAGCACCTGAATCCTGGGTGGCTCACTGGAAAACACTCCTGAGTACCGTGGAACCAAATGATGCTCGTCCTTTAGATGCCACATCCAATTTATAGTGGGAAATGAAAGTGTGCGGATTGGACCAAGTAGCCGCAGCACAAATCTCCGATATAGCGAGCTTGGAATGAAAAGCTATAGAAGTCGCCATAGCTCTGGTAGAGTGAGCTTTGATAGATGTTGTAAGTTGCTTATTCGAAGAAGAATAAGCCTGAGTTATGCAATCTCTAATCCATTTGGAGATAGTAGCTTTTGTGATGGTTTTACCCAATTTATTGTCTGAGAAGGACACAAACAACTGGTCTGACTTACGAAGTTGCTGAGTCCTGTCTAAATAGAAGCGCAACTGCCTGTGAACGTCCAATTTATGGAGAGTGTATTCTGCTTCATTGGAGAATTTTGGGAAGAAAACTGGTAGCTCTAGAGATTGTTGGAGACAGAGATTAGAACAGACCTTAGGGACAAAGGATGGATTAGGCCTAAGTGATACTCTATCCTTGTGGAAAATCAAGTACGGTGGTTTAATAGACAGGGCTTGAAGTTCTGAAACTCTTCTTGCAGAAGTAATTGCAACTAAGAAGGCAGTTTTCCAAGACAGATATTTTAAATCACATGTAGCAGCCGGTTCAAAAGGGGAAGATGTCAATGCACGAAGCACTAAATCTAGATCCCACGGAGGGGCAGGATGAAAAACTGGGGGTCTTAACAGACCCGCACCTTTAATGAAAGTTTTGCATAGTCTGCTGCTCATCAATGGAGGATCGATGGACTCGTGAAATTTAGAGATAGCCGCTAGTTGGACTTTAATAGTAGAGACAGAAGATCCTTGATTAAACAGGGATGTTAAGAATTTCAAATCCTCTGGGATAGGGGCAGTGATAGGGTCTAAGCCCCTGAGTTGAGCCCAGATAGCAAACCTCTTCCACTTACTGAGGTACAATTTCTTAGTGGTGGGTTTGTGGGCCGAAGATAAAATATGAACAACTTCCGGGTCTAATGTGTGACTTCTGACTAAAGTCGGAAGTGGAGGAACCAAGCTGTCAACTTCAAGGAGTGAAGGGACTGGTGCTGTTGTCCCGACTGATGAATTAACAGGTCCAGAATTAGGTCTAAAGTCCACGGATCGTCCACCGCATGTTTCTTCAGGTAAGGAAACCATACCTGACGAGGCCAGTATGGGGCAATCAGTATCATTGCGGACCCCAATTGAGAAGCTTTTTGAATGACTTTGGAGAGTAGTGGAATCGGAGGAAAGGCATAAAGTAGCCCTGTTGGCCAAGGTTGTGCTAGAGCATCCATAGCTGGTACTCCCTGATGTGGAGTCAAGGAGAAGAACCTTTTGCACTTGGTGTTTAGTGGAGTTGCAAATAGGTCGCAGCACGGTGTCCCCCATTTCCGGAAAACCTGATCTGCTACTGTTTTGTTTAAGGACCACTCGTGAGGAGAGAGAATTGTCCTGCTTAATCTGTCTGCCAGTATATTCGATTTCCCCGGAATGTGGGTCGCTACCAAGAAACAGCTGGTAGCTACCGCCCATTCCCACACCCTCATGGCCTCTCTGCAAAGGGGGTAAGATCTGGTCCCTCCTTGCTTGTTTAGGTACCAGACCACCGACATGTTGTCTGTGTGGATGGCGATTATGCCCTGAGGGAGAAACCTGTGTAAGGCCTGTAGGGATAGAAGTACCGCCCTCATCTCCAATACATTGATGTGGAGAAGAGTTTCGTCTGGAAGCCAGGATCCCTGAACTAACCTGCCCAGACAATGCCCCCCCCACCCTGTCTGGGAGGCATCTGTCGTCAGGGTGACCACTGGAGAGGGAATAACAAAAGGACTTCCTTGATTTAGATTGGATGTCTGAAGCCACCAGCGAAGGTCCCGTTTGCATGTTTCTGTAATCATGATGGGATGATTGAGGGAAGGTCCTGAAAGGACCATTGAGTTGACAATAGCCACTGAAGAATCCTCATGTGCAATCTTGCCAGAGGAACTAAAAGAACCGTGGCAGACATTGAACCTAAAACTTGTAGAACCATCCTGGCTGGGGCTTTGGATCTTGAAATCAGAGCTTGAACTTGGCCCTGTAAAGTTTGGATCCTTTCGGCAGGAAGAAAAATGCGCATCAATTTTGAGTCTATCTCTGCTCCTATGAACCTTATGCGCTGAGAGGGCAGCAAGACAGACTTTGACCAATTGAATGTAATCCCCAGGGTAGCACCCAGGAGATGGTGGCTTTGAGGTTGTCCATTAGTAGATGCCTGGTGGTGGCAGTCAGGAGCCAGTCATCCAGATAGGGAAACACTTGGAATCCAAGACTTCTCAGGTGAGCCGTCACTACTGCCAAACACTTGGTGAACACCCTGGGGGCTGTGGTGAGACCAAAGGGCAGTGCACAAAATTGGTAATGACTGACTCCCAGGCTGAAGCGCAGATACCTCCTGGACGCCTGATGTATCGGTATGTGATAATAGGCGTCCTTGAGGTCTATGGAGCACATCCAAACATCCTTCTCCAACAATGGGAGAATGGATTGTAACGTGACCATTCGGAATTTGGATTTCTTGACGGATCGGTTCAGTCTGCTGAGATCCAATATTGGTCTCAGGTCCCCTGTCTTTTTTGGCACTAAAAAGAACCTGGAGTAATTTCCGGATCCGATCTGGTCTGTGGGGACCGGTTGGATGACTCCTTTTTCTAGCAGCTTTAAAGCTTCTGCGGCTGCAATTTCCCTTTGACTGGGTGGTGGGTCCGGGATTTTTTTGGACAGCGGGGGTGAGTATGTGAATGGGATGGTGTAACCTCCGGCAATGATCCGAAGCACCCATCTGTCCTGAGTGATTGACTCCCAGGCTTTTAGGTGCTTGGCAAGCGACACCCGACTGGCTCGAGCAGCACAGCCGGGCAATCCCTCATGATGTGTGGGAGGCAGAAGAGCCACGAAAGGACTCGCGGTCTCCAGAATTGCGGGGCCCTCTGCCGCCTCTGGGACGGCGTCTCCCAGAAAAATTTCCCGTCCTCTGCCTCTGGAAGGGGAATCTTCCTGCTGTTGGGGAAAAACTTACGTGATTTACGGAACCACATCTTCCCCTCCTTTAGCCTTGGGATAAGGCCGAAGGGAGTGGAATAACGGGCACCAACGGCAGATAAAGTTTTTCCCTCTTGCTCACAGCGGGTAAGGGTGTCTTTAACCTTAGGTCCAAACAAAGAGGACCCATCAAAGGGAGCGTCGGCGAAGGAAGACTTGAAGGCCTCCAAACTGACACAAGCGAGCCAGGCTTGTCTCCGTAGAGCCACGCCTGTGCCTGCCGCTCTACCGCCCCTTCGGCCGCATAGCAAATGCGCCTCATGGACGAGTTAGAAATTGGCGTAGGGATAGCCAACTGTGCGCTAACCGGCTGGGCTAGCTGCTCCGGTAGGTTACCGAGAGGGAATCTGACAGCTCCTTGACCAGATCCCTCTGAAGCCTGGCAAAATGTGCCAAATAATTCAGAGACCTTAAAGTAAAGGCCGCTGAAGTCAGGGTGCGCTTCCCGTACCTGTCCATGCTCCTAGACTCCTTATTAGGAGGATGGACGGACGTTGAAGCCTCTGCCACGTCCTGTTGTGTAGCAGATGCCACCACCATGGCATCTACAGCCACGCCTTTAGTGAGGAACTCCTTCTCGGGTGGGGCAGACAAAAATTTATTAGGACGAGAAGGGACTGGTTCCACGGTATCTGGATGTTCCCACGCCCTTCGACAAACCAAATCCAGAAGCTCATCGAAGGGCGGAGACACCCAGGAGGCGGAGGGCTGAGCTCCAATTGAGGAGCACTGACTCATCCGCAGAGGGGGGTTTGGATATCCAGCCGCCTCGTTGTTTGAGGATCTCTAAGATGTCTGCAAATGAGACATCATCCGAGGACGACTTCGAGATCAGTGTCCGATGTAATAGACTCGGGGGAGTCCACGTTCTTCCTCTTGCACGATCTCTTCCTTGGAGGTTCCTCCGAAGACAACTCCGAAGAACCCTCAGGAGGAGGGGAACCCCCAATGGGGGTAACCTCAGGCCCAGGGGCTCCGCTGCCTACGGACAGGGGAACTGCCAAAGACCCAGTCTCCACGCCCAGGGAAGGTGCCGGTAAAGCCGGAGAGATGGCCGAAGAAGACTTGGCCAAGGCACTCCTCATAGCTCTGAAAGCCGGACCCCCAGAATCCTGGGAGTGTCCGGTCCCGAGCCATGATAGCCGACGGAAGTCCCGCAGTCAAGCACCGAGAGGAGGCTCGGAACCGAAAGCATAGGTCCCGAAACATCACCCCCGGGTCCAGCCGAAGAAGTCCGTGTACCAAACTCGGACCCGAAGGCCCGGGTTGGAGTAAGGGTCGGAGCCGACCCTAAGATCTCCACCGGCTCCAACAGCACCTGCTCCGGCGGAGCAGCGGTCGGAGGAGGAATAGCAATGGGATGGGCATGGGCTATCGGCTCCGAAGCCAACTGGGTCGGAGCCGAAACAAATTTCTGGAAGACTGGGGACTGGAACAGTCTTTGGAGTACCCTGTCTATATCTGAATCTGACATCCTCGAAGACCGAGAGGATACTGAACGGGTTCGAGATGGCCTCTCCAACGGCCCCAAAGGGCTAGGGGACCCGGCTCGGCGACCCGATGACTATCGGCGCCGAAGGAATACCCACACTAGATTCCATCGGTGCCGAGGTGGACTTGGCCGAGGAGGAAGTGTCTGGCGGGCAACCCTTGTCGGCTCCGAGACCAGTGGAGCCGACGAAGGTGACCCGCCTCGATGCCCCAGCCATCGGCTCCGAAACCAGAGGAGTCGAGACTGGTGGCATCGAGGCAGACCGTTCCGCCCTCGGCTCCGAAGTCCTTGGAGCCGAAGGAGAAGCCTGCCTATGTCTTTTGGCGGTCGGATCCGACGGACTGGTCGGAGCCGACGCCCTTTTCTTTTTAGCCGGAGAAGGAGAGGATGCCAAGGCTTCTTCAAAGGAAGGTTTTATTAACCCTTTAAGAATCAGTTTATTTTTCCTCTCCTGGAGGACCCTTGAGGAAAAAGCGTGACACACATTGCATGACTCCTGTAAGTGTTTTGCACCCAAACAATACACACAGAGCGAGTGATCGTCTGTGATAGACATTTTGAAATTGCATTTGGTGCATTTTTTAAAGCCCGAAGGCCTAGGATTTTGAGACATTATGGCAAAAAAATCAGTAACCTTGACAGAAAAATACACTTACTTTCTGTTTACTGACACTACCTACTAATAGGTTTACAGTTATCGCTTAGGTAAAGAAAGCGTCACGAAATACTAAGGGTACTTTGAAACTCTGTAAGGTTTTAGGAGGGTTGAATGACCGGGAAGGCCCTAAGATGAAGGAGGCCTAAACCAAACTCAACCCAATCACTCAACAAGTCTTTTAACAAACTTCAAACACACACAAAAGTGAAGAATAGCCGTTAAAACAGCTTTTTATGACAAGAACAGCAAAATTCTGACAGAAAAAAGTTAGTAAATTTACTACTCAGCTCAGCCAGCTCGAGACCACGTCTTCGCAGATTAGCGGCAAACGAGATCTGGGGGACTGGTAGTGGTGCATCCTGGGATATAGTAAGCTCAGCCAATAAGAGACTTCGCTCTTTGGCATAAGCGTGCCGAGTCGGAGCTGAGGGATCGGCTCCGAACCCATCAGTCAGAATGTAGGCGAGATAGGATCACATAACATCGGTTCTTCTCAGCTTGTCTGCTATCATGTTGGAACTCCCCAGAATGTGCATTACTGTGAGAAAGCGGGTGGAAGAAATTGCCCATTGCCAAACTCTGAGGGCTTCTCGACACAATGGGTAAGATTTGGTTCCCCCTTGTTAGTTGATATACCAGACTACGGACATGTTGTCCATCTGAATCTGCTACTTTTCCTACAGGAATGGCATCCTGAAATGCTCACAACACTAACAACACTGCCCTACATCTCTAGAATATTGATGTGTAAGTTGGCCTCCAGTTGGGACCACGTGCCTTGGACTGTCCTTCCCAGATAATACCCACCCTATCTGGGAAGCATCCATAGTCACTATGGCTTGAGGTTGCGGAAGGATAAATGGTTGTCCTGAAAGAATCTCGTTGGAGTGCAGCCACCATGAAAGATCCTGTTTGCAGAGATTGGTAATCAAGATGAGGTACGACACTGGCTGATCTATCAGAGACCACTGGGAGACTAGCAACCATTGTAAGATTCGCATGTGATATCTTGCTAAGGGAACAAGAGTGATTGAGGCTGCCAACGAGCCTAATGCTTGAAGGACTAATCTGGCTGGACCACTTCTGCTCTCTATAATCTGGTTGACCTGAGATCTGATCCTTTGTAGTCTTTCCAAAGAGAGTGATGCAACTCCTGCAACTGTGTTTAACAGGGCTCCAATGAATTCTAGTTGTTGTAAGGGTTGTAAATTTTAGTTTTTGTAATTTACTGTGATGCCTATAGATGCACAGAATTGCAGAGTGTAATCTCTTGCCTGTTCTATTTGATGCTTGGTGGTATCAATAAGGAGCCAGTCATCGAGGTATGGAAAAACTCAAAATACTTGCAGTCTGAGATGAGCTGCTACCAGTGCCATACATTTGGTGAACACCCTGGGGGCTGAGGTGAGTCCAAAGGGCAGTGCTCTGAATTGTAAATGACTGGCTCCAAGTCGGAAGCGCAGGAACCTCCTGGAGCATTTGTCCATTGTATGTGGTAATACGTGTTCTGGAGGTCTATAGAGCACATCCAATCATCCTTTTCCATGAATGGAAGTATAGACTGTACTGAGACCATCCAAAATTTGATTTGCTGAACTGCCTTGTTGAACTGGCTGAGATCCAAAATGGGTCTCTAGTCCCCTGTTTTTTAGGCACTAAAAAGAATCTTGAGTAAAACCTGGATCCTATTTGGTCTGGTGGGACTTTCTGGATGACTCTTTTGTTGAGCAATTTTTGAATTTCTGCTACTGCTGGTTCCCTGTGATTTGATGGAACATCCAGGAGTTTTTATGGGGTTTTGGAGTTATAGAAAATAGAATTATGTAACCTCTGGATATGATTCCCTGCACCCATTTGTCCAAAGTTATCAGTTGCCATGTGGGTTGAAGCAGGGACAACCATCCCCAACTGCCTCCAGAGGAAGGCAATCAGGCCTCCATACAGTAGTGCTGGTAGGAAGTACCAGAGAAGGAATCTCTGGATCCCTGGTTCTGCAGGCCACTTCTGCCTCTAGGGCGGCGTCTTCCATTATGTCCCACTCTGCCCCAGGGAAAGTCTTTGCCACGTGAATCCGGGAAAGGCTTTTGGGATTTTTTAAACCACAGTCTCCAACTTCTCTGGTTCCTAGATTAGGACCTTTGAGGAGTGGAGAAACGTACGCCTATGGCAAAAAGAGTCTTCCCATCCTTCTCACATATGGCCAAAGTGTCTTTTACCTTGGGACAAAAAAGGGATGATTTGTCAAACACAGCACTGATGAATGATGCTTTAAATGGCTCTACAAAATCACACAAGTGCATCCAGGTACCTTCCAATAGCTATGCCTGAACCCACCACTCTTGTCGTCCCTTCAGCTGTCTGGGCAATCAGCCTCATGGATGAGTTAGCAATTGCTTCAAGGGTGGCGAGCTGAGAAGCAACTTTGGCTCATATCTCTTCAGCTACTGCTCCTGAGAGGGTATCTGATAGCTCTTTGATTAGATCCCTCTGTAATCTTGTAAAGTGCGCCATGTAGTTCAAGGACCTGACAGCAAAGGTCGAGGAAGTGTAAACGTGCTTCCCAAACCTATCCATAGGATGGATAGTTGGACTTTCCTCAGCAAGTTCCTTCTTAGTGGCTGCCGCTATCACCATGGCATTCACGGATATGCCTTTGGATCAGTGTTGCTTTTCTCTGGGGGTGGAAAGGATCCAGTCAGGTCTCCTGTGGATCAGTTTGATGGAGTCACGCATCTTCCACGCCCGCTGAGCAATCAGTTTAATAAGATCGTCAGTGGGCGGAGAGATCCATGAGGTAGAAGGTTGGGCATGAAAAGCCTCCAAGTATACCAATTCGCTTGAAGAAGGTTGGAGGGAAGATCAGCCACCTCTCTGCTTCAGGATCTCTAGGATGTCCCCGAAGTAAACATCAGGGGGTGACCTGGGGGGAACCTTCCCCTTCATCAAAGTTGGTACCTTCGTTGAAGGACTACACCGAGGAGTCTAAGCGCTTCCTCTTGCACTTTTTCTTCACAGGAACTTCCTCGGGGGGATGTTCCAGGGATGTGTCCAAAGAGAAAGCCACCAAAGAGGGTCTTTCTTCGGGCTTTTGTGTCCACTGTCCCAGGGAAGAGACTGATGGAAGCTCTGGTCGAGGAGATGTGGATGTCTGGCCTGATGGGGATGGCAGAGATTGTGAGTCCCCAATGGACAAGGCCTTCTCCATGATTCGGAAGGCCAGCCCCCCCACCTCATAGAGAGATGGAAGCCCCAAACTGAAATAGACTGCTTCGTAACCGAGATACCACCCCAATACCAAAGTTTGGGTTGATCCAATGAAGGCCGAAGCACCCAGGGTCATGGAAGGCTCCAAAATGAATGAAGCCAATTTATGCACCTGGTAACTGGCCAGGGAGTCTCGATCCCGGGAGACTTCCGGTGCCAAAAGCCTGGAGAAGCACAAGGCAACCCTCGGTTCCAGAGAAGAAGATGCTACTGTAACTGAGACAGTTGACGCCAGGAATGTCAGAACCGTGGGCTCCACTGACTCAATAGGAGTTGCAGGAGGAAGTACAGATGGTGGAGTAATAGGGCCAGTCCCAGTGCTGGCTTGGCTAGGAAACGAGGACAATCCCATCGCCATCAGAAGTTGATCCACCAGTCTCATAATGACGGCTTTAGAGAGACTCTTAGTGGATCGAAGTTAAGAAGTCAAAGGAGACCCCTAGGGGGCCCTGGAACGACAAAGAAGCTCAGTGGGCTATCCTTGAATGGATCTGTAGAAGGTGAATTACTGGATATTGGAACAAAAATAACCTCAGACTGCGCCAGTACTGCCAAGTCTCTTGGTGCCGAGGCAGCTGAAGTTGACTCCAAAGTCCTGGTAGATGCCAAATCTTTTTTGCCATTTAGCCCAGAGGAACTCTTTAGATTAACACAGTTCAACATATTTCACTGTATCCATACATACCAAAGCATTTTCCTGTATCCATACATAACAAAGCCTGGGAAATACCTGGAGCTAGTGTTAGCCCCGCTCCACTCGCTCCCCTTCCTGCTCCCAATTCCCACCCACCCCCACTACTGCTAAATCTAAACTAAAATGACCACTCCCCTCTAGCTAAGTACCAATCAGAGCCCAGTACATCTCTGAACAGCCTTCCCTCCTTGACCCACTTCCTTCTATCCCATACTTCCACACCCTGTAAGCACAATCAACTATCAAAGCTGGCCCATCCCCCTAACAAAATGCAGACAAGTAAAAAAATACTAATCACCCTACTGCTTATATTATTTCTATTTTACCATCTTACTGCTTACGAACAAGAACGTGACCATAGTATTCACTATCCAAATGGTCAAACAGCTACCCACAACTTCACACATAACACCAATTACTTTACCATCCCCAACACACCAAATCTACTACCATCAACAACATATCACCCCTGTAGAGCCACAAAACCTAAACCCAAAGACAAAGACTATATAAAACGTATAATAAATAAACTCCTAAAGCTAAGAGTATCCTGTAACTATAACCTTATAATACATGGAGACATTCATCCCAACCCCGGCCCATCTACCCTGGCCCACCCACACCCAATAACCCTCGCTCCCCTACCACAACCCCAACAGTCATGCTACCACTTTCTACTTCCACTAGTTCCCTACTAGCATTTCACTTGAATATTAGAAGTATTAACAATAAGATTCACAACCTACATGCCCTCCTAGCAACCCACTCCCCAGACATTATGTGCCTTACGGAACCCTGGCTAAAACCTACTACTACCGACAATGAGATATTACCTCCTGGATACAATATTCACAGGTTAGACCGCACTACAAAGAAAGGAGGTGGGATAGCAGTCCTATACAAAAATACTCAAACTGTTAATAGAAAAGCTATTCAACCACCTAAATTCAATAATACAAAACTCCTCATAACCAAACTACAGATCAATCATAATAAATGCTTGAACATCATCTGTGCATATATTCCACCAGGCAACAACGTAAATACTCTGGAGGATATCCTTCACTGGTTATCCAATACCTATCCCCAGGAAACAATTGTACTTGGTGACTTCAACACTGAATGGTACCCCTGCTCCTACGAACCCTCCCACACCCCAATAAACTTATCTGGGTTTAAACAGGGCATAACCTCTCCCACCAGGATAAACAAACCAACCAACAGGGAAAGCATCCTAGACTGGATCCTAGTTAATAACCAACCCCAACAATACACAGCTGGCACTCTCCCTGATGACCTTAGTGACCATCTACTAACCTATACCATTAAACATAAGGCAGGAAACCCCCACCAGACCAAATATAAAACACTTAGAAATAGGAAAAACTTTGATGCTCCAACTTTCCTAAATGAACTAAAAGCAGTTGACTGGTCAAAACTAAAAAATCTACCACTAGAAGAGGCTATAGCTTACTACAACACTAAATTCCTAAGCATCCTTGATTCCCATGCTCCAGCACGTACAATAAAATCTGGATCTAATACAGCCCCATGGCTCACAAAGGATACCAAATCTAAAATCAAAACTAGAAACAAAGTCTGGGCCAACTGGAGATCAACTAAAGACCCACTTGACCATTTAAAGTATCGTCAACTCAGGAACGATACTAAAAAATCTGTTTTACTAGACAAAAAAAGCTTTTACCAAAATCTCTTACAAAAACACCAAAACCACCCTCAAAAGTTCTGGGCAGGCCTAAATCACCTTCCAAATCAACTTCTACATTCAGGTCATTCTACCACCCCAACCCCATCCAACCACACCCATAGCTTCCCTGAGACCATAGCCACCACTTATAACTTTTTCACTGAAACAATACAATCCCTAGCAAATCAACTAACCCCCACAAAATTAAACCACTCCCCATAACCAACCCTCCAATCACCCCCAATTTAGCTTCCAACCGGTATCTACTAGTTTTATCAAAACACTTATAAAAAAACTAAAACCTACCACCCTCGCTGCTGACCTCCTCCCTGCAGAACACCTACAAACAGCGGCAGATGCCAATGAATATCCCATATCTAGCCTAGTCAACAGAACGTTAACCGAAAGCCCTCCCTCTGGAAAATATCCCATGTCATCCCACTCCACAAAGGTGGAAGTTCTACAGACATATCCAACTATAGACCCATTGCCATTCTTTCCCCCCAGCCAAAATAATGGAGAAATGTGTACACAAGCAACTAATGCCATACCTTATACAGAATAACTTACTATCTAACTCCCAGCATGGCTTCAGGCCAAACCACAGCACCACCTCAGCCCTCCTTTCCTTTACTAACACCATAAACCAAAATAGGAATAACAATAGGCTATCCTCCACCCTCTTTCTTGACCTGTCAAAAGCCTTCGAAATAGTCAACCATGAACTTCTCATTATCTCTCTCAAATCTATTTTCCTCAATAAGCATGCAATCCAGTGGTTCCAGTCCTACCTGACTGGTAGACAACAGCCAGTATTATGGCAGGGCAAACTCTCCAGCCAGCTAACTCTCACACTTGGTGTCCCTCAAGGCTCCATAAAGGGTCCACTACTCTTCCCTATTTTTATCAACAACCTTCATACTGCTATCCCTAAAGCTACCTGCATTCAATATGCAGATGATTCCACTCTGATCTGCTCAGCTACCTCCCCATCCGAACTGCAAGCCCTAACCCAAAATACATTCAACACTATTGAGAAATGGCTCGCCAACCAACGCCTACTGCTAAACCCCAATAAAACTAAACTTCTACTCTTCACCCCTACTAACAGATCTGCCACACTTTCTTTCTCTGTCACGTCTAACAATGGTACCACTATCTCCCCTGATCAACACACTAAACTTCTAGGGGTTATCATAGACAATAATCTTAAATTTGACCTACAGGTCAACAAAACCATACAGACCATCAATAAGAAGCTTGGATCACTGTATAGAAACAAAACATTTTTAACCCCACTGGCTAGGACTGCAATTGCCCGGTCACACCTACTCTCTACTCTACTATATGCCTCGCCAGTACTCTCAAACCTCAACAAATCGGAATTAGGTAAGCTCTCCCATAGCTACAACCATATTGCCAAATTTGCCACTGGCTTCACTTACAGAACCCATCACTGCCAGAACCTGAAACAACTAGAGTGGCTAGAACTGCCCAGTCTAATTCAAATCAATCAACTCCTAATAGCACACAAAATTTTGTACCACCCTGAGGATACGCCCTCACTCATAAATATCATTAAGCCCTATACAACTTGAGATCCCTGCGATCAGCCAACAAACTACTCATCCAGACCCACAAAGCCAACAATGCTGCTGGTGAATCCCTGTTTGCCAACTTATTTGGCAAAACCTGGAATTCGTTGCCAAACCATTTAACCCTACAATCCTCCATAAGTCTATTTAAAAATAACCTCAAACAAAATCTCAAAATGAACTGGCTTTGCCCATATACCAATCCTGATTAAGTTAAATACTGAAAGGAGAACCTCTAAATATCAAACTGGTAACTATCTCACCAAGCTCTGAATGCTATCTAATGTCTCCTGCCTTTAATTGTGTCTGGCCATGTGAATTGTGTGCCCCTATTAGGGAACACCACAAACCGTTGTACATAATCACTTTGTTTTTTATTCTTTGTTGTAAACATTGTTTTTATACTTTTTATATTTTTAAATGTTATCTTTGTAATTTGTCTAATTGGAGCTTTTCTCCCCGGGCCTCCACTGAAAATGGACATATATCCAGTCGGACTATCCCGGTAAACAAATGTAAAATAAATAAATAAATAAACTGACACTGAAAGCTGCTTAGAAACCTTTTTAGGTGGTTCCAAAGTGCTAGGAACCGAAGAAGGTCACCTCTTGGAAGAAGAAGATGATAATGAAGAAGAACTGGCTTCTGTTTTGGATCCAGAAATGGCATCTTCAAAGTCACCTTTTAGTAGTCCTTTAAGAATAAGTTTATTTCTCCATTCGGTGAGCATCCTAGCAGAGAAACCATGGCATAATGAACAGTCCTCCTGTAGGTGAACTTTACCTAGGCTGTAAACACACCACACATGCCTGTCCAAGTTGGGCATTTTTCTTTCATATTTCTGGCACCATTTAAACCCCGAGGTGCCCTGAGATGACTTGGCTGGAGATTCACTTTTATCAGCCATAATGAAAACAAACACACACACACACTCACAGAAAGGAAGAGCAGTGGAAGTTTTTTTTTTTTTTTTTTTTTAAAGAAAGGAAATACCAATGATGGTACTTTAAGAATACCTGAAAAGGCACAAAGAAGTACCAACAATGGTACTAGGAAAGAACTACCAATGGTAGTGAAAACAGAGTGAGGGAAACAGACACACACATGCTACTAGAATAACGAGAGGAGTGGTATAGAAAAAGGACACGAGATAGAAGGGAGACTTATAAAAGAGAAAAAAGGATAGTTTAAAAAAAGAAACTTACTTTAACTGTAAGCCAAAGCTCGAGAGTGGTCGTACGCATCTGACACACAAAGCGGCAAATGAGATCTGAGGTAATTTTGAAAGGAGCCTTATGGGTAAAGCCTAGGTCGAGAGTTTGGAAGGCGGCTGAGCCCACAGTCAAGGATTATGTAAAGACTGACATCAGATGTATAGTTTCCCCCTCACTGAAACTGTCTTTGACCCAAAGGCCTATTAAGTACTTTTAACAAGGCAGATTAATTTAAAGAAACAAAACATTTACTTACAAAATGTCAAACAATTTACTTACAACTAGCCAGAGATTAATCAAGTGCAAAACAGTTCTTAATTTTCTGCTGTGAAGATAACCAGAAGCTAGATTTCTTTGTTTAAATGTGTAAGCAGAAAGTGCTCCCACACCAATCAAGCATTAATGAACTGTGTTGTGGATTATGTTGATCTGGGAGAGAAAATCAAACATGAGTTAGCGAACTGGTTGTAAGCTGAGGGAATAAACAACATATGTGAATGATTTAATGATGGTGTACTATGGGCTCTGGACAAAGACTTAAGGGAAAGACAAAAAAGGTAAAAAAAGAAGGACAGTATGACCACAGAATGTGACGCTAGTGATGAATGGAAAAAAACAGTGTATACAAAAGAAGTAAAGGAAGGGGTAGGGGGTTAAGGAGGAGTTCAGTCTAAGTTGGCTAGCACAAGCATAACAAAACACAGACAGGAAAGGCAGAAGCTGGACACAGAGGTAAGGAAGGATAAAATGTTTTTTTTTTAGAAATAGAGGAGAAAGGAGGAAAGAACAGACAAGGCTTGAAAAGGCTCAACAAAAAATTGGAAGAAGACCATGAAAGCCTGGGGAAAGCACAGGTAGTGAATGGATACTTTGTCTTAGTCTTCAAGAAAGAAAACAAGGGAAGGGTGCTATGCAGGGATGCGGGTATGAAAGTTGAGAGAGCACTGAAATTATATCAGAACAGAAAGGTGGGAGATAAAAGGGAACTGGCTGCCATTAGAAAAGACAAAAGTACAAAGAGCAGTTGAGCCACCTCCCTGTGTCTTTTGGAATTTGGGCAGTATGTTGACATATCCACTGATGGCATTATGGAAATCTTCAACAGATTGCTAGCCAATGCAGTAGTGCCTGTGCACTACAGGGTAGCAAATGCTTTAGCCTTGTGCAAGGGGAAAAGGACCAGGGAAATGTTAGGTCCTTAAAAGCAGTGGCAAGGAAAGCCACTAACAGAATCCCAAGGAAAGGACTGCTGGCTGCATTTACAAAGCACAGCAGACTCCAAGAAAGAAACCAATAAGGGTTCACAGCTAAAAGGAGCAGTCAGCCAAATCTGACTCAGTTTTATAACCAGCTTAAGTGGCATAGTGTGATATAGCCCAGTATATGGCCAAGGTGACCCAGGTTTGATTACTGGCTCAGGTGCTTGAAGGATCTGGCAAGGAAGTATGGGTGTGCTCATCCTGGGGGAGGTCAGGGCTACAATACCGCAGGACTACAATCTCTCAGAGGAATAGTGGCTTTGCAGTGTATGTTCTAGGACAGGTTTTTGACTCATCAAGCCACCTGCTGGTTGCAGCTATCTTTAGTAGGCATATGGGAACATACACTTGTAAAAACGAAAGACACTATGGATCCTAGTGGTGATGTGTATACCTTGTCCTCCTACCCAGAAAGTGGCATTAGGCCATACAATTCCCATTGTTGCTAGGATGCCAGCAATACTATAAGAAACCTTCATGATTGTCTATATGATGGTCCCTTCAGATGGCTCTTACCCCCATACAGTAGAGAGGTACTTCTTTAGTATGTGGGAATGAATGGGCACAGTCTGACTGGTGGCAACATGATGACTGTCAGGCTTAGAAGCAAAAAGACAGCTAGATAAAAATAAGCTTGTTCAGTTTTATGACTGGGTTATAGGACAGTTTGACAGTGAAATACAGGCAGATATGGTTTACCTGGAACTCACAAAGACCTTTGATTGTGTTCTGTACGGACTGTTACTAGGAAAGCTGGAAAGATGGTGGTAGGAATGAGTATAAGGAACTAGATTGCTATATACATGAAGGTTAGGACACAAAGGGGTGTGATGAGTGGGATGATGGGACAAATAAGGAAAGTGAATACTGGATTACCACAGGAATCATTTCAGAGTGCATTACCCTTCAGTGTTTTTATCTTCAAACATATCTAAGTGAAAAAAGGACAAGATCAATCTCTTCAATGATAAAGATCAAACTTTACAATGATAACACATAAGATAGTTGCAGCACTGCTATACGGGGGGCAGTCTAAGAAGGTATTTGGAAAGGTTAGCCTTGTGGGCAAGAGAGTGTCAGTTAGGCTCAGGTACACATGATACAAACTACTACACCTGGACTACAGCAGCCATGTTGTAAAGTATCAACTGCTGTACTGGAACTGATGGCAACAGAGTAGGAGAAGCATCTGTGGGATGGCAACAGAGTACAAAAACCCCACACAGACTGTATCACCAGAAGAAGAGTGAACGGATAGTGGCAGCAACAAACAGAATACTGCTGTGTACTCTTAGGGGGGCAGATACAAAGAAGCAAATCTCACTCCCCTCTGGGCCCTGGTCAAGACACACTTTTACTACTGCATACAGTTCTGGAAGCCATAAACAGAAAATGGAATCAGCCTGCAGTAAGAAGTTTAAAAGAAAGGTATGAAAAAGGTAGATGCACTGGAGGTGAAAGGATAGCACCAGAAGATGAGGGGGTCTACAAAGCTTTCTCTTACAGATGAAGAGTGACACAAGATCACATCAATGAAATGGGAAAGGGGTCATCCTAATCAAAAAGAACAGAGAGTTAAGGACATGTAAAGGTAGCATACTGTAGGGACTAAATGTTTTTGGATCCATAAAATTACTTCTTCAATAGGATTGTGGACCAAAGGAATGGTCTACTGGAAATAGGTATGTAGACCAAATCTGTACAGGCATTCAATTCAAGACACCATGGGACAAGGAAGAAAGAGTAAGTGGGAAGGTAGGGCTGGAGATTCTTAAAAGAAGATATGCATCAGACTAGACAGACTTGGTGAAGTTTTCTAACATCAAGTAAATGTAATGCATCTGAACTTAGACATGATTATATTCAAATAATGAAATAGGCTAAACCCAATCTGTCCACAGAGAACCAGAGTAGAAAATGCAAGAAAAATAGCTAGAGGTTCAAAAAACATCAAATAATTAGTTATCACTGAATAATAATACATTAACTGGGAAAGGCTAGACTATGAGGATGGAAATGAGTCCAAAACTGAGAAGGGCATGGCAGGAAAGAGACAGACCAATCATACTCTAGACCAGTCTGAACAAGCTCAAGTGAGTGTGTATGGGTGTGTTTGTATAAATGAAGAAGTGTGTAAATATAAGGTGGGTAAGGTTTTTTTTTTTTTTTTTTTTTTTAATGTGTGTGTGTGTGTTTGTGTGTGTGTGTGTGTTTGATATTCACGTCTGTGTGAGTGTGATGAAAAATAATTTCTCATTATTTCCTCATACCACCATTTCCTATTATAAATAGATCTACTCCACAGCTCTTTCTGCAAAGTGGCTTTTCTCCTATGTTCATATATATAACTATCCTTTTCTTCATTTTTTATCTGACTCTATCAATACCAGAATTTCTCCATAATTTATTTTCAATAACTCTTCTAACAACCTTTCCTTTTCTGCATATGCCTAAAAACGGATTCACTTTATAATTCTGAAATACTGAAATATCGAATTTCAGGATCCCAAGACTATAAAGCTGAAAACTCACAAACCTGAAACCTCAAAACCATGAAATTTAAAACCATGAACGTCACAAAAACAATACACCACACAAACAAACACAAATACACCTACTTCCCGACACTACAACAAACCAAACCAACACACCCGAACACAACAAAACTAAGACACGCACGCACACACACCAGGGGGCAAGCTCCCCTGCACCCCCAAAGGTGGGGGGCTGTGCCCCACTCACAACCCCTACTTATATATACCAACTCTGAGGTTGCACTAAAATAGGAAGACAGCAAACCCACTACCACACATTCTACATCCCCCTTACACAAACATACATCACATACATACAAACATGACCACCCTCAACACTTACACACTCACATTCTTACCTACCTACCCTAACCCACACCTAAAACCCCCCAACACACTCACACACACACAAACCCTCCCCAAAACCCTTAAAAAACATTACACTTACCAAACGTGCCATCACCACAGCAGGTTCAAGATTTCCGTATTTGACATTCTGAAGATTCGCTCAACTGCAGATTCAACACTTTGGTCTCGAGATACTGAAATTCTATATTTCCGTAGTTCGAGATTCCAAAGTGAACCCCTAAAAACATATGTCTAAAAACCTGAAATATATGCAAGCATGATAAAAAAATCCTAGAGTACTCATACTGCTCCCCCTCTTCTTCCTTCCTGTTCAATATCCCCTCTTAAGGGGTCTGGAGCCACATTCAGCCTAAAACATACCCATAATGCCAGTCTTAAACTCCGACATTAACCACATACTCTCCAAAAACAGTTTTAAGCAATCACATTTTCCTGTATGACATATTAGGTGCCTTCCTTATAGTAACTATACTTTTTCTTCTTCCTGTTACTTATTTCCACTTCTGCCTTAGTAGTTCCTAAACTGAATTCCTAATACCTTAACATGACTACTAGAAAACAAATTATTGCCAAACTTTATCTTTCTCATCTTAACTCATTGTTTTTTAGGATCATAGGATGATCTATTGGCCCTGGGGTCCTTACAGCACCCAAACACCTGTCCAGCAGGGACACAGATGTAATCCCAGGGGTGTACTGTTCCCCATCCAGTTATCTAGGCTGTTCTAAAAAAGGGTTAATGACGAATTCTGCTTGATGTGGAGAGGGGAGTCTATTCCACAGAAAGGGGAGTCTCTGGGACACAAATTTGTCCCGCCAACAAGTCCTATTGATGTGACAGACCAGGTTGAGGTCGTGCTTGCGAGTTACTTGAATGGAGCTTGATTGCGGATATGCAGCAATCCCATCAAAGTGGAGTCTGAGGTTGCTTTGTATGCCACACAGAGGTCACCTCTGAGAAGTCTGTATGACACTGAGTAGAGGGACAGGGCTTTTAACCTATCTGTGTAGGGTACATGTTTGAGGCCCTGGATTCTCCTGGTGAGGAAACTCTGTGATCTCTCCAGCTGCTGCATGTGCTTTGTGATGTACATGCTGAAAGGGGCATTGTACTCAATAATGGGTCTTATAAGGGAAGAATACAGGGATGTTATGACCTCCTTGTCCCTGGATGAGATACCCTTCCTAATATTGGCTATATAGAAAGCTTTCCATACAAAGGAAGCAATATGGTGGTCAAAAGTCAGTTTGCTATCAACCTGGGTGCCCAAGTCCCTCATGACTGACTGCATGGTTAGGACCTTGTTATTAATGTGATAATCTGTGGGGATGTCACTCTCCCCAAAGGGGATGGTGATGCATTTTTTGGCATTCAGTTTGAGGCTATGTTTCTGGCACCAGTCATTGTTTGGGTGAGACCCTCTTGGAGGATGTCTACATCCCTAGGGGAATTGCTGACAGTGCCCAGTTTGCAGTCATCTGCAAACCTGATCAGTCACAGCCTAATGGTTCTGGCCTGCTTCTCAGAAAAGTATATCCCAAACAAGAGAGGCCCCAAGACCGATCCCTGGGGTACACCGCTCATTACGGGTCTACTGCTTGAGGTGGCTTCCCCTGTTTTGACTAGGTGGGTTCTATCAGTGAGCCAGTTTGCTATGCATCTGGTAACATACGGATTGATGCCTAGTTGAGAGAGTTTACCTAGTATACCCGAGTGGGGAACAGTATTAAAGGCTTTGGCTTTGGCCAAGTCAAGGTAGGTGGAGTGCACCATCTTCCCCTTGTCCATGGCTTTGGTGACTGTCTCAAAGAAGTCGACCATATTTAACAGGCATAATCTCCTCTTGACAAAACCAAACTGTGTGGTATTGAGTTTATGGAGGTTGCCAATGTTCTTGTTAAGGAGATCCATGATAATCCATTCCATGGCCTTGCAGATCAGGCTAGTTAGGCTGATGGGTCTGTAATTTCTTGGATCGGTGGATGCTACACCTTTCTGCAAAGGGATGACAGTGGCTGTCCTCCACTCGGCTGGGACGAAGCCGGTACTCAGGCTTTGGTTGAATAAGGTGTCTAATGGTGCTGCAAGTTCCTGCCTGAGTTTATGTAGTTATGTAGGATGATGATATATAGTGATGACTTGCTCCCTAGAGATAAGGGCAGGGGAGCAGATGCTGGGGATGTACTGATTTACTGATGGGGGGGGGGGAGGTGAAGTTTTAGCTGAACCTGTCTACCAGCAGATTGGCTGTATCTACAGAGTTTATGTATGTGGCGTCCTTGACCACCAGTTCGAAGCACATCTGAGTGCTTCCTTTGAGATTTCAGACATATGTGAAGAAGGCCTTATGATTGTCTTTATTAGCCGTGGCCAGTTTGGACTCAAAGTTTGCTTTGGAGGATTTCACTAGTGCTCTTATTTGCTTGTTCAGGCTAAGGAGAGATTGCTTCTGGTTAAGCACATTCTTCTTTTTGGCCCTGGACAGTAACTTTTTCTTTCCTTTTATTATAGAGCTTATTTATTGCAGCTGTCCACCAGACAGGTTTACTCTTCCTTGAGGAGGCCACTTTTGTCCTGTCAGATATTCATGATTCCATGCAGCTATATAAATGCTCGTATAGTATTTTGGTGTAGGTTTGGACATTTATGCCAGTTCCTATGGATGGGGAGGGGGCTGTGAAGCTGTTTATACCTTCCCTCAGGAGGTTATAATCAGCTTGACCCTAGCTGGGGGTGGGGTGGGCAGATGGTTACTTCGAAAATGACCACTCTGTGGTCAGATCTTACCAGGGAGGATGACACTGTAGGGATGCTGTAGTGGTTACTCATGTTAGTTAATACCATGTCCAAGATATGTGGGGGCTGCGATCAGCTGGTCCATGGCATTTGCATTGACAAATTCAAGGAATCTCTGGGCATTTGTGTTTTGGCATGAGTAGTTCTTCCAATCTATGGCTGGGCTGGATAGTTAAAGTTGCCCAGGATGGGGGTAAAGGGTTGAATTTTGATTGATTCAAAGAGGTCCAGATAGGTGGAGTGAGCATCTTGAGTCAAAGTTGGGGGCCTGAAGCTAGCTATGATTTGAATAGGGATCTTGTCAATGGTTAACTGCACCTGGAGTGTCTCCTGTGTGTCATACTGTCTGACCAGCCTGGAGGTGTGTATGTCTTTAATATATATTGAAACTCCACCTCCTTTTGGTTTGCTGCCACGGTCTGGGGACTGAATGCATGATAGGATGAGTAACCTGGTATGGCTAGGGTGCTCTCCGCAGCTTTGAACCAGGTTTCTGTGACTGCAAAAATGTCAGCATCTTCCAGGGTTAAGAATGCTTGCAATGAGGGCAGTTTCATGTTTAGGCTCCTACCATTTAGCAACATAACCTTTAATTTGCACTTTGATGAAATTTTCATGTTGGTAGTTTGGACCTCATGGCATTGTTTAAAAAAAGTACTATACGGGAGGCAAGAACCTTTGTCAGAAGCCTGAAGCCCAAGGGATACAGAAGCAGGCCATCTCTGGCAAAGCATCGTGATCTGTCGATCATGTCTTCCCAAGCTGTCAGGTACTGGATCCCCTTGGAATGACACCAGAAACTTAGCCAATTGTTAAAGTCAATCATTTTCTGTTGTATTGAGGCATAAGTCTGGGTGACGGAAGAGCGCTGCTCAAAGCTCGGTACATAGCTGCTTGGGACACATACTCAGCGAGCTTGATCATGTCTCTCTTCATATAGTCCAGGGAGACATGTCTCAAGTCATTCACGCCAAAATGGATTATGACAGAGTCATAACAGTACCTGTTGATGAAAGACTTGAGTGCATGTGTGATATGGCGGATTCTGGCACTTGACAAACAACTAACCGTGACTTTCTTTTTATTCAGCCTGGTGTGGGGCACAACTGTGTGTCTCACAATGGAGTCTCCTGTGACTAATATGTTGGATTTATAGTTAGACCTTAATGGCTGTGAGACACAGGTATGTGGTAGGGTTGTGGAGTTTGTGTGTGTTTTTGCCTTGGAGGTCTTCTTTGTTTGGGTATGTTTTTGTTGAGGACCTCTGTGTATGTGGGTGTGTGTTGTGTATGTGTGGGAGGTGTTTGAGGTGTGGTGTTTAAGTTGACAACCTTCTCAGTGCCAGATATACTGGTTTGTGAGGGAGACAGCATAGACTATAGGTTCTTAATGTAATTACATCTCTCACAAATTGTGTTCCTAGGCGGTAGTAGTACAGGGTTGTTCATGTACATGGGGCAGTAGCTACACTGTCTCAGGATGCTCATATCAACCAGACTGGCAGGAGAAGCCATAGGAAACTGTCCATCCATATTTATCAGAATCTGCGGGATAGAAACCCGAGAGAGCTAAGGGGGTGAAGGGTGGAAGGTCTAAGATGAGTACTACTAGGTGATCACACATGTGCTACTAAGGGAAAATTTGTAGCTGGAATACTTCGCAGTGAGTTAAAAACAGTGCAATTGCAGTGTACGACACGCAAACAAGCCCGGACCAGCTCAAACATGGGGTTTAAATACCACAAAAAATAGAAGATTCTAGTAACAGAAATCTAGTCAATCCTAGTAGCCCCTGCTTTCCTTACCAATCAGCTTGTGCCAGACAAGATCCAGGCAACCCTGTTACTCTCACTAGCAGACAAGATAGGCCCTTACCAACACAAGATGGCTGCCAGAAACAAAGAAGGCAAACACAAGATGGCTGCCAGAAACACAGAAGGCAAAAACAAATAGCTCTGAATGCAGCAAACCTGTATACAGACTATGATACTTAATTTAAGGGTTAAGAACACAGTAAAACTCACAGGAAAACACATATTAACCACTTACAGACAAAAAACAGAACTCACAGTATGAAAAATACAATTAAACAGTAGATGCAGTTAAACAGTAATGAATTTCAGTAAATAGCAATGAAATACAGTTAAACAGTAAAAAAATGCAGTTAATCAGTAAACTGCTTTAAAACAGTGCAAACCTGATAAATTAGCTATAAGGCACAGATAAAAATGATAGGCACGTGCAAATGCAATAAAATAAGTGAACATAAATGAAAAAGCACTTATATTGGTCTTGGAGCCTCAGGAATTTTGTAAAATGTCCCAGAGGTGATGCACCTCAGCAGAGCCTGGTTCAAACAAGCCAAAAGCTGTTGTGTATTCACTTAGAATTGAACCTTGAAAACTACACTTCTAAACCCATGTTATAACTGTAAAGTCTGTCACAAATTTTCATGAGTATGTTCATAATACATAGCACAAGCCTAGATTCCCTTATTACCAAAATTGTCACCAGCTTACTGAAATAACAATGGGCACGTAATTCACTTTCTTGTGACTCACTTCCAACCAACCATAAAACTTTCACTTGAACAACTAATGTCAAACTGAATAATGTAAAGCTCAATGTAGATACCCGTTGAAAACCATTGCTCATACTTATAACCTTACTCATTGACACAATTACTTGTTGACTTTCCCCAAGCTTTTTCATATATTAATTGTGCAAGTATAAGACAGAAGAAAGTTGCAAAAAACTATATTTCTCAAAAACCGCGAAGTGTGTATGTAATTAGTATGACACTTTAACTGCTATATACTGTGTGCTATTATAAAAACTCTTTTTTTAAACACTCATACATAATTATTCCACTTCTTCAAATTGCATGAAAATGTAAATGAATATGTCAAATGTCTTACTGTAAATCTCTCTCTCTCTTCTACTGCATGTACTGCCATTGCAAACCATTTCTGAATTGTAATCTGTGCTATACTGGCCTGGGTCATAGCTGACAAGATTATCAAAAAACAGGTAAACAAATGCATTTTATTTATTTATTTGACATTTGTTAACTGGGATGGTCCAACTGAGCAAAATCCCTTTTTCAGTGGAGGGCCGGGAGGAACAGCTCCACAATACAAAAGTAATTTCAATAACCTATGTAGTAGAGAATAATAGCAGCATACATGAATACCCAAACCACCAAAATTTTATCCTAGAATAGACTGTCAAGCTAGACAGAACAATGGTAATAATACATGAAATACTCTAAAGCAGACATAATCATATTTATTTATTTATTTTTCTATGTTTGTAATTGTTAACTGCTATGTTGATCAAATTGTTAATTGCTATGTAAATCCAATGTAACTACTGTCTGTATATTTTAACTGTGGAGCTTTTCTCCCCGGGCCTCTGCTGAAAATGGACCTACATCCAGTCGGACACCCCTGGCCAACAAATGTAAATAAATAAATAAATAATATGACCAGTGACTATTAACAGTGTGAAGGAAAAAATCTGGTTGATAGAAAGTTAGCTGTGAGAGGGAGGAGATAATAGAATTGGGAATTACTAAGAATGTCTCCTTATCCCTACGCTCTCCTACAATCAGATATAATGAGAAGCAAGACAGTTTTGAAAGCACAGTAAAGAGACAGGATTATGAGAAGATGGTAGAAAGATTCATGTAGGATATTTACATTGACAGGTCCAAGTAGTATTAAGACAGTCTTTTAGAGCTTTCTTAAAGTCAAGTGTCTGGTTTGTTTTTCGCAGAGACATGGGAAGTTTGTTCCATGAAACGGCTGGAAGATAACTATACACTTTTTGTGCAAAAGAGCTCTTGGCTTTGGAAATTTCCAGATGAAATTGGTCAGTGGTTCTTAGAGTTCGAGGGGTGGTATAGAGGGAGACTACAGTAGAGATGGAAGGGCAGAAGGATGGTTTGCGTATGATGGAGTGAATGAGGGTAAGTTGAGAAACTGAAGTTGGTGAGGGAATTCTAGCCAGTTGAGAGAAGTGACAGCAAGACAGTGATGTGACCTAGGTGGGTTGTTGGGTGGAAATCTAGCTACTTTGTTATAGGTTGCCTGTGTTTTTTTCAGGAGATTCAATTGCAGGTTAGTTAAGATTTGAGAACTAAATATAACAGATCTCTCATCTAGTCCTTATGACTTACAAATACAAAACACCTATGTTCACTAATAACATTGCTGCAAGCATTACTGATGTCCTGCTAATACCATCATTACTTAGATCCTGGACAAGGTTTCATATAAGTAACAAATCATGATTTACCTCTTTTCCTTTAATCTCCAAAGGTCTGGTTTCATTAATTTATCAAAAATTTTGTTAATCCTTAAATAAATCACTTAAATCAAGACCTTTTTAATCTGTCTTTAGAATCCTATTACTTTTGAATGTCTGATTTCTCACTTTTCTTTAAAATGGATCATGTTATACTACCACACACCCTCTCACCATTGCTTTTTTTTTTAGACCACTTCTTCAACACTTCATGGTACATACAACTGATGTCCCTTTAATTCCATGCAAAACTCATAAGGAGTCACATCTTTTCCAACACCCCATTCCTTCTTCACATTCTTCATAAGTTCATAGGTAGGTATTAGGCTATCTGCCCGAAGGCATTTATAAGCCTAGCCAGAGTATGTCAGCTTTCACAGCCCCGTTGATTAATTAACTGATCCTCTGTCAAGCAGAGCCAATGAAGTGATCCCAGGGGTATATTTTCTGTTACCCATCCACTCGTCAAGGTTTCTCTTGAAGAGTGTTAGTGAGGGGCTCTGCCTGATGTAATTTGGAATTTTGTTCCAAAGCATGGGGAGTCTCTGTGACAGGAATCTATCCCTCCAGCATGTTCTATTTACTGTTGTGGCGAGGTTTAGCTCACTAGAGCGCATGGCTCGCAGTGACTTGGATTTCTTTATGTGGAGCATGTCCATCAATTCTGAGTTGGACATGGCTTTTTAAGTCAGGCAGAGGGCACCTCTGAGTAAGCGATATGCCACTGAGTACAGCCGGAGTTTTTCCAGTCGGGCTGCATAGGACATATGTTTGAGACCAGTAATCCTCTTGGTGAGGTACTTTTGTGGTCTTTCCAGCTGTTGGAAGTGTCTTGTGAGGTACATCCCAAATGGGGCATTGTAATCTATGATGGGTCTAATGAGTGACGAGTAGAGCGGCACTATAACCTCTTTACTTCTAGATGCAAACCCTTTAATAATTAGATGGGCCACATAGAAGGATTTCTTAACTACTTTGGCAATATGGGTGTTTTGCTTTTTCCCCAAACGGGATGAATATGCACTTTTTGGCATTTAGCTTGAGGCCATGACTTTGACACCAGGTATCCGTCTCAGTAAGGTCCTTTTGGAGGATGTCCGTGTCAGCCGGAGAGTTGATTATGGCTCCCAGTTTGCAGTCATCGGCAAACTTGGTTAGCCATAGTCCTCCTGTGTTTGCCTGTACTTCCGAGAAGTATATGCCGAACAGTAGGGATCCCAGGACCAAGCCTTGCGGGACACCACTTGTGACTGGTTTAGAGTCGGACCTGGAGCCCGCTATTCTTACCATGTGAGTTCTGTCTGTAAGCCAGTTGCCAAGCCATCTCATGACATAGGGGTTTATGTTCAGGCTGGTGAGTTTTCCTGATATACCCGAGTGGGGAATGGTGTCAAAAGCCTTGGCGAGGTTAAGGTAGGCTGTGTGAACTACCTTTCCCTCATCTATGGCCTTGGTGACTGTCTCGAAGAAGTCAACCAGGTTTAGTAGGCATGATCTGCCCTTAACAAAGCCAAACTAGGTCGGGTCAAGTGTTTGGAGGTTCCCAATGTCTTTGTTAATGAGTTCCATGATGATGCGCTCCATAGCCTTGCAGACCAGGCTAGTCAGGCTTATGGGGCGATAGTTACCAGGGTCAGTTGTGGCCCCTCCTTTGTGGAGAGGAATAACCTTTGCTGAGCGGCATTCTATGGGCACGTAGCCTGTGGAGAGGCTGAGGCTGAACAGCGTGTTTAGGTGGGGGGTTAGTTCGTTCTGTAGTGCGTGCAAGACGCAGCCTGGGACACCATCTGGTCCCATTAACGCTGTGTTTTTGGGTTTTGAAAGGGGTGTTTTCACCTGTGCGTCTGTGATTTTTGGGACACTACACTTTTCCGGTATTGTTGTGGGCCCTTTTGGAGGTGAGAGGGGGGTGAAGTTTGCACTGAATCTATCTGCCAGGATGTTGGCAATATCAGTAGGTTCAGTATATTTTGTATCTGCAAGTTGCCACTTAGATTCTTAACATAGCTAAAGAAGGCTTTGTGGTTATCTTTTGAATCTTTGGCTATTTTTCTTTCGAAGTTAGTCTTGGATGATTTCATGAGGGACCTCAGTTTCTTACTGATACTGATCAGAGATGTCTTTCCTTCTTGGGATTTGCTTTTTTTCTGAACTAGTTTCCTCCTTCTATTGTATAGCCTGTTTACTGCAGGGGTCCACCAAACTGGTTCCCTTCTCTTAGAAGAGTGAGTCTTGGTTTTGCTAGGGATGGCACAATCCATGCATCCTTGTAGGTGCTCATAGAGTGCATTTGTAAAGGTTTCTGCATCTTGGGCAGCATTATCCTTTAGCGTGGGGGCTGTGAAACTTACCACCTCTGTCTTAAGTAAGGTGAAGTTTGCTTTAGAAAAGTGTTTTACTGTGGTTTCCTTAGTTGGGGTTGGTGGTGTACGGTGAGCTGCTTATTCGCTTGGTTGGTGAGGGGTGAATAAAGAGTCTTGCCCTTCTGGGCAATCAGTGTCAGGGTATATTAGTGCTTGCTATTAGGTCTGAGCAAGTGCTGGGCTGTAAGATGCTTTTTGAGTGCTTAGGTTGAGAGTTAGACTAGTTTCAAGGGAAAACATTTAGAGATCTACTCTACACATATTTCCTTACTTGCAATTTATATTCCCTCCTTGTCCAAGGTTTTATATTGCCACTCAGTTTTAATATACTCTCTTGTACCTTCAAGCACTTCAGATATTTTCCACCACTTCCATGGTATACTTCTGGTTATATACCATATTTCAATCATTTTTCAAACCGTTTATTTGCTTTTATACAACTGAAACATAAAGAATCAAAAAGTTACTAAAAGTAGTCAATATGTTTTGAGGTATACCTGTGTTTGTGGGAGGGGGAATCTTTGTGAGATATTTCAAGCATAATTATCCTGTGTTCTTTTGTGAAGACTGTGTATAGACATGGCATAATAAAATGAATAGTGACAAGAAATGTACAAGATGCGGTGAAAATAATCAGACAAGTAGTGATGGAAAGCATGATGAACAAGCAAGTTCTACTACTCATATTCTAGATCCAGAGCCTGAGAAATTTTCAAAGAAGGGCATTACTTAACATACGCTCCTCTGGGATTTCTACAAGTGTGTCTAATCAGCTTTTAGTGTTATACTTTGAAGCTAAGAAAGATGACAGTGACAATAATTACACTGAGGAAGAAGTAACTGTAGCAGAAGGGAAAAACAAAAAGGAAGAGAAGATGTAAAGAAAGAACTAGATGTAAAACATGAAATTCAAACTCATAATGGGAATAGCTGGAAGATAGCATGCACGTGGAGTATTCTAAAGTAGGCTAAAATGTTTCAAGAGGGTGTTTGTTTATTTAAAAATATTAAGCATTTGGAAGAAAATGAACAGGAACATTCTGTGATTTTTTTTTTTTGGTAATTACAAGTATATGGCCTTTTGGGCCAGATGTGTTCTGGTGTTGAGACATTTATTTCCAACAATGGTATTGCATGTTTTTGTTTTAATATACTATCTTGCACCCTCAAGCAAGTTCTTTTAAATATTTTCCACCACTTCCATAATACTCTTCTGATTATATACCATCTTTCCATAATTTTCATACCTTCTCTACACCCTACTTCCTGCTTAAAGTACTCAGTAATGGAGAGACTGCTTTCTTTTCCCAGTGAACAGCATGCCCTTAATTTCCCATCTATTCGATCATCTTTTTCACTTCTATTCTATAGTTCAGCCTTTGCTGCAAAAGTCTCTTTCTTATTCTTTGCTGCCTTCTTATAAAAACAAGAAGCTAATTTCCTGCATTATTGTTCATATGTAATCCTGACTATCCATTAAGAATTATCAGGGCCAACTTTCTTTCTCTTTCAATGTGAGCCACCAACCAGTCCAACAATATAAAAAAAGTCTCAACTTTGAATGATTCTCCATAATCTTCATCTTACTGTGACCTAATAAAGTGAACTATCAGTTGACCGGCACCCATAGGGATTGGTAGATGCTAGATAACTGTAGTTTCTGCATGCTTGAGAATTACTATTAAAAATAGGCCTGGCTATTACTGTAACCTATACTACTTGTTTGGTTTGACGTGTTCTTAGGTTGGGGAGAGAGGGAATTTATTCCTTAGGTTGGGGAGAGAGGGAATTTATTCCTATCTCCCTTTTTAAAACTCTAAAACTTTAAAAACGTAAGGTGTGCTTCTGCAACACATGAAAAGTGTACTGTATTTCTTCGATTTTTTTTTTTGCCAATTGCTTGATAGTGCAGGTTGCTTGAATTCCGGTTAACTGAGAGTTTACTGTAAAACTGGAGTTTTGTAAGGGTAACCCTTTGCTTTATGTTACAGCTCCCTCTAGTCTCCTGCTTAGATACATTTGTCTCTGTATCTTCCTACATGCTTAATGATGTTGATACAGTCCGCTACTGTAGTGACGTCATCCCTTCTACAAGTGATACACAACTATTTCCATTTCATTTCTTTCCAGAATATTTTCCAGAAGACAACATCTATCCCTGCCTTTGGTTTTCTCCTACTTGCATCAGTTAAAATTTCTACTCCAAAAGATACACATTGCCAAATGTCATTCTGCTTTCTGAAACATCTCACAGCATTCCTTATTTTGTAAAGTATATATATATATATATATATATATATATATATATATATATATATATATTTTTTTTTTTTATTTACTTATCTTTTGTTAATTGTTAACTGGGTTAATCCCATAAAGTCAGTGGTCTCTTTTAAGGGGAGACCCAAAGTAATATTTATACGGACTAGGGGAAATTTGGCCAGGGCACTAGGAAACTTCCACTATTCTTTGTTGCTAGGATACCAGTTGGGTATGTTATCACAGTGATGAGTCAGCTGTTTGGTGATGAAGTTAATAAGCAGACTGTTGAAAGAGTTGAGGCTGGCTCACAGTCGCTTGAATACACAGCAGTTGTTACATTTAGATGCTTATCCTGCAAGCGATGACATGGAGGATATAATGTTATCAAATTATGTTAACACAATTAAAAGGGATGTATGTCTGGATGAAGTCAAATAACGTATGCCCAACTTACAGTTTACCTTGCAATACAGAGGATTAACTCTACTGGCAGATGTGGAGTCTAAAATTCAAAACAGCTAATCACCAAAGCAATAATGAGTGGAAGTTCTGATAAGACGGCACAAGTAGTATCCTTGTTTTGTTGATGGTGTACAGAGTAGTTCTGAGAATACAGTGGCTGGGAGAGCATCTAATTCAGTTACTTTGGAACAGTACAGATTCTTTAACCATTTTTGTTATTTAAAAGTGGAGGCAGCAGTGGATACCTATGCCTTCTTTTTTTGCTTGCAGTCTATGACAACAAATGGCTGAAGGTACAGATTTGGAGTAAGAACTTTTATTTGTCCAAACTTGATTCTTGGTATGAATTATTAAAATAATGTCAGCTTGTTAGTTCTTTATATACAATTACTGGTAAAATGACAATATGACAGGGGAAGGAAGGGTTAATTGATCTATCTGTTCTATATGGTCATCTGAAACATATAAAGAATCACATACTTAAGAATTATTACAAGTAGTCAATGTATTTTGAGGTATACCGGCCAGATAACTTTTTTCTTTGTTTTTATTTATTTATTTTTTTATTTTGAGGGGGAGGATTTTTGTGGGATATTTCAAAGAGAAGTATCCTGTGTTCTTTTATGAAAATTGTGGACAGGTAAGGCATAGTTAAATGAATAATAACAAGAAATGTACAAGATGTGGTGAAAATAGTCTGATGGGTACTGAGGGAAAGCAAGATGAAAGTACATTTGTGAAAAATCTTACCATAACAGTAGATGTCTTTCTCTTTACTGTTGCAGCATTCTTTACTATAGAGATCTTCTGTCCAGGCCAGCCCAACATTCATAGGTTCACAGGTGTGTACTAGGCTAATGGCCCTGCCCAACATTCATAGGTTCACAGGTGTGTACTAGGCTAATGGCCCTGGAGGCTTTACAAGCCTAGCCCATAGAAGTGCCCTGGCATTGTGCTGCCCAACGTTAGTTCCCAGTGCCTCTTTCATGTACAGCCACTGGAGTGATCCCCGGGGTGAACTTTCCATTTCCCATCCACTCATTAAGATTTCTCTTGAAGAGGTCCAGTGAGGTGCTCTGCTTGACATGTATGGGAAGTCTATTCCAGAGCATGGGCAGTCTCTGGGTTATGAACCTGTTTCTCCAGCATGTTCTGTTGATTGTGGTAATGAGGTTGAGGTATCTGGAGCGTGTGGTGCGGAGTGATTGGGATTTCTTTAGATGCAGCATTTCTAACACAGCTGGGTCAGACATGGCTTTGTAAGTCAAGCAGAGATCGCCTCTTAGTAGATGATATGAGACAGAGAATAGCTGGAGATTTTTGAGTCTGCCCGTGTAGGACATGTCTTTAAGGCCTAGGATCCTCTTCGTGAGGTAATTTTGTGGCCTCTCCAGCTGTTGCAGGCGTCTAGTGCAGTACATGCCAAATGGGGCATTATACTCTGTGACTGGTCTAACGAGGGAAGAGTAGAGAGAAATGATGACCTCTTTCTTCCTGGATGCAAAACCCTTGGTAATGAGATGTGCCACATAGAGGGACTTTTTGACCAGAGTGGCAATTTGGTGGTCAAATGAGAGGTTGCTGTCAACCTGTGTCCCCAGATCTCTTATAACACCATCAGTGTTTAGTGGGCTCCCATCGATATGGTAATTAGTGGGAACTGAGTTTTTCCCAAAGGGGATGACGATGCATTTTTTGGCATTAAGCTTAAGGCCATGGTTTCCACACCAGTCATTGGTCTCAGTGAGGCCTTTCTGTAGGATGCCTGCATCATGTGGGGAGTTAATAATGGCTCACAGCTTGCAGTCGTCTGCAAACTTGGTCAGCCAGAGTCCCTCTGTGTTGGCCTGGACTTCTGAGAAGTAGATGCCAAACAGGAGAGGACCAAGGACCAATCCCTGTGGGACTCCACTCATGACTGGATGGCAGTCTGACTTGGAGTCCGCTACTTTCACACTGTGGGTTCTATCTGTGAGCCAATTTGCAACTCATTTAAGACATAGGGGTTAATGCCTAGTTTGGTGAGTTTATCAATAATTCCTGAGTGAGGAATGGTATCAAAGGCCTTGACCAGATCGAGGTAGGCTGTATGAACTGCCTTACCCTCATTCACAGCTCTGGTGACTGTCTCAAAGAGGTCAACCAGGTTGAGCAGGCATGATCTACCTTTCACAAAACCAAACTGAGTGGGATCTAGAGTTTGGAGATTCCCTACACCCTTGTTAATTAGGTCCATGATGATGCGCTCCATAGCATTACATATCAGACTCGGCAGGCTAAAAGGGTGATAATTTCCAGGGTCTGTAGTCACTCCTCCTTTATGGAGAGGGATGGTTGTTGCAGTGCGCCATTTAGTAGGGACAAAGCCTGAGGTGAGGCTGTGAGTGAACAGTGCACACAAATGTGGTGCCAGTTCACTTTGTAATTCATGTAGAACACAGCCAGCAATATTGTTGGGTCCCATGGATGCTGTATTCTTGGCCTTGGACAATGCAGTTTTAACCTGTGCTGCAGTAATGCTGGGTGCCTGGCATTCTTCCAGTATTGAGATTGGTCCTTTAGAGGGAGAGATAGGGGTAAATTTTGCACTGAATATGTTGGCCAGTATATTAGCAATATCTATTGGCTCAGTATAGGAGGTACCATTGTGCAGTAACTCGGAGCAAATCTGGGTATTGCCATGGAGATTCTTTTTTTTTTCCCCTCAAATATTTTTTTTATTTTCAATTAAAATAACATTTACATAATATTTTTAAATATAATTTTAAACAACTATATACAATATTTACAATAGCCTAACTTTCAATTATATACACTGTATGTTATTAAATATAGAATTAACAGATCAGTTATCAGAGATACAATATTGATTATTGCAGAGTGTCCAACAAAGATATAACTTTCTTCCAAGGATTATTTACCAATGGCCTGGGATAGATTCATAGTTCTTTGATTTTTATTTCCATCGATGCAGTTGTCTTCAGTAAAGTGTAGAATTCTTCCAAGGTTGGGGGTGTATTTGAATTCCACCTTCTGGTTACACCATGGAGATTCTTGATATAACTATAGAAGGCTTTGTGGTTGTTTTTACTGTCTGCCACAATTCTGCCTTCATAGATGGCTTTGGAGGATCTGATGACGGATCTCAACTTTTTGTTGTGGCTAATAAGGGTATTTTTCCAGTCTTGGGACTTCACCTTTTTCTGCAACAGTTTCTTCCTTTTGTTGTAGAGTTTATTAATGGCAGGGGACCACCATATTGGCTTCCTTTTTTTTTGGAGGAGAGTGTCTTGGTTCTGTTGGGTATAGCTAGTTCCATGCATTTATGTACGCTGTCGTACAGTGCATTGGTGTATGATTCGGCAGTCATGCATCTACTTTCCATTGGCATGGGTGCCGTGAAGTTAGCCACCTCTGTTTTTAGGAGTCCATAGTCAGCTCTGGAGAAGTTTTTCATGGTGGATACCTTTCCGGGGGGGTGTAGGTGAGATCTGGATTTCCATGGTGATTAGTTTTTGGTCAGATCTAACCAGGGATGAATTGATTATTGGTGTAGAGCAACGGTTACCCATGTTAATAATAACCAGGTCAAGGATGTTGCTTCCTCTAGTGGGGGTAAGAATGAGCTGGTCCAGGGCATTTGAACTGATGAATTCCAGGAAGCATTGGGCCAGTGGACTGCTGCATGAGTAGTTTTCCCAGTTGATAGAGGGGTAGCTGAAGTCACCTAGTATGAGAGTGTTGGGTTGGATATTAATAGTTTCCAGGGTGCTTAGGAATGTGGATTGAGAGTCTTGGGACATGGTTGGGGACCTATAGCAGGCTACAACCTGAATTGCCATCTTACCCAATTTTAGTTGTACCTGGAGTATCTCAGATGCATTCTGCTGGGCAACTAGTCTGGAAGTGTGCATATCCTTTATGAATATGGAGACACCACTGCCTTTGGAGCTTCGGTCCATGTTCTGGGGCCAAAAGGTGTGGAATGAGTTACAGCCTGCTAGCGCAGGGGTGCTTTCTGCTGCTTTAAACCAGGACAGTATACCAAAGCCTTATGATCTTGCATATGTGCAGGCCACACATATGCTCCCTGCAAAGGACATAGGGCATAAAAGTAACATATAGATGCAGTTGCCCAGTACTGAATTGCACCAGTAGAGAACAGTTTCCATAGGACAAATGAGTCCATGCACATCCATAAGGAGAAAATGCAGCAGATAAAGGGAAGACCCTCAGCCAGAAGGGAATCCAAAACAAAAAAACAGAACAAAGAAGATGGGCTTGGAGGGAGGGAATGAATACTGCAACAGTGAAGAGAATGGCAACTACTGTTAAAGTAAGATGTTACACAACTTCTATATCACTGTCGCAGCATTCTTTACTATAGGGAGAGTAAAAAAGCTCAAGAAACAGAATGGGAGGTGGAAAGCTGAGAACAGCCCTCAACAAACTGACATACAATTGTTCTAGCGACATCTCCTCTGGTTCTAGAAACCATATCCAACTTATAATGCTTAGTAAAGGTATGCACTGAAGACCAAGTAGCAGCTTCAAGAATGAAACTGGTGTCCAACCCCTTGAAGAAGGAACCAGAAGAGGCAACAGCCCTAGCAGAATGAGCTCTAACAGAAGTTGATAAAGAGTTGCCATGAAAACAATAACAAAAAGAAATGGCTTTAGAAATCCAGGAAGAGATGGTTTGCTTAGAAAAGCCAAAACCAATATCCTGGGATGAAAGGAAAGAAAAAGCTGCTCAAGACGTAATGAACAGCCATAGTTTTATCCAAATAATACCTGAGCTGTCTGTGCAAATCCAAGGCACGCAAGACCCTGTCACTAGCAGACTGAAGATGAGGGAAGAAAGAAGAAGTTGGACTGACTGACTCAAGGACAACTTAATCACTACCTTGGGCATAAAGAAGGATTAGTACGAAGGGACACCCTGTCCCTCTGAAAAAACAAAAAGGGAGGAATGGCCATAAGGGCCTGGAGCTCAGAAACCTCCAAGCAGAAGTAAGAGCCAGTAGCAAAACAGTCTTCCAAGTACAATGCTGAAAAGAAGAAGAATCTACAGGCTGAAAAGGAGCCTGAGTTAATTTTTCCAAAACAAAATTAAGCTTCCAAGCAGGAAAAATAGGTTTCCTTGGAGGCCTAATATGTAGGACGCTTTTAAGAAATTGTTTGACCTCAAAATGAGAAGCCAAGGGAGGATTCAAGGGCAGACAAGCAGAAATGGCTGATAAGAAGAATAGGCCAAGCCAGACTTGAGGAATTCATACAAATAAAAGAGGACCAAAGGGACCCCCAGTGAAAATGGAACCTTTTACGAGACTGGCACCACACAGAACATTTTTTCCATTTGGAAATATAAGATTTTCTAGCTGAGGGTTAAGGAATCCTTGCCTTCTGTAAAACCTTGAGCACATCCTCAGGAAAAAAGTGTTTAACTTTTGATCTCTTTCAGGCACCATCACCCACAGTGTTAGTTGAAAAGTAGACAAATGAGGATGGATGAGAGACCCTTTGTCCTTTGTGAGGAGGTCCAACTAGTGAGGTAACTTGTGGTGACTGGCCCTGGCCAAATGCATTAAGAGGGGGAATTAGTGTTGTCTTGGCCAAAAGGGAGTCACTAGCAAGACTTTTGGGGGGTTCAGCTGAATCTTCTGCAGGACTCTTGAAAACAGAGGAAGAGGAGAAAAAGCTTAAAGAAAAGTCACATTCCAAGGAAAGTAAAGGGTGTCCGCCTTCCACACAAGATGGCATGGCACTCTGGAACAGGAGAAGGGAGTTGCCTCTTCAGAGAGGAGGCAAGAATACCCCCACCTATGGTCAATGTCCAGAAACACGTCTCTGTGAAGCATCCATTTGTGAGCTTGTGTTTTGGAACTGCTCAGAGAATCTGTCACTAGATTGTGCTCGGAAGGAATGTAAAGTGCCTGAAGAGTTAACTGATAACTGGCAGCCACTTCCCAAACCTGAAGAGTCATCCTGCAGAGGAGGTAAGACTTTGTGCCTCCCTGCTTGTTGACATACCACATCACTGTAGTGTTGACTATGTATACTTTCAAGGGGCCTGGACAGAACATGGGATGAAAAGCTTCAAGGGCCAGAAGCAGAGCTCTCATCTCTTTGATGTTGATATGGCCTGACTTCTGAAGGAGAGGCCAGAGACCCTGAACTTTTCAGGTGACAACATGAAGCCCCTGTGTCCTCAAGCTCAATGCCAAAAGGTGCATTGTCATCCCTTTTGGTAAAAACTCTGCACCCATGAACTACCACATAGGCGGTAGTCTACTTAACCCCAAAAGTGTGATAAGAGACCTTGGGACACAGGTGGACAGTAGTCTCTCCTTTGATAATCACATCACCACAGTAGTCAGGAAATCCTACTACGTGGCACACCTCATCACAAACGATTTCTCATCCAGGAAAAAATAGGTCATTGTTCCCCTCTACTCATCACTCATTAGACCCATTATAGAGTACAATGCCCCTTTTGGTATGTACCTCACAAGACATCTACAACAACTGGAAAGGCCACAGAAATACCTCACAAAGAGGATTACCGGCCTCAAACAGATGCCCTACGCAGACCATCTCAAAACACTCCGGCTTTACTCTGTCGCATATCGCCTACTCAGAGGCAATCTCTGCCTAACATACAAAGCTATGTCAAACCCAGAGCTGTTGGACATGCTCCACTTAAAGAAAAAACAATCCCTCTGAGCTACGCACTCTAGGGACCTAAACCTTGTCACCACAATAAACAGAACATGCTGGAGGGATAGATTCCTGTCCCAGAGACTTCCCATACTCTGGAACAAACTACCTATCTATATCAAACAAAGCTCCTCATTAGCACTCTTAAAGAAAAATCTTGATGATTGGATGGGAGATAGGAAATTCACCCCGGGGATCACTTCTGTGGCTCTGCTTGACAGGGGCACAGGAAAATAATTTTCTTGGGTGGCGAAAGCCAGGGTACCTTTTTGGCTAGGCTTATACAGGTATTAGGGCCAATAGCCTAGTACCTACCTATGAACCTATGTCTAAGGCCTCGGTGAACAGTTCTTCAGAAAGGGCTGGAGGTTGAAAGGGCAGGCCAGGGTGGAGAGATAACTGTTGGATCCACCAGTTGAATTCTTCTTTAGACAAGGAAGAAGCGGTACACTGAAACCCAAAGGGTGGCAATGCTGCAGCCAAACCAACTTGAGGTACCACTGAAGCTTATTCATATGCAATCATATGCAGTCAGGCAAGAGGGAGCATTGGAATAGAAAAGGCTATGAATACCAGGGCTTGAAGAAACTCTCTGGCTGGAATGGGAGTCAGAAGAAGAAGAGAATGAAAGAAGGCAGTCAATGACAAAACTTTTGGAGGTGGTAGAAAGTCCAACATTGGCATTGTCTTAGATACACATGATCCTGAGAGGGAGTCAAGACAGACTTTTGGAAGTTAATATTGAACCCCAGCCACTGAAAAAGGGAGATGGTGAACTCCAGGTCCTGTAACAGGAGAAGGTGCCTGAAGCAACAGGTCATCTAGATATGGAAAAATCTGAATGCCTTTGAGCCTGCAGAAAGCTATCACAGGAGCTAGGCATTTTGTGAATACCCTTGGGGCAGCACAGAGGCAACAGGGCAAAGCAGAGCAGAGAAGTGAAAATGAAAGAAAGAAACACAGAAATGTAAAATTTTCTGAAAGAAGGGTGAATAGAGATATTAGAAGAGGAAACAAGGTTTGAAGAGTAAGCATTCAAAAAGAGGTGATTTTAAAAAAGGTGTTGAGCAGGGAGAGATCCAGAATAGGTCTGCAAGTGCCTTCCATTCAAGGAACCAGGAACATCTTGGAATAAAAACTCTTCCCCACTTGGGAAGGGTGAGCAGGTTAAATGTTTCCTTGGTTCCCCAGGGACCCTAGGCTCTCTGGGAAATGAGGAAGTTGAGGAATCCCTGAAAAAGGAGGGAGAGACTTCCATACCATGAAGTAACCCTGACGAATGGCATAAAGAACCCAAGATTCTGAAGTGATGAGAACCCAGTTTGGAAGACAAAGGGAAAGCTGACGGGAGAAAGTGAAAGGGGAAAAAAATTGTCAAACAGAAGCAGGCTTATCAGATAAAGGAGGCTTCTGGGACACAGAAGTTTGACAAACCTTAGCAGAGGAGGCTCGCCTACCACCCTTCCTGGCCTTGGAGGCCTGGCAGAGGTGCCTGTGGGCAAAAGTAGCTCTAGAAGGATAATTCCTCTGGAACTTAGTGATAGGAGAGACAAAATATGTTTAAGGTCCTGCAAGGCTTTGCCTTTCTCTTGAAGAGACTTGAACAGGTCAGCAGCAGCAGTCCCAAAAATATGTTTATTATCCAAAGGACCATTCAACAGCTTGGCCTTAATGTCCTCAAGCAAAGACTGGAAATGAAGCCAAAAATAATGGCATGTGACAGACCCAAAAGGCACAGCCCTGCAAAATGCATCAGAAGCAGTGTAGCTACATTTGACAGAGTGGCAAGCCACTTGACAAGTAGAACCTAAAATACATAGGGTAGAGGATTTGCTTTCAAAATCAGGGAGGGCAGAAATAGCCTGACAAGCCTGAGCAATCAAGGCCACAGCATACCTGGTAATGATAGTCTGGTAATTAATAGCCCTAAAGGTCAAAGAAGAATCAGTGTAAGCCTTCTTACCAATCCTCTTAATCCCCCTACTATCCTTATCAGAAGGCAAATGTTCGGAGGAGGGCAAGAGCTTGGAAGGTTTGTCAGAACAGACTGATGACACTACAGTAGGATCAGCAGAAGGACACAAATAAAAACTGACAAACCTTGGGGTCCTTATAGAACCTATCAGGTGTCTTAGGAGCAGGAAGCTGAGAATCAGGAGACTTGAAAGTATCTAAAAAGGCAACCAACACAGGAGGAACTGCAGATGGCTTAGGAGTAACCACAAGAAGCAAACTCATAATATCTCCTCTGAATGTCAGATACTTCAGAAGTATCCCACTTAAAGTATTCCATCATCCTAGCAATTGTGTCCCCAAAGGACAGTTCCTCAAAGGGAGACTCAAAGCTAATAGATTCCTTCTCATTTGAACCATAAACCAAAGGCATCTGAGAAGAATAGGACAAGGACCCCTTATCAAACTCTAAATCCTCATCCAAGGTATCTGGTTCCGTAAGCTGTTTAGAAGAGTTAGAGGTCCAAGGAGGAGCAGACACTGACACCCTTTGAGAAGGCTTCATGGCTATCAAGGCAGAAAACAAGTCCTGAGTAAACTCTTGCCATTCCCTTTGGGATCCTTAAGATGAACTGAAACATGCTTCATCTTTTGTCTTTTCCGCAAAGGGATGTCAGCCGTAACAAATGTATCTCACCACAGTTCCAACCCTTGGCGAGATTCAGTAAGAGTACCTGGAACCTCTTCCTTGATCAGTATCTACAGAATCCTTCTAGGACCCTTTGAGATAATTAACCGCAGGTTCCCCCTCAACATCTGGAGAAGTATACCTGAAAAGCTTCAGAGGACATGTAAAAAGACAAATCCACCTCTGATGGAGTTGCACACAGGAATCCAACAGAGATGCCAAATGGCCTATATAGCTATTACCTGCTTCTAGAGGGACATCTGGTGGGGGCTGGACTGCTAAAGAATCCATCCAAGACTTCTTGGCCTTCTTCTTATCTAACAGAGGTATCTCGGAGTTATGGATTCTGCCATGTTACCCTAGGTTAACTGTTTAAGTCAGTTTTCAAGATAAATGGTGAGAGAAGACAAATGGCTTCTGCGTGTCTTAGGCACAAATGCCTTACAGATACTACAAGAGGTATGGATGTGGGAAGCACCCAAACAAAAGAGACACTGTTTATGATGATCCTTATGGGGAATCTGCCTTACACACTGACATTTTCCCTTCTTGGATGACATGAACTCTAGGTAATCAAAATAAATACAAGACCAAAGAAAAGAAAACAACCCAATGGGGCACTTATCTGATGGCTAGGTATCCAGCACAGCAACAAGGCATTCAGATCAATAAGCAATAATGGTGCTTGGACTGGTGGCAAAGAAGTTCTGGGTAACTGCGTCCATACATCACTTTTATGCCTTACATCCTGTGCGGCAAGCATGTGTGTGACATACGGTGCATACAAGATCACAAGGCTTTGCTATACTGGCCGAAAGTCGGGCTTTCCTGGACTGGAGATCCCTATAGCAAACAATACTGCAACAGTGACATAGAAGGACATTAATTAGTTTCTACTACTCCTGTTCTGGATTCAGGGCATGAAAATTTTCCACAGAAGGACACTACTCAGTACATAGGTACAGGTATATGCCCTTTGGTGCCAAACGTGTTCTGGTGATGTGACATTTATTTCTAAAAATGGAATTACAATATTGCATGTGAATATTAAACTTGACATGAGATCTGTAATAGATTTTAAAGATAAAACAAGAAGAATTATTAATGTATATACTTGCCACTCAGAATCAAGTTACAAATTATTGTAAGGTGTAGTCCTTGCACACTAAAGACCTCTTAGAGGTCATCAGAGTTGAGAAGATTCTTGATGAAAGTGCTTATCTCTTTGTTATTTTGGTTTAATAAAACATGTTTTTACCGCTCCCAAAGTGTTTTGCGGCCATTTACTACAAGGATTTACTTGAGTTGCTGAAGTGTGTGGTTCCAGGAGTGCTGACTTTGTTTTCCTACAGTTTGTGGACTTTTGTGCTTTTTTGGTAAGCTTTATGTATGTTCAACCTGTGCCCTTTATCAAGTACATATGTAATGTCAGTTGCTGGTGTTATGGTATATGTAACACTCTTCTGACATACTGGTTAATCCAATGAATGTTTACTAAGTGATGGTGTTATATTGTGCTAATCAGTATAGTGCTATGTTCTGGTAATTTGTTTTGTACAGATCTCTACACTGTATTACTGTGGTTTCTCTATCAGTATACTTCCTACTATACCTATTTTGACCTTACGATCATAAACTTTCTTGCCATCTCCCTACTCTTAAAATACCCAATATTATCTTGCTGTGACATATCGTAGTTCTTCCTCCATCTCTAGGAATAAATATTAACTTTACTGCCTCCATATAATATTACAGTTTAGTAGAGTTTTTCTCTTTTCTTTCCTTTCAGAGTCAGTAGACACTTCATCCACCCCTGACTCTGATATTGCAGAAGATCTGCTGCATGGTCCAACTCTTGAATGTTTTCTCTGAGAATTCTCTTACTGTGCAATGTAAGCAAGTTTAACATGAACAACCTTGCTGTTATTAACTATAATTAGTCAAAAATGTGCCTGCCTTGTATTTGAAAGGGTCTGTGACATTCCCCTGAAAGGAATAGTACTTGGACTCTAAGGACCACTTGGTAAGCAGCCCACTGTCCTTTCTCTTGAGCAATAGATTACTGTATATGCCAGTTATTTAGTCTCCCTGGTTTCTGCATTCCATAAATGAAGGAAAATGTGTTCTTCTTTGTGCCTCCTTGTTAATTTCTCTGTATCAGCTATAAACTGATTGCTCCTTGTAACAACAGATCTGAGGGTGGGAGGGTCACTGTAGTAGAATGTAGTGCTAAATATCCCCTCATTTTCTTCTCCACTTCCACTCCTTCACCATCTTGCTTCACAGTACAGGTATGTTTCATGTGTTACTACATTTTGGTTTGCTCTAAGACTGTAGAACAATGAAAAGACCTTGACAGTGTGTTGCATTTGCATCAACGTCATTCAAGTCAGATAACATTTATGTATGATGAGCGTGTGTGTGCCCTTTAACAATGTGCATGTAATTTCAGTTGCTGGTGTTATGGTACATGTAACACTCTTCTGACATACTGTTTACTAAGTGATGGTGTTATATTGTGCTTATCAGTGTAGTGTTATGTTCTGATAATTCACTCTGTACAGCTCAATACACTGTAATACTGTGGTTTCTCTATATGTATACCTCCAGCTACACCTACTTTGACCTTACATTCATAAATTTCTTACCATGTCTCTACTCTTACAATACCCCATATTCTCTTGTTCTGACACATAGTGGTGCTTCTTCCACCTCTAGGAATAAGTATTAATTTTATTGCTTCCTATATAATATTACGTTTTAGCAGAGTTTTTCTTTGTTTCTTCCCTTTCAGAACCTGTGGTCACTTCATCCACCCCTGACTGCGACACTGCAGGAGCTCTGTCATAAAGCCCAACTCTCAAACATTTTCACTGAGAATGCTGTCACTGTGCAATATAAGCAAGTTTAACATGAACAGCCTTGCTGTGTATTAACTTTAACTAGACAAATATATGCCTGCCTGCACAGGAAAGTGGCTGTGACACTCCTCTCAAAGAAGCAGTCCTTACACTCTAAGGACCATTTACTAAGTTGGCCACTGTACTTTCTCTTAACCAGTTGATCACATTGTATATGCCAGTTACTTAGTCTCCCTAGTTTCATAGTTTCTGCCCTCAGTAAATGCAAGAAAACCTTTTCCTACACTTGTCTCTTTTTTAATTGTTCTGTATCCGCTACAAACTGATTGCTCCCTCTAATAACTGACCTGGGGGTGGGAGGGTCACTGTAGTGAAATGTATTGCTAAATCTCCCCATACTTTGGTCTCCACTTCCACTCAGTCACCATCTTCCATCACAGTGCATGGCATATATGTGTCATGTGTTATTGCATTTCTGTTTGTTTTATGTCTGTGCAGAGGAGCAATAAAAATACCTTGGTAGTGTGTTACATTTTTATGAATTTCATTCAAGTCAGATAAGCTTTTTATGTACGTTAAGCCTGTGTTTCAGTTGCTGATGCTATGGTATATGTAACACTCTTCTGACATACTGGTTAATCCAATAAATGTTTACTAAGTGATGGTGCTATACTGTGCTTATCCGTGTAGTGCTGCGTTTATTTATACATTTATTTATTTCAAATTTGCTTACCAGAATAGTCAGACTGGGCAGTGATCCCATTTTCAGTGGAGTCCCAGGGAGAAAAGTCCCATACATGAAAATAACAATTTTACAATCTTCAAATCATTACATTAATATAGAGTAGTTTATAAATACAAAAAGTAAATGATAAAACAGTTATGAAATGCAATCAGTAGCTAGCAGGCAGTGATAATGTATGTGAACAATGGAAAAATAAAAAAGTAATTAAATGAAACAAGAACAGTACACACCTGGATAGGACTTTTGATTAAGAAGCTGAAGACAGATACAAGAAGTGAGGAAAGTTAGAGTGTAAGAACATAGTTACAGTAAGTGTGAGAAATGTAATGAATAGTAGTAGAAAGAGGTAACATTTAGTTTATAAATACATAAAAATAAACAATAAAACAGTTATGAAATGCAATCAATAGGAGAGAATGATGGAGATTCTGAACAATGGTTGAATAATAACGAGTAATTAAATGAAAATAAAATAGTACAGACTTCGATAGGACTTCTGATTATTAAATAGAAGGGAGTGAAGTTAAACTGCAAGAACATTGTTATAGTACATGTGAAAATGGAACTAACAGTAGTATTTATAGGTAAGAATCAGTAAAAATAGGTAGGTAAGTAAATGGGGATGAAGACTGTAATGAGATATAGATTAGTTTAAGAGTGTGGGCTGCATTAGAGAGGAGTGGTGTGTACTAGAATAGATAGGAAGTGGGTTGAGAGAAAAAGGAAGACAACAAGGAGAGGGGTGGGAGGTTGGCATACTGGTTAAGGTGTTTACCTTACAGACACAAGGTGCAGGGTTTGATTCTCACATGGGGCAATTGGCTAGGCTTAAAATGGCCCACAAGAGCACTTAGCCTAGTACTAACCTATGAACCTAGGTGGATGAAGTGAATTAAGTGGAGAAGATTAGTCGGGTTTGAGAAAGGTACAGAACCAAGACTTGCAAAGAAATTTGTTTACTGCTCTTTTGAACATACAACTATTAGTTATTGATTTCATGGCAATGGGAGTTTTGTTCCAGGCTATAGCCACTGAACTGAAGTAAATACTATGACCTATGGATTTTTTTGGTTTAGAGAGTCAAGGAGATGTTGGTTAGAGGAGTGAAGAGAGTGACAGGGAAAGTAATGTTTGAGAATGGTTGAGTTAGAAAGGCAGAAAGAAGACTTCTAAATTATGTTACGTGCAAAGACACATTGACTGAGCATAAGGTGACGAGGCAGCTCAAGCCAATTTGAAATGTCATTTCTGCCAAATGCCTTATCCTTTCTACTGTCTGTCCATTTATATGTATCAACAATTGTTTTAACTAATTGTATGTAGTAATGCATCTACTTTATTCATGTATCTACAATGTTTTAATTTGTTAATTGTATGTAATAATGTGGAGCTTTTCTCCCCAAGACTCCACTGAAAATGGGCTCCTCCAGGCGCAGTGGATTTTCCCGGTCAACAAATGCAATAAATAAATAAATATGGCTGATTAGCAGCAAATCTGAATATCTTTCTGCAGCTCAAGTTTAGTTTTTAGGGTAGGCTGTTTACTGGTTAAGATGAAAGAGGCATAACGTAAAGAACTTCATAGATTCATAGGTAAGTAGTGGGTTAGCTCCCTTCTTGTGCTCAAAGAAACCTATCCCATTTGGTTATAGATTGGCCTTATCTATCCCATGGTTGATAATTATAAATTACTGCTAATGAGAATAACTGGGATCATACCACAGATGATTTGAGGGGACCCATGCATGGGATAAAGCATTTTGGAGCAGCATCTGTCCATTAGTGTTAGAGGGGGTAGTCCTGTGGTAAATTTTCTGCTACCCAACTATAGGTCTAAGCTGCACTTGAAAACTGACAGGGATGAACTTTATTATATGTGGATGGGGAGTCTGTTCCATAGGAACAGTATCCTCTGTGAAATATACCTGCCCTTCAAATCATTCTGTTGGTGTTGCAGAAGAGCTTTAGATCTCTAAACCAAGTATTTCTGATGCTATTTGACTTGCTGATGTGTAGTAACTCCATCAGTAATGGGTCAGAGGATGCCCTGTATGCCAGGCACAGGTCACCCCTTAGCAGACTGTAGGATACCAAGTATAGTGACATGACAACGAGTCCTTCAATTTTAGTATTATTAAGAGAAATTGAGAAGGATTTTCTGAGGTGAGATTTAGATTTCAGGAGAAATAACAGTAATTTGTTTTGGGGGATTTAAGAATAGTTGGTTTTCATTATGCAAGTTTTCAACTGACAAAGGATTTGTGAGTGATGGACTGAGTGTGAAGAAGATAGTCTGATGAACAGATTATAGTGGAGTCATATGCATACTGCATGAATGAAGAATGGAGGAAGGATGAATGTATGCTGTTAATGAAAGTGTTGGAGAGAAGAGGACCAAATATGGAGCCTTGTGGAGCTCCAGTATTAGCTGGGACACAGGGAGAGAAAATGAGAGAGACTTGACTGATTGTTGGTGGTTAGGAAGGAAGGCAGCTAGAAAACTAGTTAAGAGTATCACTGGAAAGACCAAGAACACACATTTTAGAGAGAAGTTTAGAGTGCAAAACAGTGCCACTGGCTTTAGAGAGATCAAGAAAGAGGGGTGGATACTAGCATATTGTTTTCTCCAGCTTTAATGATGGGGTCAAAAATGGACAATAAGGCAGTTGTGCTGTGGCTTGGGCAAAAGCCATGTTCATAGGTTGGTACTAGGCTATCTGCCCGAAGGCATTTAAAAGCCTAGCCAGAATGTGTTGGCTTTCGCCGCCCCCTTAGATTAGTTCCCTGTGCCTCTGTCCAGCAGAGCCACTGAAGTGATCCCCAAGGTAAACTTTCTGTTTCCCATCCACTCATCAAGATTTCTTTTGAAGAGTGTTAGCGAGGAGCTCTGCCTAATGTAGATTGGGATCTTGTTCCAAAGCATGGGAAGTCTCTGGGACAGGAATCTATCCCTCCAGCACGTCCTATTTATTGTTATGGTGAGGTTTAGATCCCTACAGAGTGTGGCTCGTGGGGATAAGGTTTTCTTTAGGTGGAGCATGTCCATCTATTCTGGGTTGGACATGGCCTTGTATGTCAGGCAGAGATCACCTCTGAGTAGGCGGTATGCAACCGAGTACAGCTGTAATTTCTTCAGTCAAGCTGCATAGGGCATCTGTTTGAGGCCAGTGATCCTCTTAGTGAGGTACTTCTGTGGTCTTTCCAGCTGTTGCAGGTGTCTTGTAAGGTACATCCCAAATGCGGCGTTGTACTCTATGATGGGTCTGATGAGTGATGAGTAGAGGGGCACAATGACCTCTTTTGATCTGGATGCCAACCCTTTTGTGATTAGGTGGGCCATGTAGAAGGATTTTCTAACCACTTTGGCAATGTGATTATCAATGGTGAGATTACTATCTACTTGGGTCCCCAGATCCCTAATTACATCTTCTGTATTTAGGGGACTACCACCTATGTGGTAGTTTGTGGGTACTTTGTTTTTTCCAAAGGGGATGACTATGCACTTTTTGGCATTTAGCTTGAGGCCATGATTTTGACACCAGGTATCCGTCTCAGTAAGACCCTTTTGGAGGATGTCTCTGTCAGCCGGAGAGTCAATTATAGTAGATTTTCATGATGTAGATGATCTAGTAATTGTTTATGGGTACATTTCCCGAGTAATTTTGAAAGGGGTGACAGAAATGCAATTGATAAATGCAATAAAATCTGTACTACTTTGTGTCTGTCTGTTAACTGCTATTTATCAGGTATAAACTGACCACTCTCTGTAATAATTCACTTGAGGGTGGGAATGGCCATATAAAAGGGAAAGGTGGTGGTATTGCTCTAATATTTCCAACAACTATGACATTTCTCCCTATAACAAACCAGTACCAAAATTTAGTTCAGAAGAGATTCTTATTACTTTCCTAAAAAATAAACAAATATAAATAAATATGCATTACTGTCCTTCACATTCCTCCTAGTGACAATTAGATTACACTGGAAGATAACCTACTTTGGACCTCCATAACATTTCCACAAGAAAAAAAATAGTACTAGGTGATGACAATATCAGTTGGTTGGACATGATCTCTAACCCACGTACATCTAGGATAAATTTACATGGTTTCACACAACTAATTATTAGTCCCACACATTATGGCAAGGCATTAAATTCCTTAATAGAAAAGATCCTACTATCAGACCCTAGCATATTCACCAACAAAGGTACAATGTCAGTTTAGTGAACATCTCCCAAGCTATACAGTCAGAGATCTTACTCATCGACTCAAACAGTATGTTTATAAACTAACATGCAACCTGTCCAAGTTTAACCCAGAGATATTCATTACTACTCTATCATCTATTAACCAGAACATCCACAAAATCCTCCCTTTAGATGATGCCATAAAATAATTCAATAATACAGCTTTCCTAAGTATCCTAGATAGCCTTGCACCCCCTAGAAGGAAGAGAAAAAAAACAAATAATTCAAGTTGGCTATCCAAAATAGTAGAATGCTAATGCAGGACAGAGAAAAAAATATGGAAAGAATGTATGTATAACACCACAACATCTCAAAAAACTTCAGCATGCTCTGCAACCATACTAAAAATCAAATAAATGAAGACAAAAAATATACTTTAACAATTTTCAGAGCAATAGTAAACACATCTCTAACATCAACCATTAAATAAATCTTATATCCAAACCAAAAATTCAAACTAATCCCCCTCCCAATAACTCACCACTCGAAACTGCAATAGAATTAAACTCTTACTTCATAACTTATGAGTTAGTACAGTGGGTAATGCGTTGTTTCAACAGCAAGGTTGCAGGGTTTAAATCTTTTCTCCCCTTGACACTAACATCCTGCAAAAGGGTGTTAACACAGGCAAATGATAGGTGCCAAAGCCATGTATTAAAACTCATTGCACAGAAGTGTATTACAGTGCCCTTGAGGAAACCAGAAACCTCTACCTAGGCAAATTTCTCCATTGATAAGACACCCCCAACTAAGAGTTGATCCAGTAGTTAGAAATCTGTGAACATATGTAGACTGTATCTGGCCTTTGACCAACATATAGCCAGGGTAGTAAGAAAATTATTCTATGTCGTCCAGCTTATAAGTAAGGGTGTGGAATCCAGGTCCAAGGAAGTTACAGTACTACTTTACTCATCCGTTATCAGTCCCATCATTGAGTACAATGTCCCTTCAGCATGTACCTGACTAGGCATATGCAACAGATAGAATGCCCACATTGGTTCCCCATGAAGAGAATCCAGGGGATTAACACACATACAGCCCTGTTTTTACACTTGGTCCCCTACAGGTTATTGAAAGGTGGTCTGTGTTTGGCATAAAAAGCATCCTTAGATTCAGTCCTGATGGAGCTTTTGCACTTCCGCAGAATAAGCACCACCCACACTAGATCATGGATTTCAACTTTGCTTGCAACATAAACATAACATGCTGGCAACATAGATATGTGACTCTAAGGATCTCCATGCTCTGAAACAAGTTCCCCATTCATGTGAAGCAGAGTTCCTAACCCTTTTCAAACGTAATCTTGACAACTGGATGGAAAATTGCAAAGTCTTCCCAGAGTTAGCCCCCATGTCTCTTACAGACAGAGGCTAACAATAAACATTCTGTAACTAACACACCCCCAATATAACTTTTTAGCAACCTCCTAACCAATATACTCACCCAATTAGGCGCACATGATACAAGGGGACGCAAATGGGTTGGGTTGGGTTGCTTAGCTAGACTAATAAAGGCACTGGTGGCCATTAGCCTAGTATGTACATATGAACCTATGAACATATATATATAGTATATCCCTAACCAAGGATTCCTCAACATTTAATCCCAACCCTACGCCACAACCACATGTTACCAAATCCACTTTCATCTTCAAACCTGTGCCTACATCCTACCACTCAAACAAATTCATACCATGCTCTAATTTTAAGCGGATGACCTTCCAAGCGAATACCTTAAAATAGCAGTCACTAGCATTGCCTATCCTGTCTCAGTCGTTATAAACATGTCAAACCAGGAATCCCACATTCCCCCTCTCTGAAAAACATCACACATTATCCCCTCTAAACAAAGGAGGAAAATAAACATACATCACTAACTTTAGACCTATAGCAACCTTATCCTCCCTCTCCAAAATACTTGAACAATGCAGTCAAAACAATTACTGAACTATCACCTGCAGGAAGAACTCCTATCTCCTACACAACATGGCTTCCATCCCTCTCACAGTACTAGCACTCGCATCTAACCTTTACAAATACTGTCAATGAAGCTAGAGAAAATGGCAAACTATTCTCCTACTGACTTCTAGACTTGTCTAAAGCCTTTGACACAGTCTGTCACTGCAAACTTCTACTTCAAATGTCCTCTCTAGGTCGAACTCAGCCCACTTTTCTATGGTTCAAAAGCTACTTGTCCAACAGGTATCACTCAGTAAAATGACACTTCACCCTCTCTCCATACCTACAAGTCACCATCGGTGTATCACAGGATTCTATCCTTGTCCCCCTCCACATTCTTAGCAACATCTTCCACACATCCACACAACAGTCCTCCTTGTTACAATACACAGATGACTACACATTCATATGCACATCAGGCAACCTGACACATCCTCCAAAAAATTACTAAGGAAGTTTTAACAGCCCGGTGAATCATAGCTTTGTGACTCACAACTCATGTTCAGCCCAGAAAAAAAAATCAACTACTATTTTTTTCCCAAATACATCTCTCATGAAAAAAAACAAAACAAAATTTAAAATCCTCTTTCTTAATAATACATAGATTAAAGTTACTTCTTGTAGCAAATTATTAGGAATAATAGTGTATTATATTCTTAAAATTGACCTGCATGTACAAATTTGCATAAAAAATTCACCAAGAAGTAGGGATGCTTTACAGAGCAAAAAACTTTTTCACCAATGAAACAAAAACTACACTTGCAACTACTTACCTGCTCCCCTCACTTCTTTATTGTGCTCCCATCCCTCACTAACCTGCGGGCATCACAAAAAGCAAAACTTGAACAATGCTAGAATAAAGTGGCTACATTTACAGCAAATACCCCTATACCCCTTTCAGAACACACCACTGTATAGCACTTAAAAGCCTAAAATGGTTAGAACTACCCCATCAACTAACATCTACACTGTTTCTCACCACCTATAAAATTATCCAGTATCCATCTGCTTGTCCAGCACTAAATACCATTCTACACAATCATGTTCCCACATGCTCATTATAATCCAATGAACAATAACTCCTCTCTGTCCACAAATCTATCAAATCTGCTGGGCATGACCCATACTCGTACCACATTGCTAAGGCCTACAACTCCTTACCCATATCAATGAGGTCAATACCCTCCCTCCAATCATGTAAAACTATTCTGAAAGACTTTGCAGCCAAACTCTGGCTTTGTGCTTGCTCAAGTACAGGAAAAACTATATCCCTAAATATGTAAAAAAAAAAAAAAAAAAAAAAAAGCACCAAACTCACAAAACACACTACAACACGTCCGGTGCAAAGAAAAGGAAGCTGTGACAAATTAACGTTAAGCTGATTATTTTAATATCACAAACTTTTCATTCGAACCAAGTCCAAACTTCCTCAGACAAACAGTTTCAATTAAAATTAGTACATTTAAATACTAATCCAAAATGTCACATGACATCTAAAACCCAATCCATAGGATGCTAATACATAATTAATTTAATGAAATGCGACCATCAGCAAACCCCACCCCGGTACCTTTCATATAAGTAACTTAAAAAGTTCTTCAGTTACCTTATTGCACTAAAAAGTGCTTAAAACAAACTGAACCTCCAGCTCTTAAAAACACCTTTACATAGCATGAGACTTTACACTTAAAATATGACAGTCTGTAACTACAGATCGCTCATAAAATAAAAACGGACTCTTACTTACAAACCGACTTACCTATAACATCAATTCTATTTAGAACTATACACCCATCAGTCTTATAAGAAAGGCTCAATACAAGCTCTAGGATGACACATATGAAATCGAAAATATGCATCAACACACAATAATCAAGTTCCAAAGAATAAATCACTTGAATCAAATTTGATTATCTGAATAAATGAAAACTGAGTGAGAAATAATGGATAACTAAGGACAATAACCGATAAAATCCAACCACACTTCCTGTCTGAGAGAGCACATGCTCATTAACTAAGCCTCCTCAGTACAATAAAGTGGAAGTTACAAACCTAACTCAATATATTTCTAAGTAAAATAAACCTGTCACATATCACATGATGACATTGTTTTAGTATTATATTGAGATGATGTGACCTACAACCTCCTAGCTTTCACTAGGCTTTGAACATACATTATAAACATTCTATATTAAGTTTATTATGTTCTACTTCCTTAGACTCCTTAAAGAGACTAAAACTACTACTGGGGGATGGGGAATAGAGTTATATTGGCTCATTCTTATCTGGCCAAACTTTTTAGCTTTAAAATACATTTAATGGAACAGGCTTCATTCAGGCCGGGGAATTTATAAGCGTTCAATTTGATTTGCCATAATAATTCAAGTTCCTCCAGCTTCAGCCCCCTCAGGTCCCCCTCTAATACCATGTATTACTTGGTCAATCGCCAAGTATTTAAATGTCTCCATAGATATATGCTTTGCTAATGCATTGTCCAATTTCCCTTTATAATGGCATATTGATGCTCATATATAAGCTCACGGAACTTTCGTTCCATCTTGCCAGTGCAATAGGCTGGGCATTGTTGACATTTAGCAAGATAAACTGTTTGTCTGAGGAACTTCGGACTTGGTTCAAACGAAAAGTGTAATTTATTAAAATAAGCAGCTTGACGTTAATTTGTCGCAGCTTCCTTTTCTTTGCACCGGACGTCTTGTACGATATCCCTAAATATGAACAAGTACCTATTATACCTTACACCTCCTTAATCCCCCTTCTTCACTCACTTCCTTGATGCAATCAATTTTATTCCCCCGACTCTCTACTTAATCCTTGTTTTTTTTTTTTCTTCTTCTACGTCATATGAACTAAAATTTAACTTGCATATTCTTCAAAGTATAAAAAAAAAAAAAAATCACCCAAAACTTGGTCTACTTTACCAAAATAGAAAATTTCTTACTTCAAATGCTAGACTCTCCCTGGCACAGGCTCTCCTCTTCCCCTCTCTCCTATATGCTGCCCCAATCCTGACTAACATATAGTCCACCACCTTATCTAAACTCCAAAAAAAATTACCACAAAATAGCTACACTTGCCACCAACACTCATTACAACTCTCACCACCTTGCACTCAACTCTCTTCAATGGCTGGAACTCCCACAACTGCTCTGACTATCACAATTCCATATCACACACACACTGTACTATACAAATCATTACCTGCCCATCTTTCTCCTATCTTGTATCCTCTTAAACCCCCACTCGTCCTCTCCGCACATCCAACCAGCAACTCTTAGATATTTACCAACCTAACAAAAATGTTGGTAAACTGCTCTATGAATGCACTACAGCCCAAGCCAGGAATAAACTCCCTCCACATACAAGATTAATTCCCCACCTAAAACAATTCAAAAAGGAACTTATACTACACCAAGTCTTGTCCCTGTCAGGACCCTACCTAACCACTACACTATTGTATTATCCCTCTTACTACATAGACATCTCACTCCACCATATCTTAGTTTTTTCTCTCTTTACACATACTCTTACAAAAAAAAACTTGACCTCTACATCACATGTATATACAAATATATATATTTTTTCTCTACTTTTAATGCTTCTCTCTATATTAGAATTATATCTATTAGAACATCATTGTATTAGAAAATCTGTTGCTGTATGATCTATATACAACCCTTAGCTTTATTTTTGTTGTACTAAAAAAAAATGTCTAAGTTCTCTACTCGAACGTATTGTAGCTTATGTATGGTAATTTGCCTATGTACTGTAATTGTTTCTGTACTGGACCTTTACTCCTCGGGTCTCCACTGAAAATGGGCTCCTGGCTCAGCTGGACCAACCTGGCTAACAAATCTCAAATAAAATAAGTAAATAAATAATAAATAAACCAAATATTGTGGGAGAAAGCTACAAGTTTGGTTAGACACCATTTTTTTATTATTTGAGCTGGTAATTTTAATTCAAACTTAATAAAAATTAAAGAACTGAAACTATGCAACTATTTGCTGTTAAAAGACATTGATTTATGAGTGTATACAAAGACAGAGTTAAGATATTTGTGTCCCAGGTTTCCCTCCAGTCCCTCATGCAGCAGAGGAACACTGTCTGCTAGGAATGATTTTATTTTTACTGGCACTTATCTTTTTGAAAGTTTGGATCAAATGCTGAATAATAGTTCACATCATAAAATGTTACTAACTAATGTAAATAATGATACTGGCATTTACTTTTTTGATAGTTTGGAACAAATGTTGAATAACTGTTCACATCATAGCATGTTATTAACAAATTTAAATAATGATACTATCTGTGATTAAATGGGATCATAATTATTGAAATATGGGAAGATTTACATGAATATAATGTCACACCTTACTTAGATAGTATCATTATTTTCTTTTTGTTTAAGACTTCTTGGATATAGAATTTTGATTACCTTTGAAACAAAAGTTGATTAAGGAATACAAATGATGGAAATTTAGAGGAAAATATTGAAATGCAAAAGTATAAGAATTTATTCCATAAGTACAGTTCTGCTATTATTGATCATTGAGATGCAAAAGATTTTCAACAGAGGTTAAAAGCATATTCAGTAGAAAGAAAGGTTCGACAATGGGTTTGACAGCAGACATATTTAAAAGTAAGATGAACACATGGTGTACTTCTTGTTAAGCTTGAAGGTAAAAGAAAAGAGAATCATATGGAGAGACACACAGATAAAAAGGAACATATTTATATGATGAACATAGTTTGCTGCATAGTATGTTACAAACAGTACAGAGTTGTTATGCATGAATATTTCAAAAATAGAATAAATGTAGTGTGGCATTAAATATGGATACATTTCCTTTGAATAGTCAGGAATACAATAATAACCATAGCAGGGATGAATATGGCTTTAAAGTATGTAAATACAACCCCACTTCCTGAGTTAGATGCTATACCATATTTTACTTTATCTATTTTGCCAATCCTTTAGTTTCTTAATTTATGCTGTTTATAATAAATGTTTAATGGTAGTGTATATTAACTACATACTTGTTATAATACTGTGCATTATTATTCAAAGGTAAAGAAAATCAGACAACTTGAAATCAACTGTGTTATCAAGTTGTGACTATAACATATGGCATATATATATATATATATATATATACTACAGACAAATGCAGAATCAAATTAAAGATAAAAAGATGCATGAAATACGAGGAGGTAGGTGAAAATATGGTATGTTACAGATAAATAAGAGAAGGCTGCAAATGGGTACAGAATCAGTTTTGAATTTCTTTTACAGGACTTGATATTTATAAGGCATACGGTTGCGTATCTCATGAACAATTAAACCAATTAAAGAAACTAGACTTTAGAAATACAATTTCTGAGGTGTATATTTCTTTATAATTTGTACAGATAGTGTTTTTGGAAAACATTTTAAATAAATGGAGGGATTTGATAAGGGTGCCCACTGGGCAATTTATATGTTATGCCAAATGAACAACTAAAAGGAGAATACTTTGGTTCAGTTTTACGTGATTTCGTACTCTGATGTCATGTGCAGATGATGTGTTATTACATACTCATCATGCAATATTTTATATGCTCTACTAATTATTCCTTTCTTAAATGCAACTTCTGTTCTTGACTCTAGTAAAAATTCTTCCAGTGCTGGTCTTTCATTTAAGATGCCCTATTTCTTTCTGGATTGACTCTGCTGAAATTGTGGGAGACTGAAAAGTGCATACCCTGCTTCATGTCATTAATATTTAGAAGAACACTAAAGGGAAGGGGAAAAGGTAACAGCAAGTAAAACAATTTTTGTTTTAAACAGCATTTGTTTAGAACATTTCATGTTATAAACTGCTTGTTATATAGTAAAACATTTTTCAGTTATTGCTGTATGTGATAAAGACACTAAAATAAGCATATGCCTAAGTTTTTCCTCTTTTTTAAGTTTTAAGAAATGTAAGTATTACAATGTAAAATGAAAAGAAAGGCTGGATAAAAGCATATTTAAGTTAATATGGTGGAATGCTGGGTTGTTGAGGTGGGGTGGATGTAAAAGTACACAGATTATAATATATGTAGAGTTGATATGTTTCCTTTTACTTTTGCATAGGTGAATGTCTGGATTAGGGCCCTTGGCTTAATACAAGAAGTATTTTTTGTGTAAGCAGGTAAATAAGAAAACACAGAATGCAAAGAAAAGTTTTCCTTTAGCAAATAAATGTTCAGTTTGAGAAGTCTGCAGCTGAGGGCAGAGGTACATTTTATTCTTAGGTTACCACAGAGACAAACTTCAGTAAAAGCCACAGCACTTTTTAAAGGCTAAAACACAATGTTTTCTGAAAACATACAAGCTGTTTTTCACATCTGGGAGGGGAATAAAGCTAAAACAAGAATAAACAGCAATTAATGTAAGTAGGAGCACAGGCTGTAACATGTGTCTTAGCATGGATAACCTTAACTTATGGTTGGGTTATGCCTGTGTGTGCAGCTGTCAGTTTGGGACAATTGTTCCCATCAGGAGGGTTAAACTTCATAATCTGAAGATGTACATAGTTTTGTGCATTTGTTTTAAGTTAATACATTATGGGAGTGTTCTGTGGGTGTGTATGGGTTTTTCAAGGGCTTTAATTAAAACAAAAGGTCTTGTAAAATGTGAAACAGTTCAACTAGAGATGACAAAAAGTAACTGTATAAAAGATCAACTTGTCAGACTATAGTGGGTGCATGTAACACAAAAGCTGGAAATATAAAAAGCTGTCATATATATATATATATATATATATATATATATATATATATATATATATATAAATAATAGGTGAGGATAATAATTTCTTATCACAATGACTAAACTATCTATGTTATTATGGAAAGTTAAGTACTCTGCAGGAATAGATAAAAAGGAAACAGCATTCAATTATATTTATTTATTTGATATTTGTTTACTGGGAAAGTCCGACTGGGTATGAGCCCATTTTCAGTGGAGGCCCAGAGAGAAAAGCTCCACAGTACACATTAAACAGAATTAAAAAACTGAGTAATTGTTACATATATTAAGACAATAACAAAGTAGTACAATATGTGAAATACTATAAAAGAAAAATAAGCAAAACATAAAGGCAAGCAATAAAGTTGACCATACATTACATACAAGATAGAAGAGAGTTCCTCATGTACATGTTACATATTAATGCATGAAAAATATATAACAGAATAAGTAATAGGTCATAAAAGCCATATACCTTTTCTGGCAGGAGAACTAGATAGTAAATATCAGTCAAATTATGGGATAGATAAAGGTTAGTGTAAGAATATAAAGAAAGGGCATTATAACTTTAGGGAATTAAAGAGAGGTAAGGCTAGAAAGTAGGTAAAGCAGGAAGGGAAGCAGGCTATATCAACAGAAAGTCTATTAAGCATGTGGAAAAAGGGAATAGAAAAGAGTGATAAGATGGCAAGGAGCATGGGCAGATCCAATTATTGGTTAGATGTTCTTTCAGCCTAGACTTGAAGGTATAGTAGTGGGGTATGAGTCTGATTGGTTCTGGAATGCTATTTCATGATTTGGCAACACACTGAGAGTAAAGACTAACCCCGTTAGATCTTTGAGGTTTGTAAATAGATAGTAGATACCTGTGACAGGAGCATAGGTCACGAGATGGAATACATTGTTGAAGTAGTGATGATGTAATTTGCGAAAATAAGGAGTTGTACAGTCATTTGTGAGTTAATGTTAGTTGATTAAAGGTGAGAAGGTGGGGTAGTTCAAGCCATTTAGGGACTTGAGAGCAGAGCAATGGTAAGAGTAGTGGGCCTGCCCTGTGGCAAATTTAGCTACATTATTAAAATATTGACTATGTTTTGCTTTGAGGGAAGAGTTAAAATTGGTTAGGATAGGTGAAGTGTATAGAAGGGAGGGTAAGAGATAGGTGGTGGCAAGTGTTACTCTTGCGGAGTTGGACATGAATTTCTTAGCTCTATACATCATCACTGACAACATCCCAGGATGCATTCTACACGAACAACAGAATGAACTGGCACCCCACCTAAGTACCATGTTCAATCATAGCCTCATCTCAGGCTTTGTGCCCACTGAATGGCACATAGCAACAGTTATCCCACTCCACAAAGGGGGAGCACCACGGCCCCTGGGAACTACCGCCCCATTAGCCTGATCTGCAAGGCCATGGAACGTATCATCATGGAACTTATAAACAAAGACAATGGTAATCTCCAAACTCTGGAACCCACCCAGTTCGGGTTTGTAAAAGGCAGATCATGTCTCCTAAACCTGACAGACTTCTTTGAAGCAGTCACCAAAGCTGTAGACGAGGGTAAGGTGGTTCACACACCCTATCTAGATGTTGCCAAGGCTTTCAACACCACCCCCCACTCTGGAATTATAGATAAACACACTAAACTAGGTATAAATCCCTATGTCACAAGATGGGTTGCCAAACAGCTCACTGACAGAACTCACACTGTGAAAGTAGCAGACTCCAAATCCGACTTCAGACCAGTGACAAGTGGAAAACCACAGGGTTCAGTCCTGGGTCCTCTCCTGTTTGGTATCTATTTCTCTGAAGTACAGGCTAACACAGAAGGTCTTTGGCTAGCAAAGTTTGCAGATGACTGCAAACTAGGAGCCAAAATCAAAACTCCTAATGATGTGGACATCCTACAAAAGGGCCTCACTGAGACAGATGCCTGGTGTCAAAGTCATGGCCTCAAGCCCAATGCCAAAAAGTGCATTGTCATCCCCTTTGGTAAAAACTCTATACCCATGAACTACTACATAGGTGGTAGTCTACTTAACACTGCAAGTATGATAAGAGACCTTGGGACACAGGTGGACAGTAGTCTCTCCTTTGATAATCACATCGCCACAGTAGTCAGGAAATCCTTCTACGTGGCATACCTTATCACAAAAGGTTTCTCATCCAGGAAAAAAGAGGTCATTGTTCCCCTCTACTCGTCACTCATTAGACCCATTATAGAGTACAACGCCTGTTTTGGTATGTACCTCACAAGACATCTACAACAACTGGAAAGGCCGCAGAAATACCTTACAAAGGAGATTACTGGCCTCAAACAGATGTCCTATGCACACCATCTCAAAAAACTCTAGCTTTACTCTGTTGCATATCGTCTACTCAGAGGCGATCTCTGCCTAACATACAAAGCTATGTCAAACCCAAAGCTGTTGGACATGCTCCACTTAAAGAAATCCCAATCCCTCCTGGCTACACATTCTAGGAACATAAACCTTGTTACCACATAAATAGAACATGCTGGAGGGATAGATTCCTGTCCCAGAGATGTCCCATATTCTGGAACAAACTACCTACCTATATCAAACAAAGCTCCTCATAAGCACTCTTCAAGAAAAATCTTGATGACTGGATGGGATATAGGAAATTCACCCCGGGGATCACTTCTGTGGCTCTGCTCGACAAGGACACAGGAAAATAATTTTCTTGGGTGGCGAAAGCCAGGGTACCTTTTTGGCTAGGCTTATATAGGCCCTACGGCCAATAGCCTAGTACCTACCTATGAACCTATACCCAATTTGTGATTATTTTTTTTTTTTATGATGTTGCTGATATATATATATATATATATACGTCAAACTTAAGATTGTTGTCAATAGTTACATCTAACAGTTTTGTATGTGGAACTACACTGATTAAAGTTTTGTTCAGAGAAGTAATAGCAAAGTTAGAGGCATCGGGAGAAAAGTATTTTGGTAAAAATAGTAGAACTGTAGTTTTTTTGGGTTAAGTAGTAAATGGTTGTTGATGAGCCAAGACTCAATGAAATTAAATGCTTCTTGTGTTAAGCTCTGTAGATGAAGGAGAGCCCTGGCAGAGCAGATTAATGTAGAGTCATCAGCATATTGAATTAGGATGGCTTGTTTGGTGGCAGCATTAAGATGGTTAATAAAAATGTTGAAGAGAACTGAACCTAGTACTGAAGCTTGGGGTACCCCAGTGCTAACAGGTAAGTAAGGAGAGAAGTTAGAGTTCCATTTGAGACATTGACATCTGTCAGAGAGAGACAGCTTGTGAACCATTGTAAGCATATTTTGGTTAAGCCCAGAAGAGATAGTTGGGGGTGGGAGACAGTATCAAAGGCTTTGGCTAGATCTAAGAACAGAGAAGTCACAAAGTTTCCTGAGTCACAAGGTCTGTTGACAGTGTCAGTAAAGGACAGTTGAGCAGTGATAGTGCTGTGTGCTGGTCTGAATCCATGCTGGGTGGAAGAGAGAAGATTACTGTCACGTAGATGTTGAAGAAGTTGTGTATGGATACATTTTTCTAGAATTTTTTATATTGGTGAAAGAATAGCAATTAGCCTATAGCTAAGAGATTTCTGTGGAGGTGCCACCTTTATGGAGAGGAGGGATGAAGGATTTTTTTCCACAGGGAGGGGACATAAGACTCCTTGATGGATCTATTAATGATTATTGAGACAGGGTAGGCAATTGAGTCAGTAGACATTTTTAGAAAGTCGTTAGGAAGATTGTCTGTAGAGCAGAACATGGCCTCAGCTTGCACAGGAAAGATTTGATAAAGGAAGTAGGAACCCGTTGAAGGGAAAATGTGGAGTGACAGGTAATAGGAGGTTGAGACAGGGTAGATGTGGAGTGACAGGTAATAGGAGGCTGAGAAAGGGTAGAGGGAGATGAAGGGTATTTGTTGTATATTAAGAAATGCACAGTGCAAACAGTAATGCTACAGGTGACACACTTGGAAGTAAATGAGCGTGTGAATTTAATAAAGAATAGATTTCAGGAGGGATATTCAGCAGAGTATCAGGGACAAAGGAAAACAGCAGCACTTACAACAATTGCTCGAGGAGGTCCAAGTGTAACAGAAGAGGAAAAAAAAGATAATATGGTAGATCTGCAGTAGTAAGGGACTACAGGCAAGGGAGGAGGATTTTGGTGGCATGCCTTTATATTCCACCAAAAACTGCTATTATGGAGCTTAAGAAAAGTTTGAGAGAAATAACAGAAGGGGACTGGACTTTTTTTTTTTTTTTCAATAGTGAGGATGTAACCTAGAAGGGGAAATATAACAAAAGAGGGTAGATTTCTGAAGAAATTTATGAAAATATTTGGTATGGAAGACATGAATTCAGAAGTAGGAACTTGGACAGAGTTTGCATATTATTGCCCAAGGTACAATAACTAGGCTAGACAACAACGAAATTATATTTCACAGGAACATGTGCATTTAATTTAAAGCTTCAATATACATCCAATAAATATTTCAGATCATGCTCCAATAAGAGCTAATATAAAAATGCAGGGAATGAAGTAAAAATGAGACAATGGGACATCCCCACCTACCTGATAAAAAGACAGGAATTTAAGGCATGGCTAACAAATTATTTGAGCGTTATAAGGGAAGACAGAAATTTCTTCAGAAGTTACAGCTAGTGAGTGGGATATACTGAAAGTGGAGTTTAAGAATAGGGCACAAATAAAAGAAAATAAGAGATATGGTTAAGAAGTAATAGGAATTATTTAGAGCGGCTGACAAAGAGTAAAGGATTGCAGAATAAAGGAAATCACACAGAACAAGAAGAGGCACAACTGCGGAGTGCTAAACAGAAAATCTGGATAATATGTATGAATTTACAAAAATTGCTGTTAAGCAACTGTTTTTTGATAACAACTCACAACACAAAGACTTCTATCACAAAGACTTAAGCAGCAATAAGTGGAAAGGGTTGTTGTCAAACTTAGGAAGCCTATAACAAAAAGAAACAGAGATCCCATACATGCATTAAACATATTTCTGAAATTTTATGTGCATTTGTATAAAGCACAGAAATGTGAAAATCAAGAAAGAGAAGAAATGGAAATATTTATGGAAGACTTAAGTATGCCAAGGTTAGATGTAGATGAGTCTCAACAATTAACAGCACAGATAGGAGAAGAAGGGATAAAATAGTGAAATTCAATCAATCTGCAGGAAAGTCTTCAGGAAAACAGGGTATTCTCATGGAAGTTTGGAAACTAGGAAGGAAGAAAGTGAGAAAGATATGCAAGGTTTTGTTTAACTGTATTTTAAAAGAAGGGGAAGCACCAGCATCCTGGAAGAAAGTCGTGGTGGCTGTAATACAAAAGACAGTAAAGACTCAATAGAGTCAACTTCATATGTGCCCTTTCTACTGTTAAACCGTTATTATAAACTGTTTATGTTTATAATAACTAAATGAATGGCAAAGGTGTTAGCAAGATTGATAGATATGGATCAGTGTGGTTTTGTGAAGGAGAGGCAATCATTTGACAACATTAACAGAACAATGATGAGCCAGACAGAAGCAGAGTGTAAGAAAATATCACTGTTGTTGGTAGAGCTTGATGCAGCAAAAGCATTTGACATAATAAGCTGGCTGGGGTGTCCTCTTTCCCTTTGTTATTTGCTTTACATTTAGAGCCAGTGGCAAAGAAAATAAGGATATAATTGGTATGATAATTAAGAAAACTTGGCTTTATTTGTAAACAATATTATTTTGTATCTGAAAAAAACAGAAAAAGGACTTCTCAGTACTGTGGAACATCTTGAGATAGTTTCATGTCTTTCCAGGATATAAAATTAATGAAGATAAAACAAACATATGGCTGTAAACTATGTATCCAGATATGAATTGGTCCAGCAATACCCTTATTTATGGGGATATTATTAAATGATGTATTTAACAGTATGGATTAAAATTGATTCTGTTATGTCATCTAAGGATATACGGGAAGATTCTAAACAAAAGTTAATAGAAAAACTGAGAAAGTGGAAGCTCTTGTTTATGGATAGCAAGATACAATCAGTGGAAATGTATTTAGTCCCTTTAGTTTTATATACAAGCCACGTATATTTTTTATCAACCAGAGGAGCAGTTGTGGACAGTAATTAACAAAGAGTTGAAGGATTTTATCTGGGAGGGGAAAAGGGCAAGGATCAGGTTGGATAAGTTGATCTTTCCAACAGAACAATGTAGATTAGGATTAAGTGATTTGAAGGGATATTTAGAGCTACACAGTTAAGTATTGTATACCTAACACAGAAAGCCACAATTCAATGTGGAAAGGGATGACGGTGAAGCAGGGGGTAAAATTCAAGAAATAAGGAAGAGACTGGGATTTTGGATGCAGATCCTTAAAGAAAATAACAACAGCCACACAGAATATGAAGAAATATGGACATGGGAAAGAAAAAGAGATTTAATATGGTGTAATATTTATACAAAAGAGAACGCAAAACTATCCAATACAAAAAGAGCAGCACCAAAGATATCTAAAGAGAAATACAGGCAAAGGAATCCAGACATGGAAAACTTTACAATACAAAAAATAAGAAGACAAAGAGGAAAAGTAGAAAAGGAGATTAGTAATGGAGAAGTTAAAGAAATAGAAATTAAGGTTATGGAGTACCTGCAAAGTGAAGGATTTAGTGTAGAAAATCTAATTCAGAAAGTACCACAACAGGATAGAGTAATGGATATCCAAATTAAGGGGAAACCAGTGGAACAGGAAGCAATTGGCCAGGTGACATATGAAAATAATTTGGAGCCTTCCACAGGGAAACCAGTATAAATGTCACTTGAAGCTAGACAGCAAGAGAAGGAACAGGAAATTGTAGAAACGCTGATGCAGTCAATGTTGACGAGTGATAGGCCAGTAAGTTTCCATATGATAGAGCAATGATGAAATTGACGAGAATGTGTCACAGGAAGATGCTATAGAACCTTCTACAGAATGCCCGCAGGAACTGGAAAACAAGGGATGTGCCCTCAGTTTGGAAGAAAATGAGCTAAGAGAAGAATTGCTTGATTTAATAGACATGGACAGATATATCAAGATCAATGAAAGAAAGACTGCAGATGGTTAATAAAACCCAAAAAGTCAGAAGTCTGATAAAACAAATGAACACAGCAATTAGGACTGTTCAAAGAGACTGATGCGATATAACAGAAATAAACAGGCTATATTACTGTGCATCTAAATTAATAACTGATGAAGTTCTACCACAAGAACACAGGGTAGTGAGGGAAAGGAAGGGGAGAAATTGAATACCATCATGGAAATAGCGAATAGAGAAATTATAAAGCAATTAAGACAAGAAGTGTCACTGTTAGAAGACTACTGAAGAGGGAATAGATCAACAAAACTATTATGAAAGACAGATGTGATAAAAGCAATGCGCAATAGACCAGGATCTATCATGCACTATCGCAAATAAACTAAAAATTTCAGCACAGGCGGAAAAACTTAGAAGATATGAAGATAAATATAAAGGAAAAGTGCAAAATAAGCAATTTATTGATGACCCAAAAAGATTTTATAGAGAACTGGGATATAAGGTAAAAGGAATTGAAAGACCATCAAAAAAAGAAGAAGTATATACATTTTGGCGAAGTATCTATGAAGATCCTGTGGAACATAAAGACTAAATGGATAGAAGTAAAGGAATAAGAAGTTTAAAGGTACAGGATATGAAATATGATGAAGTAACAGCCAGAGAGATTTAAACAAAGTTAAGAAAAGCCTGTAATTGGAAAGCCCCAGACTCAGATGCAGTACCTAACTTCTGGTTAAAAGTATTAACATCTTTGCACGAAGATTTAGTCATGAGTAAGAACTATTTATATGCATACCCAGAACAGACATCAACCTGGCTAACAGGAAAAACAATCCTCCTACTTAACAGTGAACCTACAAGCTACCCTAAAAATTACAGACCAATAATTTGCCTTCTGACGACGTATAAACTATACACGGAAATTGATGCCGATAGAGTTTATAGTCATTTAGAAGAAAACTCAACTATGGCAGTAGAACAAAAGGGCAATAAAAGAAAGTCATATGGAACAAAGGATCATCTGTTGTTAAATAAAGTCATAGTGGAAAACTATAGAAATAGGGAAGAATCCGAGTATGGCATAGGTTGATTACAAAAAAGCATCTGATAGTATCACTCATTCATGGATAAAAGACTGCTTAAAAATGTATAAGATACACCCCACGTTGATCGACTACATTACAGTGACCATGAAACAGTGGCAAACCAGTTTGCAATTAAGCCATGATAAAGGACAAATTGTTATCTCTGGGAAAAAAATTCAAAGGGGGATATTCCAGGGTGACTCTCTGTCACCGTTACTATTCTGCCTTGCCCTTAATCTATTAAGCTGTTTATTCAACAGCTTAGGCCGTGGCTATAATCTGGCTCCTAGAAAACAACAAAGTTTAAAGACTTCTCATCTTCTCTTTGTCGATGATTTAAAACCATATAGCTCATCAGATGAGGAACTGAAAGCACAACTGCAAGATGTCAAAACTTTTTCAGATGATATAAAAATGTCATACAGTCTTGATAAATGTACAAAATCAAACTTTAAAGCAGGAAAACTGCAAAGCCAGGAAAACATCAGTTTGGGACAAAAATGTGATATAAAAGAACTTGAGCAAGAAGGAGTGTACAAATATTTGGGAACTGGTAAAGGATAAAAAATAAAACACAAACAAATGCGAATAAAACTTAGTAAGGAATACTTCAGAAGACTTAAATTAATCCTGAAAACAGCACTGACATCTAGGACCAAAATCCAAGTTATAAACCAATTTGCTCTTCCTGCCCTAACTTACAGTTTTGGAGTGATTGACTGGCCCCAAAATGTGTTGGATAGATTAGATAGGAAACAAGGAGGATGCTTCATGCTCACCAAATGATTTATAAGAATCAGTGCATACCAAGATTATATATTCCCCATTCCGAAGGAGGGATGGGCCTCCTTAAAATTAATTATATGTATACATCTGCAATCATGGGACTCCACACATATCTGCTGACCTCACAAGACCCAAACAAAGTGAAAGTTTTGAAACATGAGGAGAATAAATCTAAGATGTCTTCTCTGCTTATTCTAGCAGAACCTTATTGGTGTCAAGCAGGAATGGAAATCAAACCAGAAGTAGATAAAAATCAGGCATCAACTGAATGTGTCAAAAAACAAAAGAAAGAATATAAGGTGATGGATCAGATGAGAAGGTAAGAACTGTGGAAAAAGAATAAACATAGTTGCAAGTATAGAAAACATGTGGAAGAACCACATGTTGATCAGGAACAAACACAGGAATGGAGAGACAAATTCAAACCAAGAGATGAAAGGTTAATATTGGCAGCCCGGGGCTGCATACACGTTGGTTTATAAAGTCCATTGAACATGTGGGAGAAACAGACAAATGTAGGTTTTGTAAAATCGAACTGGAAACAGTTGCACACCTCTTTGCTGGTTGTGACACACTAATGGCAGAATGACTGTATACTGAAAGGCATAATAATGTGGCGAGACTGTTGCACTGGGGAATGTGCAAACATTATGGTATTTAAGTGGCTGAAAAACACTGGAAACATGAGCCACAAAGCATCAAAGAAAATAAAGAAGTCTGCATTACATGGGATCATCCATTACCAACAGTTCAAAAGATAGATGCTAGAAAACCGGATATAGTGGTCCAAGAAAAGAAGACAGGAGTAGCCTTGATTACTGAAATTGCCACACCTAGCGACTACAGTGTCTTGTGCACAGAGAGATACAAAGTAATAAAATATCAGGATCCGCAGGCAGAAACGAGAGCAATGTGGAAGATACAGTGGATATAAAAAGTTTACAAGCTGGTTGTATAAGTGTGCACACCCTTAAACTAATACTTTGTTGAAACACTTTTTGATTTAATTACAGCATTCAGTCTTCTTGGGAAGGATTCTGTCAGCATGGCACATCTTGACTTGGCAATATTTGCCCACTCTTCCTTGCAAAACCACTCCAAACCTGTCAGATTGCAAGGGCATCTCTTGTGCACAGCCCTCTTCAGATCACTCCACAGACTTTCTATTGGATTTAGGTCCGGGCTCTGGCTAGGCCATTCCAAAACTTTAATTTTCTTCTGGTGAAGCCATTCTTTTGTTGATTTGGATGTATGCTTGGGGCATTGTCATGTTGAAAGGTGAAATTCCTCTTCATCCTCAGCTTTCTAGCCAACGCCTGAAGGTTTTGGGCCAACAGTGACTGGCATTTGGAACTGTTCATAATTCCCTCCACTTTGACTAAAGCCCCAGTTCCAGCTGAAGAAAAGCAACCCCAAAGTAGGATATTGCCACCACCTGACCCTTCTCCCATGATCGACAAGCACAGCTCTCAAGGTGGGGACTGGAATTTGATTTTCAGCAATGAAGATGTGTCGGGCAGGGACAGAAGGGAAAATAGAACAAAAGTTAGAAGATTTTTGAAGAAATTTATGAAAATATTTTGTGTGTAAGATGTGCATTCAGTAGTAAAAGTTTGGAGTGAATTTACATATTATTCCCCAAGATAAAAGCTGGGCTAGGCCAGACAGAACTTATATTTCACAGGAACATGTGCATTTAATTGAAAGTTTTGAGACACATCCAATCACTATTTCAGATCACACACCAATAATAACTAAAATAGAAATACAGGGTAATGAAATAAAAATGAGACACTGCCGCTTTCCCACCTATCTGTTGAAAAGAGAGAAATTTAAGGAATGGGTAGTGGTAATTACTTGAGAGTTATTAGAGAAGACAGATTTGTTTTCTGAAAATATAGCTAGGGAATGAGATAAAACTAAACTGGAGTTTAAAAATTGGATGGAAATAAAAAAAGAGAGACATGGTTAAGAAGTAACAATAATTATTTAGAGGGATTGACAAATGTTAAAGTATTGCAGAAGTACTGCAGAATAGGGGGAAGCTCACAGAACAAGAAGAGGAGCAGTTGCAGAATGCTAAACAGAAAATAAGGGATTACCTTGATAATATGCTTAGAAATATTGTTGTTAAGCAACTGTTTTTTGATAACTCCGGAGCACAAAAACTTTTAGCACAAAGACTCAGGCCACAGAAGGTACAAGGGGTTGTCACCAAGCTTAGGGTACCTATAACAAGGAAGATAACAGAAGCTGTAGAGGTACTATAAATATTTCAGAAATTTTATGAAAGTCTGTATGAAGCAGAGAAATGTGGAAATCAAGACAATGTACAATGGAATTTTTTATGGAAGAATTAAATATGCCAAGTTAAGAGGTATTTGAGGCTCAATTACTAAAAGTTATGATAGGAGGAGATAAGATAAAAATGGTGATGTGTAACCAATCAAGATAAAAATGGTGATGTGTAACCAATCCACAGGAAACTCCCCACAAATAGATGGTATTCCTGTAGGATAGGGGGAGATGAGATAAAATGGTGATGTGTAACCAATCCACAGGAAAGTCTCCAGGAATAGATGGTATTCGTGTGGAAGTTTGGAAGCTAGGAGGGGAAAACTGATAACGATCTGGAAGGTTTTGTTTAACAGTATTTTAAGGGGAGGAAAAGAACGAACATCCTGGTAGAAAGTAGTGCTGGCTGTAATACCAAACAGGGTAAAGACCCATCAGATCCATCTTTGTACAGGCCAATTTCAATCCTAAATCCTGATTATAAAGTGTTTACATCTATAATAGCTAAAAGAAGGGCAAAGGAGGTGCAAAAATTGATAGACATGGATCAATGTGGCTTTGTGGAAGGGAGGCAAACATGTGACAACATTAACAGAACACTGATGATCCAGAGGGAATCAGAATGTAAGAAAATACCACTGTTGTTGGTGGGTCTCGATGCAGAGAAAGCATTTGACAGAGTAAGCTGGGAGTTTATGAGCAGGGCAATGGAAGCAGTTGCATTCCCTGATAAACTTATAAGGCTGATTAGGTGGATACATGAGGGATCAGACGCAAAAATTAAAAGCGGGTGGGTTCCTCGCTGATGACTTCCGTTTGAGCAGAGGAACCAGGCAGGGGTGTCCTTTCCCCTTTGTTATTTGCTTTATATTTAGAACCACTGGCAAAGAAAATAAGGGACTCAGAAATTCAAGGATATAATTGGTAGTCAAGAAAAGTTAGGTATTTGCAGCTGATATTATTTTATACCTGATAAAAACAAAAAGGACATTTCAGTGTTATGGAGCATTTTGAGGCAGTTTCAAATCTTTTCAGGATATAAAATTATCAAGCTAAAACAGAGCCAATAGCTGCAAATTATGTACCCAGAGGAGGTTAGAAAGGATTAGAAAGAGAGACTGGATAAGCAATTCACAAAGAAAATGGGGGGATACATGTATGTCTCCCAAATATGAAACAAAGTCTGGAAGATTTAGTATCTTTGCATGGAAGTGTTTACATAGATATTTTTATACCCCAAGTAGACCCCAAAGAATTTTTCCTCAGGTAGACAACAAATGTTGGAGGTGTGATGGGGAAGAAATAGGTAATCGTGAACATATTTTCTGGGACTGTAATGAGGTGGCAGACTTTAAAAATTCCCTGCATACTATATGTCAGAGATACTGAATGAGAAATTGGTCTAACTAAGGAAATTATTACTTTTTTTAGTTATGATGCAGAATCGAAATTGCCTAGACATAATAAGGCTTTGCTGGATCTAATTATGGTGGCTGCCAAAAAAAGCAATTACTAGAGAATGGAAATCAAAGTCTAATTCAACTGTACTAGAAGTAGTGACTATAGTAGCAGACACAAAACAACTGGAATTGGGATCTCTAGAAAAGGGATAGATCAAATTTCACTGAAAAAAACAGGAATTGTGGGAACAATACATGCAGAGGAGGAATTAGGTTAAAAAGAAAGCAGGATTTGAATGAGCTATGTAATGTCTGACCGGCAATGCCACCTACGTCTCTAATGGACACATGCAACCTGTAAATGGTTCATCTCCCAGGCCCCTGTTTGTAAATGTTTCATCTTCCAAACCCCTGTTTACACTTACCAAGGTTACCAGAACTTGTCAGAGATCTGGGATGCATGACTAGGCTTAAAAAGGCCCTTGTAGTTGTTAGCCTAGTAAATACCTATGAACCTATGACTGGACAAATTATAAGTGATGCATAATGTTTGCAACTAAAATTATGTCAATATGTTTCCATTTACAAGAATGTATGACCGCCTATGTCAAGCATGATAACTTAATAAAGATGATAAAGATGTTTCTTCCTTAACAAAAAATAAATAAATAAACAAGAGTAGCTTTCCCTTGCCCACTAAGAGGACCCCAACAGCCACAGAGGATGTGGCTAACCCCTGGTCCATGGTGACTATATGGACAACACCATAGTGATGCAAAGGAAATATAAGTGGTCTAAGAAACCAGCTCTGACCATAGCAGAGTCATCAACCCATGGCTGTGGCAAAATACCTGCCTGATGTGATGGCAAAGGCTGCTTATGGCTGGAAGATGGTACAACCAAGGGACCAGTAGTTTGCTCCATGGTCAGTCTGAAAAAGCTTCTTGTTTCTCGGGGAAGCTTAGTAGCAAAAGTCAGTAAAAAGGAATGCAACAAAACAGCAATTTTTTTTCTCCCAGAGACACATTGGATGGGAAATAGGAAATTTACCCCGTGGATCACCTCTGTGGCTCTGCTCAACAGTGGCACAGGAAAATAATTTTCTTGGCTGGCAAAAGCCAGGGTACCTTTTTGGCTGGGCTTGTATAGGCCCCAAGGCCGACAGCCTAGTACCTACCTATTAAAAGCACTTTAAACACTTTCCACAGCCCCAAAAAGTCAAATAAACACAGTTTATCCACAGAGAAAGCAGTTTTAAGCAACTTTAAACAAATTTTCCTATAAAAGTTAAAAAAGTGAACTCCTGTTCAAAAGTACATAAAAATTAGGTGACAACCAAGGAAAATACCATTTCCTAGCTGAAAAGTACATGATTTTCATAAAAGGTAAATGTAAACAAGTGTAAAAGTAATGTGGAAGGTTTTCCCCCCTGAAGAAAGCTTATCTACCCAACAATAGCACAGCATTAGTCAATTGTCAATCCTCAAACGACCATAGAGAACCAGTCTTCTCACCAGCAAGAAAGCTTTGAAAGACTTGATGACCAAACTTGTCTTTTTAGTCTGCTCAGCTCAACCTGACTACTGGTTTGGGTATGTCAAATAAGCCCTGAAATTTTGGAAGCAGACAGGCTGTTATATTTTATGCAGGTTATAACCCACATAGCCTAGGGTACTGCAGCAATGATCAATATGAAGGACATCTATGAGAAAGCTGCATGTGTTAAAAACTGTGATATCCCATTTGAGCTTGGAGATATTACACAGTAGGTAAAGTACCGTAAACTATAGTAAACAAAAGTCAGAAATATGAAAATGAAGTGATGGTGCAGTCAATTTATACAATGAGTGTGGGCTGAGGTATCACTGTTCAATACAGCAAAGGTTAGTCCATCAAAAGGACAGTACCAGTCTCAACCAACAGTGTACCTGGCAAGGGAAATTTGAAATGTGAAAAGAGTATAAAGAAAGTTGACAGGCTGTGGGATAGATGCAGTGGAAGTAAATGGATCTTAATATATCAAAGTAGCACCAATAGAAATAAAAATGACTAAAATTGACCACAAAGATGGTGTAGTAGTAAGGTCAGCCAGACAAGAGTTGTTGAACTATATTAGTAAGGCCAGTCACACAAGAGTTTTTGAGGATCAAGATTTATTTATTTATTTCCAGTTTGATGACCGGGGAGGTCAACTGGGCTCAAGGAGCCCGTTTTCAGTGGAGGCCCGGGGAGAAAAGCTCCACATTATATACAAGTAAATCAAGCATATAATTATATAAAAACAAATGTAGAATTATATAATGAGAAGTAGCAAATTACAAATGCAAAAATAAACACTCTTCATGACATACATACATAGTTGATTAGAGAGCCATTTGCACAGCATATAGTTGAATTGAGGCAGAAGAAATAGTATGAACAAAATGTTAAATACTATCAAATTGTAACTCTTATGTTAGTAGTTGCAAAGACTGAATATTTGAAAGATAGCAGTAAGTAGGGTTTGTAAAATGTATGGGAAATAAAGGTGGAGAGTAAAAAGTGTACTGTGTATAGATTTCCCTTTCATCTAATTGCTGTAAAACCCGCATTTGTGCAGTTTTGCACGCCGGGCAGCCCTGGTTAGCTAGGGTATAACTATTCCCAGCTCCACAAAGTGTACTCTTCAATTTTTCCCTTGGAACTAGACAAACTTTTATCTTAAGCACTCAAAACCATTCACTTCTCATACCGGCACTTGCTCAAAACTCATAGCAAGCACTAATAAACCTTAACACTAGACCCCCCCCCCCTATACTGTAGAGAAAAACAAAGCTCTCTATTCGACCTTACCAGCCAATCAGTAAAACAGTTCAATGTACCTATACAGGCATGTCCAAAGGGCAGTTTCAGGTGTACTCTCCGGTCCAACTGGTGAATCTGGGCATTTTGAGGCAATGTTACAATTGCCTCATGTACACAGACAACCCTCTCCTCCTTCTACCAAACACTAATACATGCGAGAGATGCAATTATACAGCCAAACTGGAGACTAAGCTCTCTCAACCCAAGACTGGACCAGGCAGTCAAGAGGAGAAGGGAATTACTTGCATCACACCACCAGTCTCGCATAGACCTATGAAACCAGCACCGGCAAAAACCACACATAAATAGATGAAAACATACTCGGAGGCTCTAAATAAAAATCTGCAAAAGCAACAGAAACCTGCAAAGCAGACGTCCAAGCAAACTCCACCCCCAACACAAACCATGAAACACATACTTCACAAAACCAGTGTGCCACACAATAACACCCCTTAAGGCAAAATAACATACCCAACAAACTAGTAATAGGTGAATCTATAGTCATGTACACTAACGTCCCACTCACTAGGCTGAACAAGGAGAAGATTACTGTTAGCTGCCTGTCGAGTGCCAGGATCCGCCACATAACACAAGCACTCAGGTCACTCCAGAACAAGTACAAATATGACTCTGTCATTGTCCATGTTGGTGTGAATGACCTGAGCCGTACCTCCCTGGACTACATCAAAAGAGACATGGAGGAGCTCTCTGATCACGTAGCCCAGGACGGTATGACCCTGACCCTGAGTAGCATCCTGCCCTCACCAAGAATGATACCACGGTATAAAGAAAAAAATTACCAATTTCAACAACTGCCTAAGCTTCTGGTGTCATTCAAAGGGGCTTCCGTGTCTGTCAGCCTGGAATGACATGCTCGACAAGCCATGCTGCTTTGCTAGAGATGGCTTGTACCTGTCACCTTTAGGCTTTCGAATGCTGGCCAAGGCTTTTGCCACCCCCATAGTGCCTTTTTTAGCAAGGCTCAAAAGACAAACCCACCACCATAAATAGCACAAGTAACAAAAAACTGAGGGTAATGCTACTCAATGCCAGAAGTCTAAACCACAAAATGCACACACTCGAGGCACTCCTCAGTATGGAGAAAATCGATAAATGTGCAGTAACAGAAACCTGGTTTAAGGCTCCAGAGAGAACCCCAGCACTACCTGGCTACAACTCATACCATACATTTCGGCCACAAAACCTGGACCGAAATAAAAAAGGCGGGGGAGTATCCATATTCATCAAGGATACCCACACCTCCAGGTTAGTGGCACAGCATGATGCTTCAGAGATCATCCACGTGCAACTAACAATGGGCAAAACTGCTACTCAAATTATAGCTTGTTACACATCACCCACCATGTCCCAGGACCCTCACTCCGCATTCCTGGAAACACTGGAAAACAAAGGTCCTACCAAACACCCTGATATTGGGTGATTTCAATTACCCAAACATTAACTGGGAGAACTTTTTCTAGCTAGTTTCACTGTGTGTGAGGTATTAACTGGAAATTGTCCACTTTTATTAAGCATCTGTTGGGTTGTTTGTTTCTGATAACTTGTTGCAGTTAAACTCTTTTTTCTAGAGGCTCCTTTAGCTGTTTAAAACTTTCATTTAGAGGCTCACTGCTGCTTTTCAGCTGTGAGAAACATTTCTGCAGTTTGTTTCCCACCCTCCCTCACTGTTGGTATAGTGTTTTTATAGTTGGTGGCTTTGCAGTTGCCCGCCCCTAGTGTAAATCTGATCTGGGACCCTTCTCCCAGTCTAGTGTCATTACCTCATTCTACCCGGTACAGGGAGAACTTTTGAGAAGGCCAATCAGCTTAGTTTCTGCCACTCCTTTCTCTCTTTCCACTAAAAAAAAAAACAAACTTTTTCTAAGCTTGTTTCCTGCCTTTCCTGTGCGTAGTCTAGCCTGGATATGGATTTGCTGTGTGCAGGACTATTTGAAGGCCTCTAGGGCCCAAGCCTTTCTGTGTTGGAGGGAAGCCTTCTAGCTTAATTTTGTTTCTTAGAACTAGCCAGTTTTTTGTTTCAGCACTTGTTCAGAACTTATTGTAAGCACTAAATAAGCTACAAATTACTACAGCACTCAACTTTCCTCACTGTCTAGAGGAAAACAGTTTCTAATACTTAACAAATAAGCACCTATCTAAGCATGTCTAAGGGTCAGCCCCCAGTGTTTTCTCCTGTCTACCTGATGAATCTGGGCATCTTGGGGCAATGCAGTAATTGCCTCATGTACACAGACAACCCTCTCCTCCTACCACCCAACACTACAACCTGTGAGAGATGCACTTATATAGCCAAATTGGAAGCAAAGCTCTCTTCACCCAAGACTGGACTAGACAGTCAAGAGGAGAAGGTAAACACTTGCACCACACCACACTCAGCACATAGTCCCTCAAAACCTACACTACCAAAACACAAACATAGAAACACAAAACACACACCTACATTCGCGGAGGCTCTCAGTAAAAACCTGCCCAAGCAACAGGGACCTCAAAGCAGAAACACAAGCAACCTCCACCCCCCAACACAACCCAAATGACACATAGCCCACAAACTCAGTGTGCCACTCAACCACAGCACATAAGGCATAATAACGTACCCAACACTGTAGTCATAGGTGACTCTATAGTCAGGCACACTGATGTTCCACTCACCAGGCTAAACAAGGAGAAAGTTACTGTCAGCTGCCTGTCGGGTGCCAGGATCCGCCACATAACGCATGCACTCAGGTCACTCCACAACAAGTACAAATATGACTCTGTCATTGTCCATGTTGGTGTGAATGACCTGAGATGTACCTCCTTGGACTACATGAAAAGGGACATGGAGGAGCTGTCCGATCTTGTAGCCCAGACAGGTATGACCCTAGCCCTGAGTAGCATCCTGCCATCACCCGAATGATACCACAGTACAAGGACAGAATGATTGACTTCAACAATTGGCTAAGCTTCTGGTGTCATTCTAAGGGGATCCAGTATCTGTCTGCCTGGGATGACATGACTGACAAGCCACGATGCTTTGCCAGAGATGGCCTGCACCTGTCGCCCCTGGGATTCCAGATACTGGTTAAGGCTCTAGCCACCCCTATAATGCCTTTTTTAGGCAAGGTTCAAATGACAAATTCACCACCCTAACAGGTACAGGCAAGAAGAATCTGAGGGTATTGTTACTCAATGCTAGAAGTCTAAACCTCAAAATGCACTCTCTCAAGGCACTCTTTAAAACGGAGAACATCGACATCTGTGCAGTGACAGAGACCTGGTTCAAGGCTCCAGAGAGTACCCCTGCATTACCAGGCTATAGTTCATACCACACATTTCGGCCACCTAACCTGGACCGAAACACTAAAGGTGGAGGCGTGTCCATATTCATTAAGGATATCCACACCTCCAGGCTAGTTGCTCAGCATAATGCATCTGAGATTATCCAAGTGCAACTAACTCTGGGCAAGACCGCAATCCAAATTATAGCTTGCTACAGATCCCCCACCATGCCCCAGGATTCCCACTCCTCATTTCTTAATACACTGGAAAATATTAGGGTACAACCTAACACCATAATAATGGGCGATTTCAACTACCCTACCATTAACTGGGAAAACTACTCATGTACAAACTCTTGTGCTCAACGTTTTCTGGAATTCATACACTCCAATGCCATGGATAAACTTATCCACACCCCCACCAGGGGCAGCAATATCCTAGACCTGGTTATTACTAACATGGGCAACCGGTGCTCCACACCAGAGGTCAATTCCTCATTGGTCATATCCGACCATAAGCTAATCACCCTAGACATCCACATCCCTCCCCCACCCCCCATTAGGGAAACCACAGCAAAAAATTTCTCCAACGCCAACTTCACGCTTCTTAAGACTGAAGTGGCAAACTTCACGACACCCATGCTGATGGACAATAGAGGTATGACTGCTGAATCCTACACAAATGCACTTTATAAGCACTTACATGAGTGCATGGATCGTGCAATCCCTAACAGAACCAAGATGCTATCCTCCAAAAAAAAAAAGCCAATCTGGTGGTCCCCTGCCATAAACAAACTCTACAACAGAAGAAAGAAACTGTTGCAAAAAAGAGTAAAATCCCATGCTTGGAGAAACTCCCTGGTCAGCTTCAGTAAGAAGCTGAGATCCTTCATAAAATCCTCCAAAGCTAGTTATGAAAACAAAATCGCCACTGACTCTAAAGACAACCACAAAGCATTCTATAGCTATGTCAATAATCTCAATGGCAACACTCAGATCTGCTCTGAGTTACAGCACAATGGCACTAAATATACAGAACCAACGGGTATTGTCAACATCCTTGGCAGATAGGTTCAGTGCTAACTTTACCCTTCTGTCATCCCCTAAAGGGCCCATCTCTATACCAGAAGAATGCAAAGTTCCTGTAATCACAGCTGCACAGGTAAAAAACACACTATCCAAAGCCAAGAACACAGCATCCATGGGACCTGACGACATCCCAGGCTGTGTTCTATATAAACTACAGAACAAACTGGCACCCCACCTAAGTACCATGTTCAATCATAGCCTCACCTCAGGCTATGTGCCCACTGAATGGTACACAGCGACAGTTATCCCACTCCACAAAGGGGGAGCCACCACAGACCCCGGAAACTACCGCCCCATTAGCCTAACGAGCCTGGTCTGCAAGGCTATGGAGCGTATCATCGTGGAACTTATAAACAATGACATTGGTAATCTCCAAACTCAGGACCCCACCCAGTTCGGGTTTGTAAAAGGCAGATCATGTCTCCTAAACCTGATAGACTTCTATGAAGCAGTCACCAAAGCCGTAGATGAGGGTAAGGTGGTTCACACAGCCTATCTAGATCTTGCCAAGGCTTTTGACACCATCCCCCACTCTGGAATTATAGATAAACTCACTAAACTAGGTATAAATCCCTATGTCACAAGATGGATTGCCAACTGGCTCACTGACAGAACCCACACTGTGAAAGTAGCAGTCTCCAAATCCAACTTCAGACCAGTGACAAGTGGAGTACCACAGGGTTCAGTCCTGGGTCCTCTCCTGTTTGGTTATCTACTTTTCTGAAGTACAGGCCAACACAGAAGGTCTTTGGCTAACGAAGTTCGCAGATGACTGCAAACTAAGAGCCATAATCAAAACTCCAAAAGATGTGGACATCCTACAAAAGGGCCTTGCTGAGACAGATGCCTGGTGTCAAAGCCATGGCCTCAAGCTCAATGCCAAAAAGTGCATTGTCATTCCTTTTGGTAAAAACTCAGTACCCATGAACTACCACATAGGTGGTAGTCTACTTAACACAGAAAGTGTGATAAGAGACCTTGGGACACAGGTGGACAGTAGTCTCTTCTTTGATAATCACATCGCCACAGTAGTCAGGAAATCCTTCTATGTGGCACACCTCATCACAAAAGGTTTCTCATCCAGGAAAAAAGAGGTCATTGTTCCCTCTACTCGTCACTCATTAGACCCATTATAGAGTACAATGCCCCTTTTGGTATGTACCTCACAAGACATCTACAACAACTGGAAAGTCCACAGAAATACCTCACAAAGAGGATTACCGGCCTCAAAGAGATGCCCTATGCAGACCGTCTCAAAAAACTGCAGCTTTACTCCGTTGCATATCGCCTACTCAGAGGCGATCTCTGCCTTACACACAAAGCTATGTCAAACCCAGAGCTTTTAGACATGCTCCACTTAAAGAAATCCCAATCCCTACGAGCTACACGCTCTAGGGACCTAAACCTCGTCACCACAATAAACAGAACATGCTGGAGGGATAGATTCCTGTCCCAGAGACTTCCCATACTCTGGAACAAACTACCTATCTATATCAAACAAAGCTCCTCATTAGCACTGTTCAAGAAAAATCTTGAAGATTGGATGGGAGATAGGAAATTCACCCCGGGGATCACTTCTGTGGCTCTGCTCAACAGTGGCACAGGAAAATAATTTTCTTGGGTGGCGAAAGCCAGGGTACCTAGGGCCAATAGCCTAGTACCTACCTATGAACCTATGAACTACTCAAGTACAAACTCCCTTGCGCAACATTTCCTAGAATTTATAAACTCAAATGCCCTGGATCAACTGGTCAACACCCCCACCAGAGGTGACAACATATTGGACCTGGTCATCACCAACATGGGCGACCGGTGTTCCACACTGGAGGTCAACCCCTCGCTGGTTAGATCTGACCATAAACTAATCACCTGGATATCCACATTCCACCACCACCACCCCCGGTCAAAGAAACCACTGTGAAAAACTTTTCAAAAGCAAACTTCACGTTACTTAAAACCAAGGTGGGAAGTTTCAAAGCCCCCATGCTAAAGGATAATGCTGTCCAAGTTGCAAAATCCTTTACTAATGCACTCTACGGGCACCTACAAGAATGCATGGATCGTGCTATCCCAAACAAAACCAAGACTCACTCCTCCAAGAAAAGAAAACCAGTCTGGTGGAGCCCTGCCATAAACAAGCTATACAATAGAAGGAGGAAACTAGCACAGAAAAGAGTAAAATCCCAAGAAGGGAAGTCATCCCAGATCAGTATCAGCAAGAAACTACGTTCCCTCATAAAATCATCTAAGACTAGCTTTGAAAAAAAAATTGCCATGGACTCCAAAGATAACCACAAGGCATTCTTTAGCTATGTCAAGAATCTAAGTGGCAATTCTCAGATCTGCTTGGAGTTAGTGCAGAATAGAACAAAATACACTGAACCGACCGATATAGCCAACATCCTGGCAGACAAGTTCAGTGCAAACTTCACCCCCCCTCTCACTCCCAAAAGGGCCCATAACTATACCAGAAGAATGTAGTGCCCCTGAAATCATAGACACTCAGGTTAAAACAGCCCTCTCCAAAGCCAAAAACACAGCATCAATGGCACCGGACGGTGTCCCAGGCTGCGTCCTACACGAGCTCAAAGATGAACTAACCCCTCACCTAAACATACTGTTTAAACTCAGCCTCTCCACAGGCTACATGCCCACAGAGTGGCGCACAGCAACGGTTATTCCACTCCACAAAGGTGGAGCCACAACGGACCCCGGGAACTATTGCCCTATAAGCCTGACTAGCTTGGTCTCCAAAGCTATGGAGTGCATCATCATGGATCTCATTAACAGAGACACTGGAAGCCTCTCCACAGGCTACATGCCCACAGAGTGGCGCACAGCAACGGTTATTCCACTCCACAAAGGTGGAGCCACAACGGACCCCGGGAACTATCGCCCTATAAGCCTGACTAGCTTGGTCTCCAAAGCTATGGAGTGCATCATCATGGATCTCATTAACAGAGACACTGGAAACCTCTAAACACTGGACCCTATCCAGTTCGGCTTTGTTAAGGGCAGATCATGCCTCCTAAACCTGGTGGACTTCTTTGAGACAGTTATCAAGGCTATAGACGAGGGACAGGTGGTCCACACAGCTTACCTAGACCTCGCAAAGGCCTTCAACACCATTCCCCACTCAGGTATTATAGATAAGCTCACCAGCCAGAACATAAACCCCTATGTCACGAGATGGGTTGCCAACTGGTTCATGGACAGAACCCACATGGTAAGAGTTGCGGGAGCTAGGTCTGACTCTAAACCGGTTACAAGTGTCTTTCCCCAGGGCTCAGTCCTTGGACCCCTCCTGTTCAGCATATACTTCTCAGAGGTACAGGCAAGCACAGGAGGACTATGGCTGACCAAGTTCGCAGATGACTACAAACTAGGGGCTATAACTGACTCTCCGGCTGACACAGACATTCTCCAAAAGGGTCTCACTGAGACAGATACCTGGTGTCAAAACCATGGCCTCAAGCTAAATGCCAAAAAGTGCATAGTCAACCTCTTTGGAAAAAACAAAGTACCCACAAACTACCACATAGGTGGTAGCCCCCTAAACACGGAAGACGTAATAAGGGATCTGGGGACCCAAGTAGATAGTAACCTCTCCTTTGATAATCACATTGCCAAAGTGGTTAGAAAATCCTTCTATGTGGCCCACCTAATCACAAAAGGGTTTGCATCCAGATCGAAAGAGGTCATTGGGCCCCTCTATGCATCACTCATCAGACCCATCATAGAGTACAATGCCCCATTTGGGATGTACCTTACAAGACACCTGCAACAACTGGAAAGACCACAGAAGTACCTCACCAAGAGGATCACTGGCCTCAAGCAGATGCCCTATGCAGCTCGACTGAAGAAACTCCAGCTGTACTCGGTTGCATACCACCTACTCAGAGGTGATCTCTGCCTGACATACAAGGCCATGTCCAACCCAGAATTGATGGACATGCTCCACCTAAAGAAAACCATATCCCCTCGAGCCACACACTCTAGGGGGTCTAAACCTCACCACAACAATAAATAGGATGTGCTGGAGGACTAGAGTCCTGTCCAAGAGACTTCCCATGCTCTGGAACAAGATTCCAATCTACATTAGGCAGAGCTCCTCGCTAACCCTCTTCAAGAGAAACCTTGACGAGCGGATGAGAAACAGAAAGTTTACCCCAGGATCACTTCAGTGGCTTTGCTGGACAGAGGCACAAGGAACTAATCTAAGGGGTGGCGAAAGCCAACACATTCCGGCTAGGCTTATAAATGCCTTGGGGCAGATAGCCTAGTACCTACCTATGAACATTCATAATTGTGGTGAAAGAAGAGAGAGGCAGTTGAGCAGTAGAGACGGAGGTAGTAGTTTAATAGAAATAGATTCTGGTGTAGGCAGAGAAAGGCAGATGTACAATAGAGAAAGAGGCAATTATTTAGTAGCAAAAGTGGAGTACAAACATGGTAGAGATGATATCTTAGTTAGTTAGCATCACCTTTTAGTATCAACCTTATATGTAGGTAGAAAAGAGATATATTCCCAGATAGGGAGAGAGAGTAGAGATAGAAAGCTATGTACAGTATTTACATTATATACATTCAAGGTTTTGATGTTATATTACATTAGATTCAGAGAGAGGCAGCTGTAGAGGAAAAACAGCATGGTGTAGAGGAATATGTGCAAGTACATGTATAAGAGACAGTGGCTGGATTAGGTAGGTAGAGTGCAGTTACATTTCCATTTATGGGAGAGGTAGGAATGGAGCTGGGATTTGAAGTGTTCAAAGTTTTTAGAGATTCGTAGTGAGGATGGAAGAGAGTTCCACTTTTTGGCTAAGGAAATGGATAGGAGAAATTGGCCAGCCGGATGTTTTGGTTTGTATATAGTAAGTAGATTTTAATGAGCAGATCTTAGGGGTCTGTGAGGTGTGTAAAATGGTAGGATATTTGTTAGAGCAGGGCAAGCAGTAGGTTTAAAGATTAATTTGTGGGCTGTAGTGAGTTGGAGGTAGTCAAGGTGGTTAGGAAGCTCTAGCCAGTTTAGCATGTGTAGAGAGGTACAATGGTGGGAGGAGTGGTTAGATTTAGTAGCGAATTTAGAGATTTTGTTGTAACAGATTTCTAGCTTTGCAGAGATGGTGGAAGAAAGGTTGGTTAGTAGTGGAGCACCGTACAGTAGTGATGGTTGTAAGTAGGTAGTGGCGAGAGTTTGCCTTGTAGATGGAGAGAGAAAGTGAGAGTTCCTGTATAGCATACCAAGTTTCTGGTGGGCTTTCTTAATGTTTAGTTGGACATGTATATTGAATTTCAGGTGTTCAACAATGGTAACCCCAAGAAGTTTAGCAAAAGGAACAACTTCAATAGTGGAGTTGGTATGGCTGATGATATTGAAGGATTGTTTGCTGAGACAGAAGGCTTTAGAGGGGGAGAAAAGAAGGATTTTGGATTTATTGGCATTAAGGGAGAGATGGTTTTGAAGCATCCAGTTCTCTGTAGTTGTAAAGGCCAATCGGGTTTTTGCCTGGAGATCGGGAAGGCTAAGAGCAGAGCAGACTAAAGTGGAGTCATCTGCGTATTGCACTATTTGAGTGTTTGGAATAGCAGTGTGGAAACCATTGATGAATATATTAAAGAGCATTGGCTCCTAACTTTCTGATACTCTTTCCAATATGACAGTGATGGCAGGAGAAATAGCACCACTCCAGTGGTTCTGTAGTTTCAGAAGTGTCTGGAAAGGTAGGTCTTCTTGTTAGGAAAACAGGTAAACTGGTCCAAGTTGCTGAAAACTTATCAAGAGCTGCAAGTGCCATAATAACAGGTGCCAGGTGAAATCAAAATCTAAATCAACCATAACTGTAGTAGTGAGTATTGTAAAGGAAATAAATAACTGGAGGTAGAATCTCTGGGAAAAAAGGAGCAAATTACATAGAAATAAGTGGAATTTGTGGGAACAATACTTGTAGAAAAATGTTCACAAGGAGTGAGGGTTGGTGGAAGACAGGAAATTAACAATTTGTGTTATGTTGAAGTGAATGATAATTGTTAAAAACAATCTCTCTCTCTCTTTATATATATATATATATATATATATATATATATATATATATATACATACATATATATATATATATATATAACGAGTGAGAGAATGAGTGAGTGTATAAATGCACCTCAGGTCTCCCCTGAATGAAGCTACTAGTGTAATGGGACAAACTCATTCCACAAAGGATAAATGTATATGTGTGCATAGACTATATGGAAAATATTACTATGGTTTGTCTTCACTTCTCTTATATTAATGTATGTGTACCTACTTCGCTGTCTAAAATGGGATTTAATAAAAATTTTCAAAAAAAAAAAGTGACAGGCAGTTGGTCAGTCACAGGGTTATGGCTTGAGAAGGGAAGTTTATTTCTGTGTTCCAGTACACTTTTCGCATTTTTAGTCCCTTTAATTTATAAAAATGGGACAACCACCTAAAATGCACTAAGATCTTTGGTTCCTTTTGACATTATAACTGAATCTCAAAACTATTTTTGATACTTAAAGTATCTCTGTTAAATGTTATGGCTATACTGGTGTTGTATATCCTGACCCCAGGATACACTGGCCAGTTAGAGAGGTCAAAGGTGTGTTTAGGTTGAAGGTGTTTGAAATCTTGCCCCTTTAGTCTATGTAGACAAACCGGTCCACTAGCTGGATGTTATACTCATATTCAATTAATTCATTTTTTAGGCACTGGACATTTAAAGCATAGTAGTAGTCCTCTTTGGCAGTTCTGGAAATCTGGACAGCCTGGGATTTTATGACACTTTTTATTCATGTAAAGGGAATGAATACTGTGAGCAAGGAGGTAGCTGTCTGTAGTAAAATTAACAGTCTAAGTCAAAGCAGAGCATCAGAAATCTCCTTTTAGTTCATCTTTTTTTTGTTGTGGAAATGCTGGCTGCTAGGGCTAGAATGAAAGGTGAATTTCAAGTAGTGGCCAAACTGAATGAAGCACCTGTGGAATTCTTTAAAAGCTCTGCTAGCTTTCCAAATGATAACTACATTGTTGAGCAGCCAATGACCACTACCCTTCCTGGGAGAAGGGAGACTGCCAGATCTAAAGTACTGATGACCTCTAGCTGAGGCTATGGAATGTACCAGGAACACAAGATTAAGACTTGTGGATGGACTGACAAAGCAGTGTTTCATGCTGTAGCAAGAATCAGTGAATGAGTGGAAGTATGCAGTCATCAAGGATCTCACCCTGTAGTCAGTGAATTGCTGAAGAGCATAACAAAATATTTTGGGAGGGGATTAGGATTAAAAGTGAAACAAATCTCCAGTGAACACACAGCATGACAATGCTAACTTGTTGTCTTCTCCGGGGTTCACTTCTACAAGCTTCAGTTTTAGTTTAAAAGTGCAAGCTGGACACTTTGGCTTGAGTACAGGTAGTTCCATGGGAAACAACAAATGGTCAAAATGCCACTGAGGAAAAAAAAAAGGCAAAAATAAATCAACAAAAATAAAATACCTCAATTAGAGTTTAAAAAAGAAAAAAAAATGTAATAATCAAGGGTGTGGGGTATAAATGGAAGACACATGGATGACAGCTTAGTGGTGATGGTAGTTAAGAATTTATTTTTCAAAGGATTATGCTTGATGGAATAGTTCTCCTGAAGTTAAGCACTAGGTGTGTCAACGCTTAATTAAGTATGGTATATAAACTGGCAAACTAAAATGGGAAATTGAACATTCAGCAAAATCTTGTTTATGTTACTCCCACAATTGAACTATACCTTATCTGTTTAAGGAAATAAAAGCAAGGAGTGAGCAAGTCAGCTCCTTAAGTTACATAAAGATGCTATAACACCCTAATAAACTGAACAACTCACTCGTCTGCATTCATTATTGTTACGTTGCTTCGTTCTACTGACATTTTTAAAATTTCTTTTCCACTGGCTGTATATCTTCACATCTGGAGTCAACCTTCAGCATCGCAAATGTCCCTTAGTACTTTATTTTCCCAAACTCTTTAATGATGAATCCATATATACATGACTGGAAGTCTAACACTACCAGGGCTAGCAAAGAGGTTGGCTGTAATATGCATCATACCAGCATTCCCTTAAGCAAGCTTACAGCACACTTCTTCTTTCGGCTTTTCCCGGTTAGGGGTCGCCACAGCGGATCACCTGGCCGCTCATGATTGGCAGTGGAGTTTTACAGTGTCGAGTTGCCAGCCCGGCGCCCAACCTTCCACAGAACGCACACACACGCACTCAATTTAGAGTGTCCAATCCACTTACAGCATGTCTTTGGGATGTGGGAGGAAACCGGAGCACCCGGAGGAAACCCACACGACTACAGGGAGGACATGCAGACTCTGCACAGAAGGCACCCCAGCCGAGAATCGAACCAGAGAACCTCTTGCTGTGAGGCGGCAACGCTAACCGCTGCACCACCGTGGCCGCCCCAAGCTTACAGCACACTATGTTATAAAAAACAAGCTACAACAGTTCAGTTAGTAAACAAAATATTTTGGTGCACAGCTAAGATAAGAAACTATTGCAGTACTATAACACTCTTTCAACTTATTTTACATTTATTCTGATAAAACTTTCTCAGTTTTCAATCTGATCACCAGTAATCCTGGACCATTTCTATTTCCATATTAATCTGTCAATACATACCTCTCCTGCACCAGCATTCAGCACCGCATTGATGAAAGACATTATGGCAGTTTTGAGGTTCACTTCATCCCGGTACTTTCCCATGCTTCGGTCCAGCTCATTCAGTATCGTCTGGAAAACCATCAAGAAAGGGATCAGTTTTCTCTACATAGGTGTAGCTAAGTTGTTAACATTATAAAGTTAAACAAATTTACAAAAATATATCTCAAGCAGTGATCCAGATTAACTTACTGTTCAGCAGTAAACTCCTCTTAGGAAGATGCCTTGTGGATTCAGCAGTTATTGCAAAACACTGCTCATGAAAGACACTACGACCACAAAATAAATCTAACTAAATGTTCAGGGTACCTAAAACATGACTGAACAGAAGTTTTTGAGTCCAGTGTTAATGAGCTGGATTACTCAAAAATACAATGAAAATCTGGAGAGTTAAGAATATTTTTTAAGAATATTAATCAAACTTAACTTGCAGTCCACGACTGCAGCAGATTTTTTTCTGCAGGTAGGAGACGTTCCAATCCTCCTATTCCCATTTACTAAATATATATACTACCTCTGAGGTCATACTGCCTTAAAGATAAACAGAATACTTAGTTTTCCAAAACAATCCCCTTGCTCTAAGGTAGCATGTCCGTAGAGTAACAGGGTGGGTGGCACAAATCCCCACACTGGGGCTACAAAAACAAATTGCATTTTTTTTATTAATATAGCCTTGTGTACTTGGACAATAATTTGGGTAAATCTGGATGTCATAATTCCAGGCCCCAATAAAGTGTTAGAAATTTTTCCAAACATTTTAACATTCTTCTAACAGGTATTTTAAACATATTTTTTAAATAAGATTTTACTATTTTGACTCCTACATGGTTTCTAGTTTTCATTCATTATGGTGAAATTCTCTGCATGCAACAGATTTCCTACAAATTTAACTGCATAAGAATAACAAGTAGTAGTAGTAGTTTGTTTTATTGTATTTTATTTATTTATTTGCATTAGTTGACTGGTACAGTCCAACAGTGCTGTTAACAGCCCTTTTTCATCAGAGGCCCAAGGAGAAAAAAAAGAAGTTATGTCCTTACCATAACGTTCCATGTGGAGTGTTCATCTCGCCTTGGTTATTACACATGGGTTCGGAGCCGATCCTCGGCTCCGTGCCGGCCGACTGCAAGCTCTGCATCGAGAAGAAGCTCGAGGACATCTACTACCCACAATCCCCCTCTGCCTTTACCTCAGATCTAGTTTGCAAGCAAACCAGACATAAAGCACGCACACATGCCAACTATATACATAAAAGTACATATATACAAACATACCAAGGGTATGATAGTAACACTAATACTGCAACAGCAGAAGGAGAATACTCCAGACCAGGCACCAAAACGAGCGTTCTTCCTAAGGGTGGGAAGGGTGGGAGTGTAATAACAAGGCGAGATGAACACTCCACATGGAACGTTATGGTAAGGACATAACTTCTTTATGTGAGAGTGTTCAATCTCGCCTTTGTTCTTACACATGGGTAGCGTCCCTAGCTCCATGATCCTGAGGAACTCAAGGGAGAACGTTCTTGAGCACAGTGGAACCAAAGGTTGCCCTATCCCTAGAAACCCTGTCCACTTTGTAATGAGAGATAAACATATGTGGTTTAGCCCAAGTAGCAGCCGCACAAATAGTGTCTAGTGGTAAGCGAGCTGCGTGAGCCAAAGATGTAGACACTGATCTGGTGGAATGTCCTTTGGGTTTTGCTGATAATGTTTGGTCAGAGGTTTCATAAACATATGTGATACAGTCAGTTAGCCATTTAGAAAGAGTTCGTTTCGTAACTGCAAGACCCTTTCTGCTGTCAGCAAAAGCTACAAATAGTTGATCAGATTTCCTGTGATCTTTTGTTCTATCCAAATAAAATCTGAGTTGTCTATGGACGTCCAGTTTGTGCAACATATACTCCAATTTATTAGAGTGGTTCTTAAAGAAGGTGGGTAATTCAATGGACTGATTAATATTACTAGAAGAACAAACTTTGGGGAGAAAGGATGGATTAGTGCGTAGGGATACTCTGTCAGAATGAAATATTAAATAAGGATGTTTGACAGAAAGGGCCTGAAGCTCAGACACTCGTCTAGCAGATGTAATGGCCACTAGAAATAAAGTTTTCCATGACAAAAATTTCAATGTGCATCTTGAAGCTGGTTCAAAGGGTGGCAACATCAATTTAGAGAGCAACAGGTTTAAATTCCACGGTGATGTCGGACTTCTGACTGGTGGTCTGATATGAAAAGAACCTTTTAAAAAGGCTTTACAAAGTCTGTAAGCCATAATAGGCGCACCACATTCCTCTGCATGATAGTTAGAAATGGCAGCTAACTGTACTCTTAAAGTAGCCGGGGAAGCTCCTTCATGAAATAGTTCAGTTAAGAACTCTAAAACCTTGTTTAACGGAGCTCTAACAGGGTCCAAATGATGTGACTCCGCCCAAAAGACAAACGCTTCCACTTACTGGTGTAAGTCTTTGTAGTGGAAACTTTATGAGAAGCTACTAAAATATCTTGAACCGCCGATGTAAGGGGAACCGACCTGGCTAAGGAAGCGGAGCAGCCAAGCTGCTAGATGGAGAGATTCTAGAGATGGGTGAGGAACTCCTGACGAGTGAGTCAGTAGATCTGGCTCTGAGTCCAGCATCCAAGGTCCCCGAATGCGGTGATGCAATAGAAAGGGGAACCAAATTTGACGAGGCCAGAATGGGGCAATGAGAATAATAGTCCTCTGAAGGTTGTTTGCTTTCTGTAGAAACTTTTCAATCAGGGGAAATGGAGGAAAAGCATATAGGAGACCCGGGGGCCAATCAGACACCAGCGTCCCTGGGGACTTCCCTGGAGGGGTAATAGGGCAAAGTAGCTCCTGCATTTGGCGTTCATTGGAGACGCAAACAGATCGCAGGTAGGCTGGCCCCATTTGCGAAAAATCCTTCTCGCAACTGACTGTTTGAGGGACCACTCGTGAGGCAATAGTATTGCCCTGCTCAGCCTGTCGGCTATGACGTTGGATGACCCGGGATGTGCGTTGCGATCAGAAAGCGACCGTGGACTCTGCCCATTGCCAAATTCTCATGGCCTCTGCATAGTTGGTAAGACCTGGTTCCCCTTGCTTGTTTATGTACCAGACTACGGACATGTTGTCTGTCTGAACTGCAATGGTCCCTGGAGGAAGAAGGGGAGCAAAGTGTTGCAACGCCAAAAACACTGCCCTCAACTCCAGAACATTGATGTGCAGATTGTACTCCAGATTGGTCCATTCGCCTTGGACTGTCTGTCCCTGAAAGATGCCCCCACCCTATCAGGGAAGCGTCCGTGGTTATCGTTGCTGACGGTGCGGGTAGCACAAATGGTCTTCCGCTGGATAGGTTGCAAGTCTGTAACCACCACATTAGGTGTGATTTGCATGTTTTCGTTATCAATATTTCGTGAGTCAGTGGAAGTTGTTGGAATGACCATTGTGCAAACAGAAGCCATTGTAGCACTCTCATGTGCAGTCTTCCCAATGGTATCGCAATGAGAGAAGCTGCCATGAGACCCAAGACTTTCAGAACAATTTTTGCCGGTGACTTTCTGGACGACAGCAGAAGGGAAATGTTGATTTGAAGTGCTACTATTCTTTCTGTAGGAAGTTTTAGAACTAAATGATGCGTATCTAATTCCGCTCCTATGAATAAGATATGCTGTGATGGCTGTAGCAAAGATTTTTTGAAATTTACTGAAATTCCAAGGTGTGTACAAAGTTGTAGGGTGTAATCCCTGGCTTGTATCAGTTGACGCCTGGTGGTGGCAGACAGGAGCCAGTCGTCCAGATACGGAAACACTTGGAATCCTAGGCGCCTCAGATGAGACGCTACCACTGCCATGCATTTGGTGAAGACTCTGGGGGCTGTAGTCAGACCAAAGGGCAGGGCTCGAAACTGATAGTGACTGGCTCCCAGCCGGAAGCGCAAATGATCCCTGGACGCCCTGGCCATTTTGATGTGGTAGTATGCGTCCTTCAGATCTATTGAGCACATCCAGTCGTCCTGCCGTAAGAATGGAAGGATCGATTGAAGCGTGACCATTCGGAACTTTTCCTTCTTGACAAAGGTGTTGAGATGGCTTAGGTCCAGAATCGGCCTCCAGTCCCCTGTTTTCTTTGGAACTAAAAAGAACCTTGAGTAAGTTCCGAATCCTATTTGGTCCGCTGGGGCTGGTTGGATGACTCTTTTTTCTAGCAGCTTTGAAATTTCTGTAGCTGCTGGGTCTCGCAGATGGGGTGGTACATCTGGGAGTTTTCTCTTTGGAATGGGTGTGGATAGAAATGGGATTTTGTAACCTCTGGTAACAATGCTTTTACCCAATTGTCTGAAGAAAGGTTTTGCCAGGCCTGAGGGTATAAAGCTAAGCGACCCGACTGCCTCCAGAGCAGGACAGTCGGGCCTCCTCTCAGGAGTGCTGAAAAGGTTTGCCAGGAGGTTATCCCTGTCACCTTGGTTTTGCGGACCCCTCTGCCGCCAGGGCGGCGTCTTCCACCTCTGCCCCCCTCTGCCTCTAGAGGGGCATCACCCTGTGTGTTTGGGAAAGATCCTTGGGGTTTTGAAACCACATTTTCCCACCACGTTGCCCTTTGGGGTACGGTCTGGAAGGGTGGAAAACGGACTCCGACAGCAGACAGAGTCTTTCCCTCCTGTTCACACCAGGTAAGGGTCTCCTTTACTTTAGGGCCAAAAAGTGTGGCTCCATCAAATGGGGCGTTAGTAAAGGAAGACTTGAAGGCTTCCGCAAACGAACATAAGCGCATCCAGGATTGCCTACGAAGAGCAATCGCTGAAGCCGCTGCCCTACTCGATCCTTCGGCTGCATAGGATATCAGCCTCATGGACGAGTTTACAATGGAAGTAAGGGTGTTGAGATGCGCTGTAACTTTCTCTGAAACAGCAGCATCTGTAGTACCCTGGAGGGTATCTCCCAACTCTTTGACTAGATCCCTCTGCAAACGTGTAAAATGAGTCAAATAGTTCAGGGAACGCATAGAGAAAGCCGCTGAACTGAAAATGCGCTTCCATTATCTGTCCATGGTCCTAGAATCTTTGTTATGCGGATGGACAGATGAGGAAGACTCCGACATCTCCTTTTCGTGGCGCTGCCACCACCATGGCGTCTACTGGAACTCCTTTGGTGAGGTAAGCCTTGTCCTGTGGTGCCGTAATGTACTTATTTGGCTTCCTAGGGACTGGTTCCACCATGTCAGGTGTCTCCCACGCCCTTCGAGCAATCAACTCCATTAACTCATCGAAGGGCGGAGTGACCCAGGAGGAGGAAGGGCGAGCACCAAATGCCTTCAGCAAAACTGACTCATCCTCAGAAGGGGGGAGGGCTTGCCAGTCACCTCTCTGTTTTAGGATCTCCAAGATGACAGAAAAAGAGACATCTTCTGAAGGTGACTTAGGGGACCCTTCTGACTCATCTAAGTCAGTATCAGATGTCAAGGATTCTTGTGGAGAATCCAAGTGTCTCCTCTTACACAATCTTTTCCTAGGGACTTCTTCGGGGAGCATCCGAAGAAGCCTCCGAGGAAGAGGGGCACCCTCCAGGGTGGCTGAGACACTGGTGCCCGACGCTTGGACGTGGCCGTGGGTGCAGAGGAGGATAACGGTCCTTTGTGGGGAGGAGAAGCTGTTCCTGCTGATGTGGTTGTCTGGGTAGACAACACCTTCCTCATGAGGTCGAAGGCCCCGGGTCCCAGTCGAGGTATCTCCCGGTTCGAAGAAATGGGAAGAATCCCGAAACAGGAACCAAGGCACCGACCCGAGGACGGAACCGAGTCGATCCGTGCCGAGGCCCCGAGAGGGAGCGTCAGAACGAAACATCGGTCCGACTCTCGGTCCCGAACCAAGGATGGATCTTCGGCCCCGAGACTCCAGTACCGGATCGGATGGAGTCGAGGTGAACGGTGCCGACCGAGAAAAGGACGGTTCTGGCACCGAGGGCTCCACAATCATCAGTTCAGCTTCTTCCGGCTACGAAGACTGGACAGGTCTCGGAGGAGGAACAGATGGAGATAGTGGCAGGCCTTCAAGTCTCGACATCAACTGAGAGGAGACCGAGATAAGCTTGGATAGGGCCGTATGCTCCATCAATTTCTGCACCACACGGTCCACGTCGGTGTCGGAAAGGGCCCTGGAAGAACGAGTCGAAGGAATCGAAGACGGAGCCGACCTCAGCAGAGTCGGTGGAGGGAGCTCCGTCACCGGTTCCAAGACTCGAGGCTCGGAAACTGCCAACAGTTGAACACTCAGCCCCGAAGTCTGTGGAACCGGTGATCTAACTTTGCCCGAAGAGCTCGGAGCCGATGACTTGGGCTCCGACGTCTTCGATTCCCTCGAGGATTTGGATGCCTGGTCTGAAGCATCCAGAGCCTCCTGGAAAGAGGGTTTCAACAAACCTCTGTCCATCAGTTTCCTGCGCCTATCTGTCATGACCCTCCCACTAAAAGAGTGACAAATAGAACAGTCCTCTTGTAAGTGGAGAGGGCCAAGACAGTAGACACAGGAACTGTGGTTGTCCGTGACCGACATCTTTTGGCCACACTGGCAACGTTTGAAACCAGATTTCATTTTCTCAGACATAATAAAGTAAGAGAAAAAAACAGTCAAGTCCAGTAACAGTCAATCCAGGAAAAATAGTCAAATCCGGTAGAAATGTAAGTCCGTTTGTCAAATCCAAGTAGGGGTGGTAGGCCCCGAAAAAAACTCTATACCAGTTATATAGTTAAACTAAGATAACGGTACCGAGAATTTCTGTCTCTACTCACACACCATAACTATTGACCTTAAACAAGTTCTCTTGAAAATTTAACCAAAAAAGTTAAAATCTTATCTGAAAACCCTCGAGCTAGCCTCCAGCGATGCGAATGCAGCAGCGGCAAACTAGATCTGAGGTAAAGGCAGAGGGGGATTGTGGGTAGTAGATGTCCTCGAGCTTCTTCTCGATGCAGAGCTTGCAGTCGGCCGGCACGGAGCCGAGGATCGGCTCCGAACCCATGTGTAAGAACAAAGGCGAGATTGAACACTCTCACATCAAGAGTTAAATGCAAAACACAGGTTACAATCAATAACAAGACAATTGAATTTCACAATATCAAAAGCATTATCACGTACATTATGTAACAAGATTACAAACATTATTTTTTTCAATCAAAATAAACTGTAAGAGCAGCATGTATATTTGTAAGTAAATGTATACATACTTACATGTGTCATGTAGCTGTGTTACACAGCACAGTCTCTGAAGGATGAGACCTTATAAACAATACAGTAGTGGAAGTTTGTGGTTAGGTAAGAACATATTAGTATGGCAGTAGAAGTACAACAGATAGGGTAACAGTGTTTAGGTTAAAAATTTAATTCTTAGCTCAGGGCTAACAAAGTTATACATACTATGTACAATGTAGGATTTTTCCTATGAGACAGCTCCCTACAAAAATAGGATGAGGGCTATGGTCATAGGTTAGAGAATGAAATAATAAAATTATTTAACACCTGTTGCAAAAGCAGCTCAAGAAGGATGTTAGATGTTGATTTAGTTTTGTCAGGGAAGAGTTACAATTGAGTTGTGATGAAAGAGCAAATGCGACAATGCTACTCCTACTGGGTATAGGGAACTGCCATGGCGATTGTTGGATTTAACTGTGTTCACCTGGTTTAGATTAAGGCACCTTAAAGGAGTTTTGGGTTCATATCTTCCATTGAGGTTTTTGGTACCAGGATATATAGTACATTGTGTTATTTTTAGTTGGGAGTGCTTTAATGAAGTCTGAAGTTCTAACCATTCTACATTTTTAATGCAAGACAAAGGTGAGTTTTATTTAAGTAGTCTGCTGCAAATTTAGCAATTTTATTACAAGCTTTTTCTAGGTTTAATGGCTGAATTTCTGCATATCTGGTATACAGTCAGCTGGTTCACAGACAGAACCCAGAAAATTAGAACTGCGGAGAGTACCTCTACAAAGAGGACATTCACCAGGGAAGTCCCTCAAGGATCAGTCCTGGGCCCACTCCTTTTTGGCATCTACATCTATGAATTCAAGTCCAATGTCAAGGGCCTCTGGCTGACCAAATTTGCAAATGATTGCAAATTAGGAACAGTCACTGAATTTCCCCATTGACACAAATTTTCTCCAAGAAGGGTTGACACAGACAAATAACTGGTGTCAAAGGCATGGACTAAAAGTAAGTGCCAAGAAATGCATAATATTATCTTTCTGGAAGTCAGACATACCTGGTAACTACCATATTGACAAAAGACTTCCAAGAGTCAACCCAGTACACTGAGACTTGTGGACACACATACACAGTAATCTATCCTTCGACCATCACGTCTACAGTAATGAGAAAATCATTCCATGTTATGCAACTTAGAAATAAAGGTATGGCATCTAGGTCCAACAACCCCCTTTGGTAGATACCTAACCAGGCACATACAACTGGAATGTCCACAGACATTCCTCATTAAAGAATATAGGGCAGAAAGAACATGTCCCGTGCAGACTGCCTCAAAGCTCTTTCCCTGTATTCTGTCTCCTACAGGCTGCTGAGGGAATATCTTTAGACCCCACTCCAATGGACCTCCTTCATATCTGCAAAACAAACAACACCAGAATTACCCATTCTAAAGACTTAACCATTGCCTGTGATACACACAGAACATGGTAGAAAGAAAGGTATGTATCGAAGAAAATACCCCTTCTCTGCAAAAGGCTTCCCATCCATGTGAAGCAGAGTTCCTCCCCTAACTCTCTCCCCCCAATTATCCTATTACATCACTCCATTCAACTATAGCACATATTTCAACCACCAAACCTCCTAGCAATCAATCACAACATTTATCACTACCACCACACCCACAACATCTACACCCTAACTTACTCACCAATTTTACTTCCAAATCAACTTTATCCCCACACTAATTCAAACATGTATAGCATACAACACCCCCTTCTCCATAAACTTTTATTTTATCAAGCAACTATCTCCATCCTACTTCTACTCTCTATACTTTCTTCCTATCACACCCATCTAAATATCACTTTTCCACCCCCATGGCAAACCAAACCCATAACTTACCACACACAACTTCTAAACTCTCCTATTACAACCCCCAACTCTACATCCTTTCTAACCCCATCTCTCCATTATAACAAATTAGCAATAAAAACTAACACTCATACCTCACACAAGTTATCTAAAATTCTTAATAAACTCACCAAACTATACTTAAACTTACTCCTAAAACTCTCCTGCTGTGGAGACATTCACCCAAATCCTGGCCCTACCTCAACAGAAAAAGCCAAAATAAAGCTACCAACCCCCCATTTCTACAAGCCCAAAGCATCTCTCCTCCTCCTAAATATCAATACAAGAAGCATACTAAACAAAATACATGACCTGCATGCCTTGTTAGCACTATACAAACCTGACATAGTGGTACTAACAGAAACATGGCTTAAACCTGATCACCACAATAATGAGATCATAGCCCCAGGTTATGATATCTTGCGTAAAGACAGGACAGGGAAAAAGGGTGGAGGTGTAGCAATTCTATTCCAAAGCCACCTCTCACTAGAACTACTTGACTATAATAATGAAGAAATCAACAACGTAGAACTTATCCTAGCCAAATTTAAATTAAACCCAAACAAACAAATAATCATCACAGGGGCATATATACCCCCAGGTAACAACATTCCCATTATGGAAAACATGTTAAGTTGGTTGTCACTCTCCCTCCCTTACGAAACAATACTACTAGGTGACTTTAACATAGATTGGGCCAACTGCTCCAAAGATTATCCCTCAGAGCATATCAACCTTTACGGGTTCTCCCAAATAATCACAACCCCCACTAGGACAGACAAAACAACCAAACGTCAATCCATTTTGGATTGGATTCTGGTATCTCACCCCACTTTTGTACATCAATCTGGCTGTTTACCTGACAGTCTAAGTGATCATCAACCCACCTACCTAATTAGGAGCAAGACCCAACACCTACACAACCTACCTCTACTAAAAATAATACGTAATAAAAAAAGCTTCAGAGCCAATGACTTTAATAAAGCACTAAATTGCTGCAACTGGCTCCCTCTTAAACAACTACCTCTCAACGACACTGTACAGTACTTTAACTCCACCTTCCTACATATCCTAGACCATCATGCCCCTACTAGATCCATCAGGACAAAAACCCACCAAGCCCCATGGCTCACCAAAGAGACAAAAAAGATAACGAAAGAAAGGGACAAACTCTGGATAGCTTCCCACACAGATTCAAACACTATCCTAAGGTCAAAGTATACAGAACTACGTAATACAGCCAAGAGACTAACTAAACTAGACAAGTCCAACTATTACAAAAACCTACAGGATAAATACAGCCATAACCCACATAAATTCTGGACCTCCATTAATAGACTACTTCACCCTGGAAAAGCATCCACTCCCACCCCTGTACTGCCAAACAACCAAGATGATATTCCCACTCAATTTAATAAATTCTTTACAGAAACAGTTCAAAATCTAGCCAATACCCAGAAAAATAATGATACCCCTATACAATCTTCTACCGCATAAAACAGTCATACAAAAAATAACTTCTCTACCTTTTCCCTACAACCAGTGTCCACTAAAATGGCTGCAAACCTCCTTAGGAAGCTAAAACCAACTACACTAGCTGCCGATAAACTCCCTGTAGATTTCCTTCAGATAGCAGTAGACACCATATCCTACCTAGTGTCAATTCTTATTAATAGATCAATCTCAGAACACAAAGTTCCCACCCACTGGAAAATCTCCCATATTGTCCCTCTGCATAAAGGTGGCAACTCCTTAGAGCTAACCAACTATCATCCAATTGCCATACTATCACCCTTATCAAAAATTCTAGAAAGAGTTGTCCACTTGCAACTAATGCAATATCTTCAACAAAATAAACTACTATCCAACTCCCAACACGGCTTCAGACCCTCCCACAGCACAACCACTGCCCTTCTATCCTATACCAATACAGTCAATCACTTTAGAAACCAAGGTCTTTTCGTATCTTCCATCTTCCTCGACTTATCAAAAGCCTTTGACATGGTTAACCACAATCTGCTCCTCAAAACTCTATCTAGTCTCAATATTTGCCCCTCCACCATATTCTGGTTCAACAGCTATTTATCAGAACGCCAACAAGCAGTTCTCTGGCAAGAAAAGCTATCCCCCCTCTTACCAGTTTCCATAGGAGTCCCTCAGCGATCAATCCTTGGCCCACTGCTGTTCTCCCTCTTCACTAACGACATTTCTTCTTCACTACCCACTGCTACAGTAGTTCAATATGCTGATGACACCACCATAACCTGTGCTTCCCCCAGCATTAAGGAACTACACACCATCACCCAATACAACTTTACTTCATGCAGAATTCCTATTTTTTTAAGATGTAGTAAATTTGAAGGAAAACTCGACCTCAGAACTAAAAAAAAAAAAACATGTTTTTTCCATTGTATCTTTGTTTTCTGAACTATTTAAATGCCTCAAAATCACTCCAAGTGTTTCTTTTACAATTTTAGTGTTTCTCTCAAAATGGCAGATAATGGGGCCTACATTGGTAACATGATCATGTTTTCTTGCTTTCATTCCTTCTTTCCAGGAGACATTTCAAGTCCTGTTTATATGAGTCATGCTAGACATAAGGAAGTGGTGGTATTTTCTCATGCCACTCATTTACTCTAGGGGAGCTCAGGAAGTTTGCACTATAACTACCAATGGGTGCAGCTTAAGCCTTTTGAAAGAATCAAATGATGTCCTCACATTTCAAACAAATGTTCATATCTCTGGAACCATGGGGGGTTATGAAAGAAATATAAATGGCAAACGCTTCAGCACAAACTATTTTTATAGTGGTAGTGTTCTTTAGGTTCTAGGTCTTAAACCGAATTTTATAAGTCACAGTAAACACAGTAACTACTATATTTGTAATATTTTGTAAACAACTTACAATATGTCAGCAACCACGCAACGTACATACATACTGTCAGCAGCATTTCATTCATTTAGCTGAGAGCTTTCATATAAGACTAAGGAGTTCTGTCAGTGTTACTTGATTGTTAAGATATTTAGAAAAACATGAAAATTATATCTATGTAAGTTAATATCATAAAAACAATGGTTAATATCTATGTACCTGTACTAGATAGAGGTCAAATATTAATGCAGTTGAGTTTGATATTGTGTCAAATTTAAGATGTAATCTTTTAAAACCTTGTACACAGCATGGGTTTGGAACATACCTCTCAACCTGGAAACATCAAAAATCTGGACAAGGCCCGTGAAAAATAGGTACAAATCTGTACACTGATTAACATAAACTTTGCATACATAATTTTGTAACCCCGCCCACACCAATGGAATTGTGGGATACCAACATTCAGTTGCAAACTGAAGAAGAGACAGCCAAAATATGGCCCCAGAGCCCCCCTGCAGCCATTCCAGTGTCCCATTACCTGGCTATTTCACTCCATTTACCATAAACACTAATGTACATACTGCTTTACTTCTACAATGATTACTTGGATTTTATTTTACATTTTATAGCACAAACACTAACAGACGTCTGCTAAACAAAGCAATACAGTCTCACACTGAAAATAGACTTAGCATTAAAACTTCTCTGCCCTTGAAACTCACATTAATTTTAACAGACTTGAAACACACATCCAAAGAAAAATGCAACATCTGGCCAGTGGCAAATAAAGATTAATTTTGTGCTGTTTTCAAATCATAGGCCCCTTTGCACACAAAATAAGAAACATACACGTGTTCTTTGATACACCTTCCTGACTTTAAATTATATTCCTTGTATAATACAGCACACTTGTTAGAGCACGTTTTAAATTTATTGTTTGAACATTTTTCCAGTAAGCAGAGAAACAAAATGCATGAACCAATAATGACAAAACTGCCCAATTCAGAATATTTCCAACATAAAAGTCTGCTCAAACATCTACAATCCACCAGTATCAGTAAAATGCACAATCTCTGCAGAAGTAAAAGTCATCAAAATAATTCCACATTAAAGAGATCTGTAACTAATTAAGAGGTTGTTGCTAGCAAACAACTTTATATTTCATTGTTTTATCTACAAATAAAGTGCCTCTTGTCCTTGAGAAATAAATTGCCTATGTTACATAAAAAAAAAGATAAGCTAGTAATATTGCAATAGGGAATGGAGTGGCATCATCTCACTGCTGCTCTGACTTACCTCATAGCAACAGTACATACATCAATCATTTGAAAAATGATTGCACCTAACCTGTCCTCCAGATATTACTAATTTAAGCTGAAGTGTCTTCACACTGTGCAGTTACATTCAGTATAGCAAAGTGCAGCAAATAACAAACTACTAATATACTTTTCTTATCTTACTGCTAACAAAGAAAGTTGACCTTGGGGCAAACTGTTCTGTGCCTGTGTGGATATATACCAACTCAGTCTTGCAAAGCAGACACAAAGATTCATTATACTTCAAGACTCAGGCTAACATCTGGCACTTTTGAATCATACAAGTTACAAACAATGTTAAGAATTTCCCTTAAATGGCTACAGAATGGGGTAATGTAGACATTATTTAGCTTTTCCCATTTAGTATCCTAGTTCCAAGCTTTACAAACTGTTTAGTTGCTATTACTTACCTAGGGCAAATGTATACAAATCTCAGCACCTTGCACCATATCTACAGTGTGGGAGCCTTGCTTCTAATCTATGGGTTTATACAGCTGCATTTTTGTTTAGCAGGTCCACAGTTGTGTCTGTGCTTCTGTACCTATTGTCTTCTGCTTTCATATGGTGCTGCCAGCAATCACTATACCATAAAATTGCACACTTCTTTTGTGTTTCTGGACTGGAAATAAATTAGTCAAATCTGTGTAATCCACACCTTTGCACCCCCTTTACAGTATTTGGTCTCTAATATGCAGACCCTACACATAACACAGAAAGAAATCCATGACCCTTTTAGTGAAGTGCTCTCGAAGAAAAGTTCCAACGAGAAGGGGAAAAGCTTCAAAGTTCAATACAAAATGCATATGCCATGCCAACTAAAGTGGATACAAAGCTCAAACACTACATTTACGAACTAAACCAACTTAGTAAGACAAACTTGACATCTGGCCTTCAGAAAACCACCTGAACACTCACTAAAAAAAAGTAAGCCCAATAACCCTGTAGCTTAATGGCTCATGTCATACACTGCTACTAGATGCAATAGATTAATACACATTCTGCGACTGCGAGCTGCTTTCAGATTATACATTATTACCTGTTACATTCAAAATATAATTTAGCTTTAGTGGCTAAAGCGTGGACAATTACAAATACTCCTATCCAGAAATCTAGAACAGAGCTGACTTCACAACATGCTGATGGCCAGATGAGTCAGTGTGGTCAGAAGGTGATAACATACTAGGTCAGACTGCAGAGTTTCAGTTATATGGGTTATGGTTGACACTGGCTGCTTTATAAATACTATGAACTGCAAGTAGGGAACACGGAACTTACTGTATATATTCCATCAATACAGTTTGCAAAAAAAAAAAACAATGATAGTTACATCTACGTTGAAAATGCTGTAGATGGCATGAGTAGTTATATCAGAACCCTCACCCAGCACTACTAACACTGTTACAAATTCAGTTATCATTAGTTTTACAGGACTGATCGTTAGATACAGACACAGTAAAAGAACACTTTCTCAGTTCAGCTCTCATGAAAAGCGCATCCCTTTTGAAATTAAGGAATGAAATTAAAAAAAAGTTTCCATCAAGGTGGCACATTTTTCCAAAAGCACTGGCTACAAAGTGAACCGCTGTTACTTTGCTGCAACCGCGAGCCACCAGCTGAGTGGAAGTCGCATGCCCTTTCGCTTTCAGCACAAATATTCTCCCCTGCAAACACTGGATACAGGCAGACTATGCCCAGAATCAGATGGACATGCCTCTACACCTCCTGATCTACCTCCCACTCACTGACTGACCACAGGCAAGTCTGAAAGACACAGGCAAGGCATTCACCTATCCGGCTGAAACTATTGGACAAAGTTCTCCGCAACTTTTCCATCTTGCTGATTTTCTCAGCCGGCTGGAGTGCAACTGTGCAAGCATATCACACATTGGGGTTATCGGCTAAGTAAATACATTCTGGGAGCACTGTCCTGAGACCAGGAATAAAACAACCTTTGAAAATAAAAAAAAACTACTAAGAGATATGCAGCAGTTCCAACGAACACCTCCGGGATCATCAATGACTTGCAAATATATTTCTCCCCCTTTCTTTAGGTCCACTACCCTTTTTGCTTGAACAAACAAAAAAAATCATTCAGGAAGTGTCTAGCGTCGCAAACTGACACTGTAGATTTCATAAGCAAAGTAAGCAATTAAACTGAAGCAGTATTGAATATTCTACTGTTTAGTATACACCGATGTTACCATACAATGAATGAGCTTATAAGAAATGTATGGAATGGTTAAAAATACCACAGCACTCACCACTAGTCAAGCCAGAAAACCTGGGTCATCGGAAACTCTGCTGGGCTGACTGGATAAGGAAATCATTCACATTTGCTGCCGTGCCCAGGCCGTTACCTGGTCCGTTGCAACAAATCAATTCCAGCTGCTGAAACAGCCAGACACTGAGCCTGAGGACAGACATTAGGTTAGGGAAAAAAACAAGGTCAAACATAACTGGGGAGGCAGAAGCATAAAAGCAAACTTACCAAAATCAAACCAAACAAGCCGATTTTCTTACTGCAAAGATTTCCCAGCTGTAACGAGTCCTGTAAAGCTTTCACGTCTGTTAAGTCCCCAAATGCCAAACAAGCAGATTTCCTTGCAAACCTTTCCTGACTGTTACTATACTGAGTGCTAAAAGATGATTTCCCGCTCGCTCACATTTGCAGATTTGTAGCCGGAAGCTCAATTCCGACTGGCTGATAGCCCTGATGGAGCTGACGTCATCGCGCACGTGATGACGTCAGCTCTGAAAGTGCCGAAATTTGAAAATGGGAAAAAAAAAGACAAAAATCGGAATTGAAGGGGTGCCACTCGAGAATCGTGGCACCCCTTCATTTGGACCCCAAAACTCAGTAAAAACCGAGTAAATCGGTATGGTTGGGAGGTATGGTTTGGAATTATTGATGCAAATATGAACAAGCAATATCTGACAACTACAGGTGTCAGTAGGAGGTAACTGCAGATGTACCTGGATGAGTCACTTGGATATAATGAGTTAAGACAGAATGGTAGGACTGTGAAGCACTGTCATCTAACACATCTTCTGTAACAGAGCTACTTCTATGTTTCCCTGACAGAGCCTCATTTATGTGTCTGTCAGAGCTTGTTCTACACTATAAATAGTGGTTAGCCACTTCCAGCTAAAGAAAGTAGGTAAATAGCAGGCTTTCATAAAGGGATTCTTTTGTACTTCTAAAAAAAATGGCAGACCTTCCCATACACTCTCATGCTGAGGTGTGAAAACTCTCTCTACCATAAATGATCCTTGCTGTACATTTACAGGTGAGAAGCAGTAGGACTCCAAACAAAGTCTGCCTGCTACTTCTTAATGCCTTCAGTAGGACATTTTTTCTCTCTCATGAATGATGCGGAATTAAAATGTGCTTCACTAGTTCCTTAATTATTTCTGTCATGATTGCCCCCCCTTTGCTATTTCATATTTATTTATACTTTGGTAACCAGGAAAGTGAACTGGTCCCTTTCAGCCATAACTCAGGCTACATTGGCAAAAATAAGTAATAAATGCAATTAGCAATACAAAGAAAAAAAATACCTACATAAAGACACTGACAAAGATTGCATGTGCAAAACATAACCAATGTGTGACAGTGAATAAGTAAAATATTAAGCAACATTTACTAGAATATATACATTAATAATGCTCACCTCTACTATGTTAAGTGTATTACCCATTTTATATATAAAACATAAAAATTAATTTTATTTTAAATATTAAAAAAATAAATATTTATATAAATAAATAAATATAAAAAATGTATTTTATTTTTTTTTCAAAAATTCAAAAGAATGTGCATCAACCCCCAATGCATCCCACTGTAGATGTGAGGGGTTCGATTATACATCCTTTAGCCAATTTTTTGGATATTGAGCTGAAAAAGTTTGTGTTTGAGGAACCCCATATACGTATAGATTCATGGGACTTTCTAAAGAGATTGGACTGTATAATTTATGATCAGAATCAGGTCTTTATTACCATAGATGTCAAAGACTTATATACGGTCATCCCTCATCATACAGGAGAAGAATGGCTTTGTGAATATCTGGCCAGCTAGGATATCAAGCAGAATATGATTAATACTTATGAACAACTTCTTAATTTGGTGTTGAGATCTAATTTCATTTGGTTTGAGAAAAAATTGTATCTTCAGAAAGAGGGCATAGCAATGGGTTCATCATGTGGGGGTTTGTATGCTAACATTGTTATGTTGGTTTGGGATGGAAATTTTTGTTTTCTTCCCCTCTGTTTACCTTTTGTGACATGTCTGTTCGTTACCAGGATGATATTTTTATTCTATGGTCAGGCCCAGTAGTAATGACTGACCAACTGATCGATTATATTAATAATACTACAGCTTATTTTAAATTTCCCATGCCTTCGATTGCAATAAAATTTCATTTCTAGATGTCTTGGTTAGGAAAAATAACATAGAACAAAGGTTTATGGCTGAGATATTTCGTAAACCTACTTATTCCAATGTTTTTTTTTACATTTTAAGAGCAACCATCTTTCTCTCAGAAACGGGCTATTGTTAAAGGGCAATTCGTTAGAGCAGCCTGAATGGTGACAGAATGGCATAGATTCTTGGATGAATGGAATACTCTCAAAAACATGTTTCTCAATAGAGGATATCCTCCTGCTCTAATTGAGGAACTATTTTTTGGAAGTAAGAGAAAAAAAGACTCACTAGTCACTTTAATCCCTTGTTAGGAGACACACTTATGTCTAGTACATCTCCTACACAAAGTGATGCAATATGTAGTGATAAACATAATTCTATTATTCACAACATTTCCAATGGAGTCGAAAGTACTAGTAGTAATCATAATTTTCCGAACGCTTTAATTACTACGTTCAATATGGAAAGCCATTCTATTAGGAACATTTTGTTTAAAAATTGGAAGGTTTTAGAAACTGAAAAAGAGGTCAGGGACAAAGTAGGAAATAGACCAGTTTTTATGTATAAAAAAGGTTCCAATTTCAAGAATATCTTGGAACATATCAAGGGTAGTAACAATTTCGGCCATATGATGAAATGTGGTGCATGCATTTATTGTAGATTCATTTTAGACGTTAGCCAGGTCACTATTAACGGTTACAGAATAAAAAAAATTATGGTAGACCGATCTGTAACTCAACAAAATTAGTTTATGGTGCTATTTGCACGTCTTGCCCATGGTTTTACTTGGGCAAGACTGAAGGCAAGCTCAAGAGCAGGACTGGTGAACATCTTTGTGACATTCGTGCACAAAAAGATACCAATGCCCTAGCAAGGCACATTAACTGTAATAGCAACCATGAATTTAAATTCATTGTTTTGGAGACCTTGAATTTGTCAGGAAGGGGTGTGGCATGGCAGCTGCTGCTTGAAAAAGCTGAGCTATTCTGGCAGTTGTGGTTAGGAGCTCAATTTTGGCTGGGGTTAAACAAAGCAGAATCACTTTCATGTTTATTAAAACTAAAAACTAATTCTAGATAGTATTTAATGTTCCTTTTGAAGTAACAAGTTATGTTATCTTATATTTTTTATATATACTATTTTAGAAAACTTCAAATATGTGGTTTTAGGCTTTCATTATATTTGGATGCTGTTATTGGAGCTTTGTTTTAGGTGTGTCTGAACCTTGAAGTTTGATTGGATCTTAACGGATGTTAATATGTTTACGTTTTTAGTGATGTCATTTGATTAAGTTCCCGTTTAATTCAACGGGATGAAAGCACTTATTTTTTCTGCTGTCTGTGGACTGTGGACTTCACACTACACTGGGGAAAAGGACATATACCTTTGACTTGCCTTAGAGTACTACTTGTCAATGAAATGAGTTTTAGGTGAAATGAACTTTCAGTGAAATTAACTTTGGGTGATTTGGTCTCAGTGAAATGGGTGTCAGTGAAATGGTCTTTCAGTGAAGTGATACAAATCCATATGTGTGTGTGTGTGTGTGTGTGTGTGTGTGTGTGTGTGTGTGTGTGTGTGCGTATGTATGTATACTATACAGAATAAAGGAAATCTGCTCTGGATCTGAAAGCAGGGAGAACAACATACTTTGTGCCCTAAATGACATACCAGAAGTCTAAATGAATGCCTTCCATGAAATGGAAGGGGAATGGACAGAAGGAGGTTGAGAAAAGATGGAAACAAACAACACAGATGCGTTGTGCAATAACTTTCGAATCTGATGTTGCCTTTCCATCCATTCCTCAACCAATGTGACAAAGTCTCCGTCTACATGAATCCCAGGGTGGTCTTCATGGAAGGATATTCTGGAGGACAGCAGAATCAAAAGCTGCCCTATCCCAGTAAAAAACCTCCAGTCTGTGGTGAGCAAGAAAAGTATGAGCATTGGACCAAGTGGCAGCAGCACAAATATCATCAATTGATGTCGTAGACAAAAAGGCAGAAGTGGAAACTGATCTTGTTGAATGTGCTTTCGGAATTTTTGATAAAGTCAAGCCTCTGTTTTGATAAACTTGAGAACTACAGATAGCCAACTATCTAGTCAATGTAACTTTCAACATAGCCTGACCCAATTTTGCTTTGGAAAAGCAGACAAATAATTGTCCTCAATTCTTGAAAGCCTTAATTCTGTGAAGGCAAAACCACAACTGTCTATGTGCATCCAACAAATGAAGCATACATTCCTTTTTATTAGTGAAGTTAGGGAAGATCATGGCAAATTAATTGATTAAATGTTGACTCTGATAGCACCTTAGGTAGAAAGGAGGCATTGGTGAACAAAGACACTGTGTCTTTCAGAAAAATAATATATGCAGGCTGACAAAACTAGGCCTGGAGTTTAAGTATGGTGTTCAGGTACTCTTCTGGTTGACTTAATAGCCACCAGAAAAATAGTATTCCATGACAGGAACTTTAGGTCCAATTTGGCTGCTGATTCAAATGGATGCTGTGACACCACCTGTAGAAGCACAGGAAGATCCTAAGGAGGAGTGGAGTCTTTGATAGGTGGTTTGATATGAAAAGTACCCTTGAAGAAGGCTTTACACAATTTAAGTGAGGACAAAGACGAATAATTCTCAGCAATGTGGAAATTAGATATCACAGCTAGCTGAACTTTAATCATGGAGTAACTGGCTCCATCATGAAAAACTAAGGCAAGGAACTCTAACACTGCTGATATGGGGGCTGAAAAGGGGTCCAAATGTCTTTCAGAAACCCAAACAGCAAATCTTTTCCATTTACTTTAATAGATTTTCCTAGGTGAATCTTTCTGAGATGATGTGAGAATATATACTACTTTACAGGAAAGCCTAGACTGCCAAATCATTGCTGGAAGTGGAGAAACCTGGAGTGTTCAGATGTCCGAGTGAAGCATCCTGGAAGGTAAGACAGAAGATCTTCATCTGGATCTAGTACCCAATGACAGTGTATCAAATGAGGCCATAGGAAGGGGAACCACAACTGTCAAGGCCAGAAAGGGGCAATGAGGATGCCCATGCTCCTCTGTCGAGATGCTTTCTGCAGAAATTTTGGAATTAGTGAAGTTGGTGGGTATGCTCAAAGAAGACCAGAAAACAAATCTTGGATCAGAGCATCCCTTAGTGACACCCCAGTGATCAAGGCAAAGGACCTGCTGCATTTGGAAATGGTGAGACAGGCAAAGAGATCACAGCATGGATGGCCCCATTGATGAAAAATCTGTTTTGTTACTGCTGGGTTAAGATACCACTTGTGAGGAAGCAGGACAGACCTTCTCAACCTGTCCCCTAATATACTGAACCTCCCCGATATGTGCATTGCAATTAGAAAGAAACTGAAAGAAATCACACACTGATACACTCTCATTGCTTCTCAACACAAGGGATAGGAGTGTGCGCCTCACTGTTTGTTGATGTGCCAGACCAATGACATATTGTCCGTCTGTATGTAAATCATCCACAGAGGAGGAAGGATGTCCTAGAAATGCTAAGAGGACTGCCCTTCATCTTTCCGACACTGATGTGAAAATTGGCTTCTAAAGGGGACCACGCGCCTTGGACTGGCTTCTCCATCCAATGCCTCTCCACCTCATCTGGGAAGCAGCTGTGGTCACCATGGCTTTGGGTAAAGGAGAAACAAAGGGCAGCCCTGAGAGACCAACAGTGACTGGGTCCACCAAGTTAGATCATGGTCTCTGCAGATTTTGTTAAGACAAACTGGAAAGTTCATGGATTGGCACCTGATTCACCACTGGACCACTAACATCCGTTGCAACACTCTCATATAGAATCCTGCCAGGGGAACAAGTGTGACAGATGCTGCCAACGACCCTAAAAGCTGTAGGACCAATCTGGCTTGAGGAATTTGAAAAGAGGGCAGTTGTAAGGCTTAACTCTATAGTATGGACAACTTGGTTTGTGGTAGCCTTGCTATTTGGGAATTATTGTCCAAGTGTGAGCCTATGAACTCTAGTTCTTGTGTCAGGGATAGCTGCAATTTGTTGAAATTCACTGTAATGCCTAGCTTGGAGCAAAGCCAAAAAAGAAAATCCCTGGTGTGGACTAGAAATGCTTGATGGGAGTGGTGAGGAGCCAATTGTCCAGATAGGTGAATACCCAGAACCCTAGCAGTTTGAGATGAGCAGCAACCACTGCCACACATCTGATAAATGTCCAGGGGAGGGGGGCTTAAGGGGGGGGGGTTGTGGTGAGAGCAATGTTCTGGGCCCTGAATAGGAAATGACTGGCTCCCACACAGAACTGTAGAAACCTTCTGGTTCTTCTGTCTATGATGATGTGATAGTACTCATCCTGAAGGTCTACTGAGCACATCCCATCATCCTTCCTTAGTAACAGGACAATGGACTGTACTGTGATGATTTGGAACTTCGACTGTTTGACAAATAGATTTAGATAACTTAGTTCAAGGATTGGCCTAAGGCCCCTGTTTGTTTTTGGCACTAAAAAGAATCTTGAATAAATTCTGAACCCTTGTTGGTCTGCTGGGACTTTTTGGGTGACTCTTTTGTTAGCAACTTTTCTATTTCCAGTGCTGCTGCTCTCCTTTGGTGGGGTGGTATATTGGGGGATTTCTTTGCTGTTGAGGTGGATAAAGAAGGGGGGATATAATAGCCACAGGTGATGACTGACTGCACCCAGACATCTTTGATGATGGATGATCAGGATTCTGGGTCCAGAGATAAACACCCCTAACTGTCTCCAGAGTACAGAAGTCAGGCAACCCTTCAGGAACCCTGATACAGATTTTCAGTTAAGGGACCTCTGAAGCCTTGGTTCTGTGGACCTCCTCTACCATGAGTGTGACATCTGCCATTAGAGTACTCCCTCTGCCTCGAGGAGATCTATCTCCAGAACAGTCTCGGGAAAAACATTGTGACTTATGGAACCACAGTTTCCTACCCCTTTCTGGTTCCCAGAAAAGGTCCTCTGAGGTGTCAAAACTCATATCCCTATGACAGAAAGAGTTTTTCCATCCTTTTCACTCCAGGAGAGCATGTCTTTGATTTCTGGGCCATAAAGAGTTAATCCATCAAAAAGAATCCAGCCATCAAAGGGGCCATTGATGAAAGATGTCTTAAAGGGTTGTGCGAAATCACACAAGTGCATCTAGGCATTCCTTCATACTGTAATGTCTGTGTCTGCAGCTCTACAAACACCTTCCATTGCATTAAAAATCAATCGCATGGAGGTGTGTGAAAGGGATTGCAGGATGGCCAATTGCAAACCCACAGTTCTTCTGTCTTCCACAGACATGGACCCTGAAAGGGACTTGGACAATTCCTTAGTCAAGTCTCCTGAAACCTCATCATGTGAGCCAGGTAATGCAGTGATCTCAAGGCTAAGGTCATTGAAACAAACACACTTCCCATATCTGTCCAAAGCCCTTGACTTCCTATTAGAAGGGTGGACAGATAAGCTCCCCTCTGCAAATTCCTTTTTAGTGGCTGCCGCTACCACCATAGCATCCACAGTTGTCTTGTCTGAAGGCTTCTTTCTGGATGGGAATGCTCCAGAAGTAGAGAATGAAGCAGGTGGAGAAATCAATGAGACCCTGGAGGACTAATTTGTTCTGATGCTCAACCACTTTCCTGTGTCCAAATGCAGGGCAGATGTCACAGTCCTCTGTGGCTAGCTCCCAAATAATCTATGCACTTACTATGGGAATATGAGTTTGGCATCTTATGGCCACAAGAAGCACACTTTACAAAATCTGTTGGTTTATCTGCCGTCATCAACCACACAGCCACAATTCACTCAAGGTACTAACAAGAAAAATACAGTGGGGGGGGATACAGAATACCCTACAAAATGAAGGGCAAAGACAATAGATTACCAGCAATGATAATGAGTTGCCAAGTAAAACTAGAAGCAAAGCCATAGGCATAGGAGTATGTAAAGGCTAAAGTGGTCAAGTAAAGAGATATAATTACTAAAGAAACTAAATTTTTTTTTGTTTTTTAATAGAGGGAGGATGAGATACTATAGACGACAAAAAACAGCAAGAAAAAGTTCTTTATTAGCAGTCAAAAGGTTCACTAATCTCTAAAACCTGATCCAACAGCAGCACATCTGAAAGCAAACAGCAGCAAACCAGATCTCCTGGAGTTTGGAAAGGATTACAGGTAAGGGGAGGAGCTGAGCTATGGATCTTAAGTCTGAAAAGTGGCTGAAGTCAGATCCAAGGTTGAGAAACCAACAGAAAAGACAATTTCAGATCCACTACTGCCTAGGCCAGAAGGCAGTCACCAGAATGACATCGGGGGATTACTGTGAAATCTTCAGAAGTACCCTGGATATCAGCAGAAAGAATAGAGGAACATTCCTGTGCAGGGAAAGGAAAAAAACTTCTGCCTTCCTGATCTTGCATGGAGTCTTGGAGCAAAATTTTGCATGATTGTTCAGGGAGGAGACAAAAAGATCGCCTTGAGGAACTCCCCACAGATGATTTAAATCTCAGAAGACTCCCAATCCAGCTTCCATTTGTGAGACTCTAACTTTATCATGCTCGGCTTGTCTGCCACACATTTCTGCTCGGATGGAATATAGGATGCCTAAGAGACTGTGGTGTAAAGCTATATCCCATGTTAACATGGCTAGTATGCACAGTGGGTAAGATCTGGCTGACCCTTGGTTGTTTACGTATCATGTGTCTGACAGCTGGTGCAGACGGCTAAGGCTGTGAGCTGTAGTTCCTATGGTACAGAGTTTGATTCCCTCAGCCCTCATTTGTCTACTGTATGACCTTGAACAAATCAGTTAAACAGTCATTGCTCCCTGGTCGCTTCTCTAAAGGCAGTGTGCGTCCATTGGGCCTACCTTATTAACAAATATGTGCCAAACTATGGTGGAGGTGTAACTAACTGAAGAAGCCCTGGGGACCAAAAATGATTCAGTGCCTTCATAAGAGCAAGGATCTCTTTTACGTTTATGTGTTTTGGACTGTTTCTGCTTTCCCACATACCTTGCACTTTAGAAAGACTGAGAAACTTTGTACATTCTACCTGCCTTCGTAAGTGCAGCAGGCTGGCTGTCAGTGAAAGCACATTCTGTGACAAACACAACCTCCAGTGTTGACAGTACTAAGGGGATGGGTGACGGTTATGAGAATTCCAGTTGTAACAACTCGTAGTATTTTCTGAAACCTCAGTGTTCCCCCACTGAAAACACTGACATTCTCTGGAAAGTCTCAATGAAAGAGAATCCCTTGTGGTTTAGGATTACCTGATTTGAAGAGATATTTTAGAGCTACATAGTTAAGGCTCATATACTTAACAGAAGCAGAGAGCTATCATTCAAACTGGAAAGGGATAATGATGATGAAGCAAAGAGGAAATTCAATAAATAAGGAGAGAGGGGCATTTTGGATGCACACCCTTAAGGAGAATAACAACAGCCATACAGAATGTCTTTGAACGAAGATTTAGCCTCGAGTAAGAACTATTAATATGTGCACCCCAAACAAACACCAACCTGGCTAACAACAGGCAAACCAATGCTACTACTTAAGAGTGAACCTGCAAGCTACCCATAAAATTATAGGCCAATAACTTGCCTTCCAATGACTTATAAACTATGAGTTCACTTTATAACATCGAAATACTGAAATGTCGAATTTCAGTATCTCGAAGCTATAAAGTCAAATGTTAGAAATAGCGAACGTTCATAATCGCGAATTTCACATATCTCGAATATATGTCGAATTCGCAGTTATGAAGTTGCGCTACGTAATGTCTGGGTTTGTGTTTTGGTGGTGCGCGGTGCCGTGTGTGGATGTAGGTGTTATGTCAGGTAAGTGAGTGTTTTGTAAGGGTTTTGAGTGGGAGTTAGAGAGTGTGTGAGGGATTGGAGAATGTGCGTGTGTGAGTGAGCTTTTGTGTTGTGTTTGTGCGATCACGGAGTTAGTATATATAAGTAGGGGGGTGTGGGGGGCGCAGCGGTGTGTGAGTTGTGTATGTGTGGTTTTTTTTGTTTATGTTGTGATGTGGGTGTTGTGTTGTATGTTTAGTGTAGTGTGTGCAGTATTTTCGGTTATGTGGTTTTTGTCAGTGTTTTGTGGATTCGGTTTTATAGTTTCGAGATACTGAAATTCGATATTTCAGCATTTCGAGGTTATAAAGTGAATCCATAAACTATACATGGGAAATGATGCTGACACGGTTTATAGTCATTTAGAAGAAAACTCAATTATGGCAGTAGAACAAAAGGGCAATAAAAGAAAGTCATATGGAACAAAGAATCATGTGCTGTTAAATTGAAGAACTGTAAAAGGGGAAGAACTTAAGTATGGCATTGATTGACTATAAAAAGCATTAGACAGTATCCCACATTCATGGATAAAAGAGTGCTTAAAAATGTATAAGATACACCCTATGCTGATTGACTACATTACAGTGACCATGAAACAGTGGCAGATCACTCTGCAATTGAGCCTTGATAAAGGACAGATTATTATCTCAGGGATGAAAATTCAAAGGAGGATATTCCAGGGTGACTCTCTGTCACCATTGCTAATTGGCCTTGCCATTAACCCATTAAGCTGTTTACTTAACAGCGTAGACCATGACTACAATTTGGCTCCTAAAAAATAAAGTATAAAGACTTCTCATCTTCTCTTTGTCGATGATTTAAAACTGTATAGCGCATCAGATAAGGAACTGAAAGCACAACTGCAAGTTGTAAACAAAACAACGGACTAGCAGCTTACTACAAAACAAAAAGAAAAAACACTACTCAGGAATCAAGAACCAGAATTTATTACATCCAAAAACACAACAGTTTAAGCGCTTTCATTCACTCTGGTAAGGAACTTTTTCAGAAACTGAGTAAAACCAAAAGAAAATAATACTTAAATCCAACTATTTTAAAAAATGGCACCAAAAACACTCCTTTTTTTTCCCTTAAAAGTAAAATACACCATTGTTAAAACTACTACAATTAAAATTAAAATCATATAGCTGCAGGTTGTCAAAACTTTTTCAGATTATATAAGAATGTCATTTGGTCTTGATAAGTGCACAAAAGCAACATTTAAAGCAGGAAAACAGCAGCACCAGGAAAACATCAGCATGGGACAAGAATGTGATATAAAAGAACTTGAGCGATTGCATATATATATATATATATATATATATATATATATATATATATATATATATATATGTGTGTGTGAATTGATGAAGGATCAACAATAAAACATGAACAAATGCGAGTAAAATTGAGTAAGAAATACTTTAGAAGACTTAAATGAATCCTGAAAACAGCGTTGACATCTAGGAACAAAATCTAAGCTATAAACCAGTTTGCTCTTCCTGTCCTAACCTACAGTTTTGGAGTGACTGACTGGCCCCAAAACGTGTTGGATAGATTAGCTAGGAAAACAAGAAGAATGTTTCATGCTCACCAAATGATTTATAAAAATCAGTGTATACCAAGATTACATATTCCCAGTTCCAAAGGAGGGATGGGCCTCCTTGAAACTGATTACATGTGTAGATCTGCAATCGTGGGACTCCACACATATCTGCTGACCTCACAAGAGTAGTGAAAGTTTTGAAACATGAGGAGAATAAATCTAAGATGACTTCTCTGCTTAATCTAGCAGAAGGATATCAGTGTCAAGCAGGAATGGAAATCAAACCAGAAGTAGATAAAAATCAGGCAGCAACTGAATGTGCCAAAAAAAAAAAAATGAACGAATATAAGGTGAAGGACCAGATGAGAAGTCAAAAAATGTGGAAAAAGCATAAATATAGTTGCAAGTATAGAAAACTTCTGGAAGAACCTCATGTTGATCAGGAACGAATGCAGGAATGGTTAAGGAGAGGCAAATTTAAACCAAGAGATGAAAAGTTAATATTGGCAGCCCAGGATACTGGGCTATATACACGCTCGTTTACAAAGTCCATTGAACATGTGGGAGAAACAGACAAATATAGGTTTTGCAAAAACAAACTGGAAACAGTCGCACACCTCATTGCTGGTTTTGACATACTAGTAGGAGAAGGACTGTATACTGAAAGGCATAATAATGTCGCAAGACTGCTGCACAGGGGATTGTGCAAACATTATGGTACTGAAGTGGCTGAAAAACACTGGAAACATGAGCCACAAAGCATAATAGAAAATGATAAAGTTTATATCACATGGGATCACCCATTACCAACAGTTCAAAAGATAGATGCTAGAAAACTGGACATAGTGGTCCAAGAAAAGAGACAAAAGTAGCATTGATTATTGAAATCGCTACACCCAGTGGCTACAGTGTCTTGCATGCAGAGAGACACAAAGTCATAAAATATTAGGATCTGCAGGAAGGAAAAGTACAGTTTTGTACCTACCATAAATGTAGATGTTTGAAGATCCACATTGCTGCAGTCCTTACATATGGGTAGTCCGCTGTCCTCGGTCGGCCCGAATACCAAAGTATTAGGCTGACGTCGGTCATGGGCGCTCAGATCTGACATCAGAGCGTCAGGGTATAAAAGCGCATGACCGACGTCATATCCTCAGTCTTTTCTTGCCCCAGATGTCAGAAGGCCCTAAAAAGAAAGGCCACAGCCCAAAAACAGGATACCTCCCAAAAACATGCCCAACAACAACCATCACCCAAACCATATAAACATGCCAAACTACAGAGGGGAAGGAGGGAGGGTAACTTGGACTGCAGCAATGTGGATCTTCGAACATCTACATTTATGGTAGGTACAAAACTATACTATGTTCTTCATCTCACATTGCTGCAGTCCTTACATATGGGTAGAATCCCAAAGCAGAGGTAAAGGGAGGATGGCAAAGTCATAAAGCATTAGGGGCTGCTAAAATGCCCTGTAATATTGTAGTGGCAAATCCAGCCCTAGACTTAGAATAAAGAGGAAGGTGGTAATGCTTGGAAAAAGTATGTACTGAACTCCAAGTGGCTGCTTCCAAAATATCTTTTGTAGCTACCCCCCATAGAAAGGCAGTAGAAGTGGCAGTAGCTCTAGTGGAATGAGGCCTGATTCCAGCCGGAACCTCCTTACCATGATGGGAATAACAGAAAGAAATACAAAACCCAATCCATTTAGAAATAGTTTGTTTTGAAACAGGTTTCCCCTGAGAACCCAAAGCAAAAGAAACAAACAACTGCTGAGACTGCCTGAACCCCTTGGTTCTGCTCAAATAATAACGTAACTGCCTGTGAATATCCAAAGTATGCAAAATCTTCTCCCTTTATTTTGGGGTTTGCATAAAAAGTAGGCAAATGAATAGTTTGGTTCAAGGCCACACTAGAAACCACTTTAGGCATAAAGGAAGGATTAGTACGCAAAGATACCCTATCCTTATGAAAAATCAGGAAAGGTTCCACTGCCATAAGGGCCTGTAATTCAGAAACCCTTCTTGCAGAGGTAATGGCCAACACAAAAGCAGTCTTCCATGATAAATACTTTAACTCGGCAGTAGCTGCAGGCTCAAAAGGTTGTAGAGTAAGCTTTTCCAACACAAAATTGAGATCCCAAGCAGGAGTAGGAGCTCTACGTGGGGGTCTTATGTTCTTTGCCCCTCTAAGAAATTGCTTAAACAAAGGCTGGGAAAATAAAGGAGGGTCACAGTCATAGTGAGCAGAAATGGCTGCAGCATGAACCTTTATCGAGGAGAAAGACAAACCCTTGTCCAATAACTCAGTAAGATATTGAAGAGAAACACTTAAATCAGGCTTGGAAACATCAAAGTCCTTCGCTTTGCTCCAAAGAAAAAATCTCCTCCATTTATCAGCGTAAACTTTCCTTGTACTAGGCCTTCTGGCCTCCAAAATAACATTCAAAACTTGTTGTGGAAGCTGAGACCCTCCAGGGTCTAAAACAGAATATGCCAGGCTGTGAGATGCAGAGACTGAATCTTGACATTGAGGAAGTGACTGCCCTCCTGAGACAAAAGATGCGGAATCAAAGGCAGAGGCCATGGAGGCTCCCATACTAAACTCCTCAGTAGTGGGTACCAGTGCTGTCGAGGCCAATCTGGCGCTATTAGAATCATGGATGGCTTGTTTATTCTGGCCTTCAGGAGTACCTTGGGAATGAGAGGCAGAGGTGGAAAGGCATAAACATGAAGATTGCTCCAACTGAATGATAGAGCATCCACCTTCCAAGCTGTGGGATGAAACATTTTTGTGCAAAACTTTGGCAACTGGTAATTTAGTGGAGAAGCGAACAGATCTATGTCTGGAGTCCCCCATAACACTGTCAACTTTTGAAACACATGAGGATCCAGTTTCCACTCGTGAGGATCCACAATTTTTCTGCTCAACACATCTGCTAAGGAGTTCTGTGCTCCTGGTAGAAACCTTGCCTGAAGATTGAGGTGTAAACTGAGAGCAGTCTCCCACAAAATCATCGCTTGCCTGCAAAGAGGGTACAATGGGTTCCCCTTGCTTGTTGATGTACCACATGACAGTAGTGTTGTCTGTTTGAATCAACACCTGTCCTGGGTGAAGTAAATCCTTGAAAGCCATCAATGCAAATTGGACTGCTAACATCTCCTTCAAGTTGATATGCAAATGTTGAAGTCTGACAGGCCACGTGTCTTGCACCCATTTTCCATTGAGGTGTGCTCCCCAAGCCTTGTCCGAGGCATCTGTCGTTAGAATCTGACTCGCCTCTGGTCGGGTCACAGAGAGTCCCTTCTTTAGGTGACATTCCTGAGCCCACCACAAAAATTCTTTCTGAATGCAAGGTATTATCTGAATGACAGTGTCTAGATCTTGGCAGTGTTGTGTCCATACATTTTGAGATACCATTGAAGCTTCCTCATATGCAGTTTGGCATTGGGAAGCACCAGAATACAAGATGCCATGAACCCCAAGGCTTGAAGGACTGTCCTTGCAGTTAGCCTGGACTGTAGAGACATTTGATGGAAATAAAGAGAAAGGCTTCTTTGTTTGTCCGGGGTCAAAAAGGCCATCTGGGAAGCTGTATTCAGTCTCACACCCAGAAAGCACATGTCCTGAGAGGGTACTAGACTGGACTTTGTTTCGTTCACAGAATACCCTAGGCATCTTAACACTACCATCACATACTGTAGATGATGAAGAAGTTCGTCTTTGTGTTGTGCAATAATCAGGCAATCGTCCAAATAAGGATAAATCTGTATTCCTCTTAACCTGAAAAAGGCTATCACTGGAGCCAGAACCTTTGTGAACACTCTGGGCAGTAGATAAGCCAAAGGGCAATGCAGAGAACTGATAATGTAAATTTCCAGCCAAAACGCAGGTACCTCCTGCAACTGGGCCTGATAGGAACATGAAGATAAGCCTCTTTGAGATCCAGAGTTACCATCCAGTGATCTTTTCCCAACAGAGGTAAAAGCTGTTGTAACGTCAGCATTTTGAACTTTGGAATGTCCAGATAAGTGTTGAGGATAGATAAATCCAAAATTGGTCTCCACGTGTTCCCTTTCTTTGGTACTAGAAACAGGCGAGAATAAAATCCTAGTCCCACTTCTGACAGAGGAACTGGCTGTATAGCTCCTATTTGAAGAAGTAAAGAAATCTGCTTGTGAGCCTCTATCCTTTGCCGAGGAGGAACGTCTGGCATGCCTCTGAAAGGAGGCAATGTATGGAAATAGAACTTGTAGCCTCGATTTATAATGTCCAATACCCATTTGTCCTGGGTGACTAAAAGCCAGTTTTGCTTGAAGAGTGCTAACTTTCCTCCCAAAGGAGCTGCCAGGCAAGAAGAATCTGGCAGCTGAAAATGCAGGTCATTGGGCCTGTTTACGAAAGGACTGGCCCCTGCCCTCACCTGCAGATTGTGCAGGCGAACTCCAAGTTCTAGGCCTGAATGTACTGTGAGCTCTACCCCTGCCACGTCTAGATCTACCCCTAGACTGAGAATCAGAAGAAGGGTAGGTCCACCCCTTAGTAGGCCAATTTCTACTAAACTTTGGAGATTGCACCTGCAAAAAATCTTTAACAGTCTGCATAGACTTAGCCTTGTCTTCCATTTTCTTCAAAACCGACTCCACAGGGGACCAAACAAAACTTCAGACTGTAAAGGGCATCCAGAATTCTAGTTTTAACATGCTCGGACAAATTCTGATCCTTAAGCCAGGCGTGCCTACGAAGACCTGAACCAGTGGCAGCCACCCTAGAAGAGGCCTGTACAGCATCAAAACCACACTGCAAAGAATGCTTACCCACCTGTTCAGAGACATGTACTAAATCCTGCAATTCTTTACACTCTATGCCCTCTGCCAAAGCATCCACTTTAGATTTTAGCTGAGAAAGGAGGAAATTCTGATACTTCAACATATGAAACTGGCAATTTAAAGCCCTCATTGCTAAAGTAGAAGAGGTATACACCTTCTTACCCCATCTATCCAAAGCTCTAGCTTCCTTATCTAAAGGAACCGGATTCTTTACAACAGAGGCTCTAACACCCTTAGGCCCCTGACTAATAGTTTCTGGGTCCGCCCTAGGACTCTTATACAGATATTTATGAGCCTCAGGCAGCCTGTAATACCTGTCCGGTTTAACTGGCGCAGGAGGCAAAGAATCTGGATTAAGGGAAGCCTCCAAGAAAACATCTTGAACAACATCCAAAACAGGAGGTATAGCCAAGGGTCTATGCTGTGGTAAAAACAAGAATTTCCTAAGCCTCTTCCGTGAGTCAGAGAAATCCTGTCCTTCCCACTTAAAATGCTCCCTCATGGAATGCAGAGTTTCTGAAAATGAAAAATCCTCTGGAGGAGAAGCAGAAGGAGTGGAATCCTCTGCATCAGAATCCGAATAAGGGGGAAAATCTTGAATATCTTCAGCAGAAGACTCTGAGTCATCTGAGGCCTGATCCAAACTTTCCAACTCTGGCTCCACCCTGGGCCTCTTATCAGGAGGGGGCATAGAATCTCTAATTAAAGTAATCAAATCTTCTGCCATTTTAAGCATGTGCTTTTTAGGCACAGACCCTGAAGTACCTGGAGGGACACCAGAGGAAGGCAAACCAGACCTGCCCTTAGAAGAAGCCTTAGAAATAGTAGCAGAAGGCCTAACCACCTTAGGCATAGAAGGGAGAACAGTAACCTGAGAGGCCCCTTCAGCTTGACCTGACTCCTGTGAGGCCACATCCTGCAAAATCAAAGTTTCCCCCTGAGACTCAACAGAAACTTCAGCCGGATCCACCTGCTCCACTGTAGCTTCTGCAGGACCGGCATCCGAAACGGACGAATCAACCTGTCTAGGTTTCAAGGATTTGTCTTTGCGCTTCTTGGAAGCTGGCCGGAGGATCCGACGGCATATTATAATTACACCGCTTACCAAAGACTAACCTAGCACAATCTAACCTTCTTTTATAGTGCGCTTATTAAACCTAGCACAAAACCGACACCCGACTACGTCGTGGTCCGGTCCCAAACAAGGAATGCAAAGAGAGTGATAATCCCTATGCGGTATCTGTTTCTCACAAGAAATACAATTATTCACTTTTTCTGACATCCGGAATTAACTGAGGCAAGAAAAAACAAAAATATTCCCCAACGGGGTACTTAGCCCAACTTGGTTTCGGTCTGAAACTCAGAATACGAAAATTTCAGAACGCCGAACGGCACTTGCAACGCTGCTTCTGCATCGGACCATGCGGCAAAAAAGACTAAGGATATGACGTCGGTCATGCGCTTTTATACCCTGACGCTCTGATGTCAGATCTGAGCGCCCATGACCGACGTCAGCCTAATACTTTGGTATTCGGGCCGACCGAGGACAGCGGACTACCCATATGTAAGGACTGCAGCAATGTGAGATGAAGAACATCGAGAGCAATGTGGAAGAAAGACACACAGACAGTTCCAATAGTAGTAGGAGCAACTGGTCTTATAAAAAAGAATCTACAATTGTATCTAGATATGTTAACCAATCCATGTAGCCCCGTACGAGTTGCACAAGGAGTCATTACTGGGCACACTGAGGGTGCTGCGAAGAGCACTTTTGACTGACATCCAAGATTGGAACAATACTAATTTCATGACCTTTTATCGTACTTTGACTTAGGAATGGGGTCCATTTCCATCATGGTATTAAAAACCCAAAAGATTTGGAGAAATTAAAAAGAGCGAAAAAACATTACATTCATAAAGTATCAGAAAGTATTCTAAGAACTAAGCCAACAAAGGACTTGAGAAAAAGAATCTGCCGATAGGGATGACTTCAAGTATGGGTATAGAGTATAGACAGGCAAGAGGGGGCTGGAATTTAATGGAGAAACCTGGCAAAGGAACCAAGGAACTAGGAACAAATAATCAGAGGGAAAGGAGTGGGAAGAAGCCAATAAGACATTTGGACTGCAGGCTAGAGATGGCCTTCTCTATCACAGATTGATATCAGAGTATAGGCAAAGAAAAACTGATACAGAATTCTAAATGAAAGATCTGCTCTGTTGGAGATTTTAGTTGAATCTAGAAGAAAAGCTGCTGTTAAAATGGGATTAGTAAGGCATATAAAATATTGCACAATAACTGTAGGAACTGATCAGAGGAGGTTAGAAAAGACTGTGAAGAGAGAGATTGGTTAAGCAATTCACAAGGTGAAAATGGGTGGCAAATGTATGTCTCCCAATTATGCAATAAAGACTAGAAGATTTAAGATTTTTGTTTGGAAAGTGTTTCTATGGGTATTTTATATTCCAAGCAGACTGGAAAGATTTTTTCCTCAGGCAGATGGCAAATGTTGGCAGTGTCATGGGGAAGATATAGGTAACTGGAAATATATGTTTTGGGAATGTAATGAGTTGGAAAATTCTTTACGGAGTACTCTGTCAGAAATATTGGGTGGGCAAATGGTGTCACTAAGGAAATGATTTTCTGAGCTGGGACACAGGATCTGAATTACTTAGATACAGTAAGGCCTTGTCAAGTTTAATTCTGGTGGCTGCAAAAAAAAAAAAAAAACAATTACCAGAAAACGGAAATCAAAGGCTACACCAACTGTACTTGAAGTAATGAACATTGTAACGGTGATAAGAGAACTGCAAGTAGAATCTTTAGAAAAGGGTATGAGCAAATTACACAATAAATGGAAATTCTGGCAACAATACAAGCAAATTAATGTTCTGGAAGAGGAGTGAGGTTTAAAAGAGGGTAGAAATTGACCAATTTATGTAATGTTTGATTGATGATAACTGTATACAAGAATATATGTGATACATAATGTTTGTAACTATGAACATATTAACACGGTTTGTTTTCTTTTATATAAATATATGTTTGCCTATGTCAAATGATATTTTAATAAATGTGTTAAAAAAGAAAGTGAATCCCTCACTGGGAGATTCAGATACCATGTTCTCCTCTGACTGTAAATCAGAAATCTGAGGCAAAAAACTGCATCTTTTCCATCATTTTCCTACAAAGATTCAATAGATTTAATCTCTTCAGGAAAAGAGGACTCCTTGTTTCTTTTACCACACTCATCTCAGAATCTAAATCAGAAACCTGAGGAAAAAAGACTGCATCTGCTCTTTCACATTTCCCTGTAGATTCAAAATTTTGAAACTCTTCAGGGAAAGAGGAATCCCCTTTCTCTTTTACCAGAAACCACTTTGTAAGAAGGGTAAACAGCCTGTACAAGACCTGAGACAGACCTAATGAACTATTCTTGTCTGGTGGAACTGGTGCAGAAAAAGGTAAATGTTTAGTTTTCTGTTCCTTTCTGACAGGAACGTTGGGGCAAATTGGTTTAATAATGGCAGCAACAGCTTCCCAAGAATGGGCACAGCATTCCGGCTAAGCAGGGGCATCCTCCCCGCCCCATTTCACAAGATCAACAACAGTGGCTCTCTATCACATTGAAGGGATCCCAACAGCCACAGAGGACGTGGCTAACCTCCGGTCCATAGTGGTTGTGTGGACAACACCAGAGGGATCTGGTAAAAAAAGATGGGAGTTTTGAAGAACCAATTTTGGCCACAGCACAATCACCCTCCTGTAACTTAGACAAATTACTGGTTGCTGTGGTGGCAAAGGCTGTTTAGTTATTTTTTTCTTTTTGTGACTGGAAGAAGGATTGTCCAAAGGCATGATAGTTTATTCCATGATCAAGCCAAAAATTATGTTTCTGTCCTGGGGAAGCTAAGCAAGTAGGTAAAAATTAAAAGTCCTTGAAAGTACACAGAAATAAGCATTTCAATACACTTTGGCAGCCTAAAATGTAATTAAACACATTTCCTCCACAGAAAAATGTAATTTTAAACAGTTTTAAAATGAAAGTTATGTACTCAACATAACAACATGTCTGTGTTATCTGTTTCTGTCCTTTCATCAATAGATAGGTCTTGGATCCAATCTCAGATCCAGCTATGGCCACTTCCAAGCTTTAGATCCAGTGCTTAGGCTTAGGCTTCTACCTCTACCCATAATCCCTGTGAGAAGAGCCAGCTACCTCAGATTTGAGTCTGTCTGCCCCCAAACAAGTACTGGAAATTTTACATTTTAAAATATAGGCGTGGGCAGCCTAAGAGTGCAGCTGACTTAAATACTGACAACCTGCTTAAAGACAGAGAAAGACGGGACCTTCAGGAGACAGAGCAAGGTCAGCTAGATCTATCGCAGAAAGAGTACACAATAAACAAACTACATTTCCACAAAATAAGGAAGGGATGGTGGGAGGGTTGTGCAGGAAAAGACAAACATGCAACAGTGAGTACCTAACTTTCGTATCTGATGCTGTCTTTTCCATCCTTTCCTCAATGGTGGGACAGAGTCCCCAGCTATTTTTATACCTGTGAGACCTAAAAAAAAGGATATTCCTGACCATAGCTGAACCAAAGGGAGTTATAGATAAGGACTGCATATTCAATTTGTAGGTTCTAGATCTGGACTGCACATTCAATTTGTAATGTGAGATGATGGAAGATATAAACCTTGGACCACGTACCTGCAGCACATATGTCATCAATTGGAACACTGGAGAAAAAGGCTGCACATAAAGCCACAGATCTTGTAGAATGAGCTTGTGTGGTTGAAGCAAGAGGATTTCTTTTTTTTTTTTTTTTGAAAACAAATGAAATGAGTTAACCAGTGTGAAAGAGTGACTTTGGGTGGTGATTTTGCCAGTTTAGCAGTGGAGAAGGCCACAAACAAATGATCAGATTTTCTACAGGGTTTTGTCCAGTGTAGATAAAAATGTAACTGACTATGAATGTCCAGTAAAGGCAGAGTATGTTCATCCTTATTTAAGAAATTTAGAAAGAAAACTGGAAAACTAACGGACTGATTAATGAATGATTCAGAAGCCACATTGGGCAGAAAGGAAGAGTTGGCTTTCAGAGACACTCTGTCCTTATGAAAAATTAGGTAAGGAGCTTTTGAGGTTAATGTGTGTAGCTCAGGAATTTTCCTGACAGAAGTAATAGCCAACAGAGATAAGATTTTTCAGGATAAAAACTTCAGGTCAATGTTTACAGCAAGTTCAAATGAAGGGCCAGTCAGGACCTACAAGACAACAGTAATACCCCATGGAGGAGATGGATCTTTTAAGATAAGGCCAAAGTAGAAATGTACTTTGAAGGAAAGTCTTGAACAATCTAAGAAAAGCTATGGGAGTGTGATTTTCCCTTATATAGAAGGACAAAATTGCAGCTAACTGTAGCTTGATAGTGGGATCTGGCTCCACCTTGGAAAAGATGTATACGACGTCCACGATTGTTGGAAGAGGGGCTGAAAAAGGATCAATATTTTTCACCACAGGCCAAACGGAAAACCTTTTCCATTTGCTTTTATAAACCTTCCAGTAGAAGGTTTCCGGCATGGGAACATAATGTGGACAACTGACAATAACAACCTGGACTGCCAAATGATCAGTGGAATTGAAGAAACTATGTGGTCAATCTGAGGGACTGAATGTTTGGGAGAGGCAACCCCGATGAGTGAGAAAGTAGATCTGGGTCTGAGCATAGTACCCAAGGAAGGGAAACCACACTTGCCGAGGCCTATAAGGGGTTATGAGGACTACCATGCTTTTTGTAGGAACTTGGAATCAGGGGCATCGGGGGAAACATGTAAAGACATCCTGGGGGCCAAGGGTGTTTTAGAGCATTCATGGGTGACTTATCCTCATGGGTAACTAGAGCGAAGAACTTGTTGTATTTGGTGTTGTGGGGAGAGGTACAGAGATCGCAACAAGGTCAGCCCCGGGGGCTGAATATCAGCTCTGTTACTTATGAGTTGAGGGGCCACCATGATGGAGCAAGATAGATCTGCTCAACTTGTCCACCAGTTTGTTGGATCTCCCCAGGATATGTGTTGCAAATAGAAAGTAGCAAAAAGATATTACCCATTGCTACACACTCATGGCTTCTTGACATAAAGGCTAAGTCATGGTTCTTCCCAGTTTGCTGATGTACCAAACAAATGCCATGTTATCTGTCTGGACAGAAATAACACCCAAGGGGAGAGAGTCCTGAAAGGACTGCAGTGTTAGGAGGAGTGCTCTCATCTCCAACATACTGATGTGAAAATTAGCCTCTGTCTGTAATCACATGTTTTAGACGGTCTTTCCCAAGAAATGCCCCAACTCCACCCCAGTTGTGAAGCATCCATGGTGACTGTGACTTAACTGAAAGGCAGAATGAAGGGACATCCCTGTAGAACATGCAGAGGTTCTAGCCAACACTGTATGCGGTTTCTGCAAATGTTCATTAGACTCAATATAAAGGATAAAGGTTGTTTTCTGATTGACCATTGAACTGTCAGAGTCCATTAAAGAACATGCATATAGAATCTGGCCAGTGGTATTAATGTGATTAAAGCAGCCATGAAGTCTAGGAGGTGAAGAATTAGACTTGCAGGTGACGTCTAGAAGAAGTTCAAGGGTTTGTTGGTGAAGAGATGTAATTCTTGACAGGGGAAGCTTTGCTATCTGAGTTCATGTGTCCAAAGTTTCTCCAGTGAATTCCAGGGACTGAACTATTTGTAACTTGGACGTCTTTAAATGCATGATGATCCCCATGTCTATGCAAAGCTGGAGCAAGGAGTCCTTGTCTTGAATTATTACACACTTGGTATGGGCAGTGATAAGCCAGTCATCTAGGTATGGGAATACTTGGAAACCCTGCAGTACCAGATGAGCTGCCATCACTGCCATACACTTGGTGAACACCTGGGAAGCTGTGGTGAGTCCAAAAGGGCAGTGCTCTAAACTGGAAATGACTGGCTCCCAGCTGTAAGCGAAGATTCTTCCTGGAGTGCCTGTCTGTCTTTATGTGGTAGCATGTGTCCTGAAGATCTGTCGAGCACATTCAGTCATCCTTCTCTGCAAGGGAAGAATGGACTGAACTGTGACAATTCCGAATTTTATTTTCTTTACAAAACTGTTTATGTAATATAGATCCAAAAATGGCCTGAGGTCCCCATTTTACTTTGGCACTAAAAAAAAATCTTAAGTAAATTCCAGATCCTTTCTAGTCTGGAGGGCCCTCTTTGATGTCTTTATTGCTTAGAAGCTTCTTTACCTCTGAAGAAGCTACTTTGTGAGGGTGGAACATCGGGATTTCTTTTCTGAAGTGAAAGGGTGTGTGAAAGGGTGTGACATAGCCTCTGGTTACAATCTACTGCATCCATGCTGATGGAAATGTTTGTACCAGCTGCTTTAGACACACCCTCTGCAGTATTAGAAACAAGGCACATAGAGGCATTGGACAGTGATTGAAGGGTAGCCTGCTGTGAATCAATAGCTTTCCTTTGATCCACTAACAAGGTCCCTGGAAGAAATTTGGCCATTTCCTTTGTCAAATCTCTTAAACGTGAGTAACATGTGCAGGGTAATTCAGCACTGTCACTGAAAATATACATAAGGCATAAAGATGCTTCCCAAATCTGTCCAACGCACATGACTCCCCTTTAGGTGGATGGGCAGAGGAGCTCTCCTAAGGTGCCACTACCATGGAATCTACCATGGGACCCTTGCTCCAATGGGGTATATCTTCAGAAGATAACAAAAACTTTTTGGGCTTCTTGGTGGTAGGTTCAGGCATATCTGGTTCTTTCTTTGCACAGGACAAGATCAGATCTATCATTATTGGTGGGGGTACTAACCAAGAAGTAGATGAGCCAAAACTGAAAGCTTCAAGGAACACTGATTCCTACAGAGAATGATCTTGGAAAGACCAGACCCCCCCCCCCTTCTACCTAGGAAGTGCAAGAATCTCTCTGAACAAGAATCCTGAAGGGGAGATCTAGGGGAACCCTCTCCTTGATCAAAATCAGTGTTGGAGGACAGAGATTCTTCTGGGTAATCTAAGTGCCTCCTCTTACACTTATGTTTCCAGTGAACCTCTGCTATGGGACAGAAGAGACTCAAAGCTTTCAGAAAATGGCTGTCCTGATGCAACCAGGACAGCAAGCTTCGAACCCTAGCAAATCCTCTGGGGATAGGTTAGAGCTGACTCTGTGTGGGTAGATGTCTTTCTAGGGTGATAAAGTCCTCTCTTGAAAGCCTTGAACTCTGAGCCTGATACAGATCCGGGGAACTCCGCTGTAGGAGCCAAAACTCCTGAAGTTGACTCAACTTGGAAGCCATTTGACTGGGATCCGAGATGGATGCTAGAATTGCACTATCAAGCATCACTGCTCATAAAAGAAGGAAAAAACTTGAAGACCTCAGATCTGATCCCATCCTGTCAGTGCCAGCAGTACTACTCTGAATCTTGTGCTTCTTTGCGCCAGAGCCAACTTTGTCAAAGAACTTATCTGGGTTGAGGAAGAGTTTAACCTCAGCCAGTGCAGAAATACACTTGGTTAGGGTTGGATTCAAGGGCTCCAATGTGAGAATATGAATCAGAGAAGGAGCCATTAAAGATTGAGGGGGAAGAGATATTCCTTACGGATCAACAGTTGTCGGTTCCAGGAGTACCCCCAACTGGATCTGGTTCCAAAGGAAATGTCTCATCATCCTGTCCACATCAGCTTTGGTGAGGCTCCATGAAGACCTATCTGATCTCAAGGAAGAACCAGATGAAAGAGTTGTACATAGGAGATTGGATCCTAGGGGTAATACGCTCCAGTGAAATACTGGGTGGTATTATGGATCCAATAACTATTGGATCCAAAAAAAAAAAGCAGTAGTTCCAAGGCTTAGAGATCTTTTCTGGAAGACCTCACAAGGGTGTTGGATCCAGAGATCTCTTTTTTGAAGTTTTAGACTTGTCATTCTCAGTCTCTTTTTGTTTCACCCTGGACTTGTATGCATACTTAGAGGATGAAGAAGAAGAAGTGGAAGAAGAAGCAGCCACAGACTTCCTCAAAGCTGATGAGGGCTTTTCTCCTGGGGAAGGCTGTAGGAGACCCTTTAGAATAAGCTTATTCCTCCTCTGAATTATGGATCTTTGTCCAAAGGCTTCACAAATCTAATATGTCACTTCTAAATGAGAAGGCTTCAAGAAATAAATGCTTTTCTCATGTGCATCTGTATTCGGCATGTCTCAAAGCTGAACACAATGAAAACAATAAAAGGAAGAAAGAAATAAGAGTGAAAGGACTTATTATTTAATTATTTTATGTGTGTGTGTGTGTGTGTGTGTGTGTATATATAAAAGCATAAAACAATAGTTTGTTTTATGTTTTACTTTTTTCTTTTCTTTTTTTTTAAGTTAGAGATTCTGCGATCTCAAGATTCTGGTCCTCTGTTTTCAGAGTCTCGGGATTGTGAAATTTCAGTATTACATAATGAACCTATATATATATATATATATATATATATATATATATATTATATAATAATAGAAAACTTTCTCTCTCTCTCTCTCTATATATATATATATAGAGAGAGAGAAAGTTTTCTATTATTATTATTTTCTGGAAAAAGAATGGCGAAAAGACAGCAGGAGTGATAATGAATAAAAGCTGAAAACAGCGAGTACAAGTTCTAGTTATACAATCCTATTTCTCCTAAGCACCAAGACCCATTCAAGCTCTTCAGGTGGCAAACAAGGTCTGAGGTAGCTCACTCTTCTCACAAGGATAATGGGGTAAAGAGAGCAGCATGAGCTCCATAGCTTCAAAATGGCCTTAGCCAATTCTGAAATTCGACCCGAGACTCATTCATTGAAGAATGGATGGAAAAGACATCAGATCAACTTTTAAACTGAGAATAACAAAAGTGTGCTTCCATTTGAAAGTACAGTTACACAGAGTGACAGTCATCAAAACACATATCCTTAGCTTAACAATATTTTCCATAGCAGGAAAGTAACATCAAACAATAACATATTAAATATGGAAGGTCCTTCCTCAAGCAGAAGTTAACTGCCCAACAATGGAACAGGATAAGCCAACCGACAATCCTCAAAAGTCTGCACAGGAGACCTCTCTTCAGCAGCAGCACAGCTCTGAAAGGCTTGGTGTCCTAGCCTGTCTTTTGGTCAACTCAGCTTGAGCTTCTAATGGCTTGGGCACACGGAAGGTGCCCTGAAGCTTTGGAAGCTGACCATCTGTTATGTCTTTAGCAGGGTTTAACCTATATGGCTGAGGCTACTACAGCAGAGTTCAATATGATGAACCTCTATTAACGTTTAACAATGTTTTGTAAGCAAATAAAGACAGTGACATTTTCCAGTATTTCTTTTGAAAGGGAAGACATTTAATTATTGGATAGATACAATTTTAAGTAAAATATTATTAGATTTGGAACTAAGCAGTAAAGAAATTGCAAAGTATTGGTATAATTTTAAACTGAAGACTAAAAATGTGGTCAAAATTAAAGCAAATGGGATATGGGATTTTACTCATAGTAGGTATCTAGTGGGTATAAATTAGGGATTTTCACAAGTGAAAAAGAATCAGTGGAACAAAACAGGCTGAAGAGCAACTGAAAGAAACTAGAATGTCTGTAGAAGAGTACTTAGAAAATATGAATGAACACAGAATGATGGTTTCAAAACAAATATTTTTGACAATAACCCTACAGCAACCAAATTGTTGACTTAACATTTGAGGCAATAAAAGGTTGAAAGGATAACAACAAAAACCAATATCAGAATTGTTGGTATAAGCAAATCAAGGAAAATTATAAATGCAATGTTACATTACTATATTACACTGCAGAGACATGATCTAGAGGTTTAAGCAATGCAGAGGAAATGGTAACATATTTGAAATAAGTACTACTTCCACAGTTAATAGACGTAGAAAGGGGTATTACTATCAAAAATAAAGCTAACTATAATTAATGAAAAAATAGAATACAGGGAAAACTCCTACAAGTGATGAAATTCCAGTAGAAGTGTGGATTAAAAAGGAACAGAAGACAATAAAGGTCTGTCTTATACTTCATAACAACATTTTCACTGTGGGGATGTGCCTGCTTGAAAGTAGTGGTAGTTAAACCAAATGAGGTGAAAGGTCCTCTTGATCCAGGGCCAAGACTCATTTCAATTCTGAATAATGACTACTATGATAATGTTGGCAGAAATAATGGCAAAGATATTGCCAAGAAAAATAGCCCTGAATCATTCTGGGTTTAAAGAAAGTAGCCAGACATTTGATAACATTAACAGAACCCTTATAATTCAAAAGGATGCATTGGACAATAATCATTCTTAGTGCATGATACTACAAAAAAGAACACAGTTAACAGCTTCTGAAAGTGAGATCAAATCTTAACAACTGTTAGGTACCCCTACTTAAATAGTTCATAGGAAGTTACTAGGCTATTGCCCTGAGGTCCTTGCAAGCCTAGCCAAGAATTTAGTCCATGTTCCGACAAGTCAGCACCAGATGCCCCTGTCCAGCAGGGACACAGAATCCCAGGGATGTATTTTTTGTTCCCGATCCAGTTATCCAAGTAAACTGACTCATGGGAAGATTTCATAGTTAAGATTAGGTATCATGCTAGACAGTAAAACCTGCTATCAGTGGCCAGCAAATGACAGTGCCAGAATTAAAAACATATTTATTTTTGCATGATGTCTATATTAGTAATCTTCCATGTATTTTCTGATTTTCTTACCAATAAGACAACATGTCCCTATGTCCTTAGCTTTGAATGCCAGGAAACCACTCACCTTTTCTGTTCTGTAAATAGCAGTACATGGATGATGAAGCTCCATGCACTACAAAGAATTCTGATTAGGTCTCTGATCGTAACCCTAAATTACTTGTTTTCAGCAGCTGTGTGTGTAGATCTAACAGTACTTGAATATCGACATGGATGCCAAGATTCACATCTTTAGGCAAATGTCCTGACATCCATGTCTGGAACACATAATGCAGTAGTTATGATTGGAGACCCACTTATAATTATCTATATTACTGTTAACAGATTTGGATGCCAAAAAAAACTGACAGAACAAGCCAGATATTTATAAAGATATCTTTTGAGGTATTTGAGTTTCCACAAACAAGGACAACACCAAAATTAAAAAAAAAAAAAAAAAAACGTACAGAGGAATTCAAGAATGTTTAGCCTTACAGCAGGAACTAAAATATAGGAAATGCAGAAATGAACACAAATTCATAAGTCTGACATTGGTACCTGTAATTCTGGACTACACTTTCACAATAGTTTTATCAGGGAATCCATCTCAAGAAATATTCTTACATCAGTCAGTTCAGCAACTTGTTAAATGCACATCTTAACAAGAAACAAACTTTTTATGGTAAACGACCCTCTGAGATATAGCTATGCAGTGACTGTTAATGGAGTTATTATTTTTTTATTTAAGTAATAAGTAGTATGAAATATGAAGCTCTAGTATCTGTCACAATCCAAATCCTGCAAAAATCCATGAGTCATGAGGGACAGAATTCAGTAAACAAGTGGGAGGTACACTAGATGACAAAAGGGAGATTATTTAAATGATTTCTCACCTCAAACCACTCGATATTTAAGAAAAGTTGGTACTCAAATACATAGGAATATTCATTTCTGCAACCCCCCACAACTAATAATAATAATTATAATGCTCTACTGCATGAAGCATGTATAAGTGACATTCAGGTGTAATACTACAAAAAAGTAGCTTAGACAATGCACAGCAACAGTAGCAATTGTAATATAAAGAAAATGATAACTGCATGTGTTTTTTATCCATCATATAAAAGAAATACGAGTGTATTCCTTTAAAAATATGGATGTGACAAAGCATTTTTGGTTAAACCAAACTTTCTAATAATAACAGTACCTGCTCTAATGCCCCTGGGTTTGGTTAAGGTTATGTTACAGCTCAGAGGGAGCGATTCTAAACCTGTTAACCACAGACCTGCTCATACTTCCTTCATTCTGGTTTTGGCATTTTGAAAGATGGCAGCACCTACTAAGGTATGAGGCTTCACTCTGACCTGGTCATATAAGAAGACCTTGATAATGGTCTTCCTTCCTAGCGAGTCATACTTGATAAGCTATGGGCTGGCACTCATGGTTCCAAATGGAAAACGATAGACATCTGGCATGATTTTGGAGAGCAGCTGTCATCCCCGACAGGGATCACCTGCTCCTGCCACCACTGCTACCGCAGGTATAATGATCTATAGAAGCACACTCCCAACTAGCTGGCTGACTGGACTGACCAAGTAAACATGAGTAGACTAAAGTTCTATAGTAAGTGTTATGTTTTGGTCACCTTAAACATAGGTTTAAAAAAATTAAACTATAAGAAGGTTGCATAATTGAAGGCATTTGCTAGAAGAAATACATGTATCTATAATATTAATATAATAATGCAAACAAAAGCATAAACATGTCTGTACACAGAACTGCATCTGCATACAAATATACAGAATGTTTATGTGAAAAAAATAATTGTCTGCATAAATAAAATTAATATACGCATGAGTAAAATTATATATACATCTGTAAATCACAGAGATATACCTGTATGAGTAAACTTACAACCACTCGTTCAAATATTTATACAGAAATCAAAATAAAATATTTGCATTGTCACAATTTAATTTACAGTATTGCACTATTTTAGTTAGTTGAAGTACATTCATTTTTTGTAAAGAAAGGATTTTGTTTGCGTAGGCCAGAAAAATATTTATTAGTATAATAATTGTGTAAGACAGTTATTTCTTCCACATATTAGTGAGAGTCTAGGTAGGGGTGGGGGTTGCAGTGTCAAGTAAATGACTAGCACATGCTTTAGTGAGAAATGACAAGTTGTATTATTTCTGTATGCATTTTTAAATCATCCCCTTATACACTCAGAATTATTAGGCAGAAAACTATCAAAGCACACACTTTTGTACAGCTAAGGAAGTGAAAACTTACTTGAATTGCTAAATTTTTCTGTGTTCACACCTTCTGCCTGAACACAATTCACAGACCATTACATGCAAAGCATAATATTTTAAAAACACCATTCTAACAAAAGTGCAACAATTTGCAACCAGTTTGAACCCTCTAGTGAAAGGACAAATTCTTACTGCTTCTTATTAACATCTTACCCTATTTCTACTTGAATCAATACACCACTAACAACTTTCCCTCCTGCACTTGAATTAATACATTCCTTTTCACCCCCCTTAAACAACACTTTTCATCTTGCTCTTTTTCTACCTGCCCCCATCCACCGCTGTACCCCTCTCATGCAGCTCCTGTATACCTAAGTTATAAACCTTCAAGATACACCAATATGGAACAGGTAACCTACACAGAACCCATCCTATGCCATGCTCTCTCAGTCATATGCTATTACTACTATCCTCCTATACAATACTAATATCTTCCATCACCTCCTACATAACTTTATAACTTACCTCATTGTATCTCTTGAACTCTTTACAAACCTATATAGTACTAAAATCTCCCTTCCTGCATAATTTTATAACTTACTTCATTGCATACTCCTTGCAAATCTTACTGAAATGTAGGAACACTAAACTTCTTTAAAATAACGTTTCCCTTCTGCATTATCAATCCATTTACTTCTGCAAGATTTTACAGCTGGAACAACTGTATAGACTTATAATTGTTGATGTAAATACTTTACTGTATATACCCATCTTGTAATTATGTTTGTTGTTTCATCAGAAATGTTAACTGTTGTTTTTCTGAAAGCTGTCTGAATTTTGCTAATTAATATAAATCTACTCTGGTGGAGCTTTTATCCATGGGTCTCCGCTGAAAATGGGCTCTGCTTAGTCGGACTTCCCCGGTCAACAAAGACAAATAAATAAATAAATTGTTTACAACTTGCAGTAAAGGGAAGAGTGACAAAAGTATGAAATGACATATAATAAATATTTAAATAAACACAGTAAGCAAGTACAGCAGTGTATGAAATGCCTTGCATACCAGTACTAGTGACGTGACATCAGTAATATTAAAGAAAAAAAGAGACAAATACAGATAAGCAGCAACTGTCTTGTGTTCTCTCTTTCTAGCCAATGAGGATATTGCATATAACAGGTGTCAGCAGGAAAGAAGAACCACTAGGTTCAGTGAAAATGCTGGTAAGCATGACTTAAGTAGTATATGGGATTGTGTGTTTAACTGACTTCATTAATATATATAATTTATAAAGGGTGATAACTGAAGCACCAAAGTGCATTTAGTACACTATTGCAACCGGATGTAAGATATGTCAGTATGTAAGTGCAGTATTCTGTCTTAAATGGAGTTCATTAATGTATATAAAGAAATAATTTATAAAACATGGCAAGTGAAGCACTATAGTGCATTCAGTACATTACTGTAACAAAATGTAAAATATATGTCAATACATAACTTTAATATTCTGTTTTTAACTGATTTTATAAAATGCAAGTATTTATAAAGGGAGGGTGTTTACAATACAGTACTGCAAACAAATGCATATCAGGCACAAATATAATCATTTACGTTTCTGTAGTAGACTGTAAAATGTAAACCCCACTAAAACATGACAGCAATAAATTATCTTCCCAAGTGTGCATAAACACTTCACATATATTTTCATCCAAATTATGCATAAGCACCTCCCATACCATTCTACTCATGTACACATAGGATCACAGGAAGTTACTAGGCTATTGGCTCTGAGACATTTGCAAGCCTAGCCAAGAATTTAGTCCATGTTCCAACAAGTCAGCACCCTATGCCGCTGTCCAGCAGGGACATAGGTGGAATCCCAGGGGTGTATTTTCTGTTCCCCATCCAGTTATCCAGGTTGAGCTTAAAAAGGTTCAATGAGGTACTCTGCTTTACGTGGAGAGGGAGTCTATTCCACAAAAGGGGGAGTCTCTGGAACACAAATCTTTCCTGCCAACAAGTCCTATTGATGTCACAGACCAGGTTGAGGTCTCGCGTGCAGGTTACTCGAGTGGAGCTTGACTTGCGGACATGCAGCAGTCCAATCAGGGCAGAGTCTGAGATTGCTTTGTATGCCAGACAGAGGTCACCTCTGAGGAGTCTGTAGGAGACGAGTAGAAGGACAGGGCTTTTAGCCTATGTGTGTAGGGCAGATGTTTGAGGCCCTGGATTCTCCGGGTGAGGAATCTCTGTGGTCTCTCCAGCTGCTGCATGTGCTTTGTGAGGTACATGCCGAAAGGGGCACTGTATTTAATAACGAGTCTTATAAGGGAAGAATACAGGTATGTTATGACCACCTTGTCCCTGGATGAGATACCTTACTAATGAGGTGGGCCATGTAGAAAGCTTTCCATACAATGGAGGCAATATGGTGGTCAAAAGTCAGTCTGCTATCCACCTGGGTTCCCAACTCCCTCACGACTGATTGCATGCTTATTGCCACATTATCAGTGTAATAATTTGTGGGATTGTCATTCTCCCCCAAAAGGGATGATGACGCATTTTTTGACATTCAGTCTGAGGCCATGTTTCTGGCACCAGTCATTTGTTTGTGAGACCCTCTTGGAGGATGTCCACATCACTAGGGGAACTGATGACAGCACCCAGCTTGCAGTCATCTGCAAACTTTGCCAGCCATAGCCCACTAGATTTGGCCTGCACCTCTGAGAAGTATATCCCAAACAGCTTGTGACGGGTCTACTACTTGTAGCTTCCTCTATGTTGACTAGGTGGGTTCTATCAGTGAGCCAGTTTGCTACCCATTTGGTAACATATGGATTGATGCCTAGTTGAGAGAGTTTATCTATTACACCTGAGTGGGGAATAGTATCGAAGGACTTGGCCAGGTCAAGGTAGGCGATGTGCACCATCTTCCCATCGTCTATGGCCTTGGTGACTGTCTCAAAGAAGTCGACCATATTTAACAGGCACAACCTCCCCTTGACAAAACCAAACTGTGTGGGATCAAATGTCTGGCGGTTGCCAATATCCTTGTTAATGAGGTCCATGATAATCCAATCCATGGCCTTGCAGATTAGGCTAGTTAGGCTGATGGGCCTATAACTTCCTGGATCGGTGGACACTCCACCTTTGTGCAAAGGGATAACAGTAGCTGTCCTCCACTCGGCTGGGACGAAGCTGGTACTCAGGCTTTGGTTGAATAGCGTGCCTAATGGTGCTGCAAGTTCCTGCCTGAGTTCATATAGGATGCAGCCTGTGATGTTATCGGGTCCCACTGAGGCTGTATTTTTTGCCTTTGAGAAGGCAGTGATGACTTGCTCCCTAGAGATAAGGGGAGGGAGGCAGGTACTGGGGATGTCCTGTTTTACTGATGGGGGGGGGGGGACAGAGAAGTGAAGTTTTCACTGAACCTATCTGCCAGAAGGTTGGCTATATCTACAGGGTTTGTGTATGTGGTGTCCTTGACCACCAGTTCTGTGCACATCTAGGTGCTTCCCTTGAGATTGCGGTCATATGTGAAGAAAGCCTTACAATTGTCTATAGTAGATGTGGCCAGTTTGGACTCGAAGTTTGCTTTGGAGGATTTCACTAGTGCTCGTATTTGCTTGTGCAGGCTACAGACAGATCGCTTCCAATTAGACACCTGCTTCTTCCCCACAGCAATTTTTCCCTTTTATTATAGAGTTCATTTATTGTAGCTGTCCACCAGAGAGGTTTACTCTTCCTTGAGAAGGATGATTTTGTCCTGTCTGGTATTCCTGATTCCATGCAACTATATAAATGCTCATATAGTACTTTGGTGTAAGTTTGGACATATCTGCCAGTTTCTGTGAAGGAGGAGGAGGCTGTGAGGCTGTTTATATCTTCTCTCAGGAGGTTGCAATCAGCTTTGGACAAGTTTTTTTGTTTGACCCTAGCTGGGGGGGGGGGGGTCAGGGGAGATGACAACTTCGAAAGTGACTGCTTTGTGGTCAGATCTTACTAGGGACGATGACACTGTAGGGATGCTGCAGTGGTTACTCATGTTGGTTAATACCAAGTCCAAGATATTTCCACTTCTTGTGGGGGTGTCAACCAACTGGTCCAAGGTATTTGCATTGATGAAATCAAAGAATCTCTGCGCATTTGTGTTTTGGCAAGAGAATTTTTTCCAGTCTATGGTTGGATAGTTAACGTCACCCAGGATCAGGGTAAAGGGCTGAATATTGATAGATTTGAAGAGGCCCAGACAGGTGGAGTGGGCATCTTGAGTCAGAGTTGGAGGCCTGTAGCTAGCTATGATTTGAATAGTGGTCTTGTCAGTTGTTAACTGCACCTGGAGTATTTCCTGTGCATTATACTGTTTGACCAGCCTAGAGGTGTGTATGTCTTTTATATATATATTACAACTCTACCTCCTTTTGTTTTGCTGCCCATGATTTGGTGTCTGAATGAATGACAGGATGAGTAACCTGGTATGGGTGGGGTACTCTCCGCAGCTTTGAACCTGGTTTCTGTGACTGCACAAATGTCAGCTTCTTCCAGGGTAAATAATGCTTGCAATGAGTGCAGTTTCGTGTTTAGACTCCTAGCGTTTAGCAGCATGACCTTTAATTTACGTTTTGATGAATTTTCATGTTGGTAGTTTTGACCTCATGGCATTGCCTAAAAATGGCACTATGAGGGAGGCAAGAGCCTTTTTGCCAGGAGTCTGAAGCCCAAGGGAGACAGATGCAGGCCATCTCTGGCAAAGCATCTTGGCTTGTCAATCATGTCATCCCAGGCTATCAGGTACCTGATCCCCTTTGAATGATACCAGAAGCTAATGTGCACTTTCCAAGCCAGTAGTCCCTTGTATGCACAAGCACTTCCTGTACAGTCTACTTTACTTTATTTTAATATAGATTTATAAAAATAAAAATGGTTTAAAGTAAGAAACTGAATGTTGTGTAACATAATGTGCCAATTTATTATGTGTATTTTCCCTTTGGTCCCCCTCATTTTTCTCTGTTTTTCTTATTTTACTTACGCATTCCTTTCTCCTTTTTTATTTTCTTTCTGTCCAACTTGTGTTAATTTTTTACAGATTCAAATTCCTCAAGATCAATGCAAGCAAGTACCTCCCAGGTCAGGGAACATTTACCTTCTGCCAATTCAACAACATCCTTGCAAGGTTGGGGCAGTGGGATAGGTCTTGCAGGCATCCCAGCATGTGGCATCCTGGCAAGCCTTACTGAACGGGGGCTTCAGGACTTAGTTGAGGATATGATGGAGATGGTTATGGACAGATGGATTAAGCCAGACAAGTCCTCTCTTTGGTGTGTTCAAGACATGCTGTCACAGTAGGTGCCAACCACCGCACCACCACAGGCCCCTATCTCATCAATACCACCACTATCTGGCAGTGATAACATTTGGGGCTGTGTAGACTGGGGACTCCTACTATCACCAAACTTCGTCACCCTTTCGTCCCTTATACTTTATCCAACACCCTCTTACCTACTTCCCACCCAATCTACTCTCTTATATAAAAAGTACATAAAAATAGAGGGAGGGACTATCCCCCACCACAAACACCGTGTCCCTCCTCTCTCACCTCCTCCATCACAACTCTCTTAACGTAGTCCTGCTGTGTCTCCCTCTTTGTTGTGCTTCCCCTTTTTCCATCTTTCCTCTCTCCTCCCTTCTGTTCTTTAAAGTAACCAACAGGATGCCAACATAGGAATACCCTTTATAAAACATTGTAAACCACTTTATTTTTTAAAATATTACTAACAAAAACTGCTCAGTCTGCTGCTTGCTTAGGTCTTTCAAATGTGACTGCACTCATCCACAAAAATCCAAATATAAAAGAAGTAATACAAAGCCTATGGCTTTCACATAGTACTTCATATATACTTAATGCTTAACTTTAGGTACTTTATACTTTTGCTGTAAGTAGGCATGCTTTTCAAAATGCCTTCTCTTTTCTTTACTCAGAGCAAATAAACTGCACTTAGCTTATCTGCATACACACATAGTGGTGCTCTTCATGGATAAACGCTATATAGCGTTGAAGTTCCGGACTATGAATACCACCCACTTCTTACTGAAACAGAAGCTTGTGCAAGACAAACTACACCCTCAAATAATGCAAATGACCTGTTTTCACTTACAACCAGACTAAAAATGTTCAAATTTACTGTTAAAGATAGTGTTAATTGTTTCAGTAGGTTTGTATTATATTAAGATGTTTCCAATGCAGCATCACTATTCTCTACAACATTTGCAGGTAAGTCAGAAAATATTTTTCTCTTAGAATATCAAAACATTCATCATTTTCCATGCTTTCCCCTAATGGCCACACTTGTCCAAATCAGGAATGCCCTCTGAAAGAGAGGAAAACGGTAACAAAGCAATCCATGAGAAAACAATTTTAGTCGTAAACAAAAGTATTACTTCTCTGAATCTAATTTAGCATGTGCAAGTGAAAGGACTTTGCTATAAGGTAATACAATTCTTGACAAAAAAAAATTGTTTCCTTTAAACTGCAGCAAAGAACAAGCAAAAGTCAAACACAGCTTACTCAAGTCAAACCAGAACATAAGCACAGAAAACAAAGTCACTCTAGTGACGTAGAGGGATAAATCCCTAACTATGACCCAGCATACCCTGGTTCGATTAATGGCTCAAGCGACTGACAGAGGGGGAGGGAAGGATAGGTATGCCTGTCCTGATGTGAGGGCACTTGCTGGTGATGCACTGTTAAGGGGTGGTGTGGTCCAAAGAGGAGAGTTTGTCCTGGATACAACCAGTGAATGTGGAGGGGCAAGGAAACAAAAAAGTAGGTAGGGCACATAAAATAACCCTCACAAAACAAACATACACACAAAGAGGACAGAAGTACAGAAGCCTAAGCCCCGAGGATGCCCTTACGATCTAGGACTGGCATGATGAACACCAGAGCAAGTCAAGAGGAGGGTTTAGGAGGATGCTTGTATACCCGGCTTGGACATGGGCCCATGGGGGCCAGAACAGTATCAATGAGGTCTGAGGGGACCAAAAACATTTAAAAAAAGAACAGAAAATCAAAAGCAGTAGCCTGCAGTGGTGTAGAAGTAGTCTAGAATGATGTCCAAAATGTTCAAAAGTCTTCCTTCACTTGCTGATTCTGATCTCTAATGGTAAGCAACTTGGTCTTGACGTTCTTTTAAGCTACCAGAAGAAATGGCACTCAAAAGTCTGTTTATTAAACTGCAAAGAGCACAAAGCAGGGGAAGTAATTTAAGAACATGTTCATATGATCTGTCCAGAGACATTCACACTTGAAACTGTGACTGCCTAACACATATGTGGTAAGGTAGCATGCAAAAGTGAACCAAACAGACAGACACTGTTCAGCAGAAGACAGACTTTTGAACAATGCTCAGATATTACATTAAATCAAAAATGCACTAATGAAATATGATGCATGGGACTAACCTTTGTATCTCACTGCTATTCTAATTTTCAAAAGTGTGGTAATGCAAAGAAGGAACAGATGTGGTACGGCAGGCAAGATAACATCCTCATCACACTGGATGTCCAAAATTTATTTACATAATCACATGAATATGCACTGCATACACTACCTTCTGCATCTTCAGTCTGCATAGACTGCATAACAGATATGTATCTCTACAGCAACATTAACATTTTATTACAAAGGTAGTGTCAGAGACACAAAACAGCAAAATCTACAGTCAATATTGCAAAGAAGTGGAGAGAAAGAATTACTACAAATTTCAGAAGTGCGTGTGACAGTTTAATACAGACGGTTTAGGGAAACAGCTTCATCAGCTGTCCTGCATTTGGCACCCTCAATATCCATTTGTAAAACAGTTAACTAATCACTTCACATAATTAGACACAACCCCCAGGGTGCCCTTGAACAGAATCACTTTGTTAACTTTACAGAGTTAACATAAATACAAGCAAAGCAGAACAGGACTAATTTCAGTTGAAGAAACATTGCATTTATTCATAATCTGAAGTCTATGCAGTTACTAGGCTGAAAATTTGCTTAATATTTTGTAAAAGAATAGACCCTAGGGTCTCCTATCCATTAATATGGTGTTCGGGAAATAGAGAAAAATCTAATGACAACATAAATTTAAATTTTGTCACACACACAAAAAAAACTGCAGTTAGTCTACACAACATTGCATCTTATTTGGCAGCGACACACGAGCATTGAACTTCTGCTATGATGGTAGTTCAGGGTTTGGTAATTAGTAATATTCTTCTACATTTATCTGGCTAGAAGGGTTGAATGTAGAAATCATTACAGCAAGAAGCAACATCTGTGATACTGTGGATGTGCCCATAGTTCAGAGTGCCGTTGCTTTCGCAACCTGCAGCATATCAGACCCTGGGAGCACAAAATCCATCTGCAGGTCTAATTTGACAGAAATAAAACAGAATTAGGAAGAGTTATTAAGCTGAGGAATACTGACTTAACATTTTACATTCCTAGGTTTACTGCAATATTCTATTACCCAAAGAAATCATAATTATTACTGTAGCTTATTTGGTATCAGAATTATTTCCAAAAATAAACCTTTCCAAATATAGTCGCAGCAGGCTGGACTACTAAATAACATATACAAACAGGGATTGAAATTTTTCTTATTTATTTGACATTTGGTTACTGGGAAACCCATTTTCAACAGAGGCCCGGGAAGAAGAGCTCCATTACAGAGAAGAAACATTAAAAATAAACTTTTTACAATAACAAACAATAACATACAAGTATAACGCAAAAAAAGTACATGATAACAGAATCTAGCATACAAAAATAATAAACAATAACATACAAGTATAATACAAAAAAGTACATAACAGAATCTAGCATACAAAAATAGAATCCAGCATACAAAAATCATGAAGTAATGCCAGAATTACAGTAACAGTCATCCCAAAGGAATGGATCTTGCCCACTGATCCTTTTGTTCTTACATTTTCCTCAGTCAACAGTGGCTTCCAGAGTCAAGAATCATTTTCTTATCAAGTACCTACTTGCTGTACATTCATTTTTTAACCATGCTTGACTCCAAAGCATTCAGTCTACATATAAAACCACTGCATTCTTTTCTCAATACTGTCATGGTACTGATGGCCTCACTTCAAATTCCTGGCTCCCTTTCCCAGTGCACTGGCAAACATCCAGATTGTGGTGCTCAAAGACCGCACCAAGGGCAGAGGAAGAAAATATGCACAGTATACCCACATGGACGACGTAAAACATTGCAAAAACATCCTGAAAAAGTACCACTGTTGCTTAGTAAAAAGTATTTAGTCAGTACAAATGGAATTCACACTGGTTAGAGTAAAAAAAACTGGGATATTAAAAGTCCCATGTATAGGTAATACGGGAAAAAGAACAGAATGCTGTAAATGGGGACAGTCCTAGGTAGATCATGATAGGCTGCAATCCCATTTAGAAATGACCATTTTATGGTTCCTTCTGGAATACTGCATAGAAAATACCGGACTACACCAACAGCTTATGTCAGCTCAAGCTCCATTCCCCAGGATTGAATACATGTCTCTGGTATGAAATGGAGATGGCTCTATAGTTCCAAGCTGTAAGCATGGTGTCGGGTTCAGTGAGAGGACTGTAAAGGGACGTGGAAGATAACACTGGAGACAACACCCTGTCAAGGTAGGTACCCATCAATGCCATTCTGAGGATTGTTGACAGTGGGGTAATGTGGGGATTGTCAACCCACACCCCCAATGCAACACCCAAAATGGAATGGACTATGGTGGTGTGGAGGGCTGTTTAAGGAGGCGCAACACTTTTTTTTTTTCTTGAAATAGCAGCTAAAGTTGCAAGAGATGATTTACTTTAGTTCAGAAATTAAAATGTAATTCTTATATGATTTACACAATGGAATTAATTACCCCAATTTATCACATAACTCCATGTTAGGACAGTAAAAAAAGTCCTTCCATAACCATTTTAAGTTTGTAAAGTCATATTCTTGTGGAGCTACAAAACTGTCTTCATCCTTATCAAGTCTTTCAGAACACCATTAGCTAGGTATGCTTTTCTGGATGGTGCATCATTCTATGCCATCAGTGCCCACACTATTAATGCTATTGTATTTTTATATGCTGCTACTCACTTCACTATAACTCATCCCTCTTAGAAGTCATCATCAAACCTCTCAGCTGTACGAAATTCCTCGGTATTTACCAGTTTTGAGGGCAAAGTAATGGGGGGGGGGGCACGAGTTCCCGAGTGGCCCCTTCAATTCCCGAATTACCTGTTTTTTTTTTTTTTTCCAAATTGTTGCTGAAGTCATCATGTGAGGGCGTCAGCTTCATGAAATAGACTGCCTGTCGGAATTTGGCGGAGGGCTCTGCTATGATATCTGATGCTGAGCATTCAAAGATTGCATAAAGGATCATCATTACTTTACTGAATACACTGCTCATTCAGTTATACTGACAGCTATTCCACACTGAACTGCAACTGCATGAACTAGATCAGTAAATCATAAAGCAAGATCTACCAGCACCATGAATGCATGTATGCCGACAACGTATCTGGGAAGGTCTGTGGAAGCAACTCTCCTTATGATGGACAGTTGGGGAAATAAGAGTTATGTGCTTTGCACAAAGCCGCATGGCATTCAATTTATGATTTTATGAAAACTTGTCTGTTTTCAAGATGCCAAGTTCACAACAGGCTATGCTAGAAAACATGTAGCTTCTAATTTTGAGTATTCTTCGTCCCTGCTGAATCCTCTACTTTTGCATAACTTTGTTTACTGATAAGGTAAGAGACTTTATGGGTTACGCTGATTTTTTTTCAGATTCACAGTTGTTCAAAGTGCTATACATTATGAATCTCTTGATGTTTTGAGGAATACTCAGCAGAATTCTTAAAAAAAAAAAAGTAATTGAATGTTGCATAATTATTTACAGACCTTTCATGTTCTACTCCTTAGCTTATTTCCTGCCGTTCCCGGTAAACATGAAGACCAAACTGCATATTATGTGAGGCTTCTTGGTTACATTCCATGAACATCTGCCTTGCCTGTTTAGGCAAATTTATTTTCTGTACTTATACCAGCTCAAGGAACAGATAAATTAACACAAACACACACTGGTGGCACCTCTCAACTGTCCAGATTTTCAAGGAATGCCCACATTTTTGCTTCATATTTTTGGTCTCTCCCTTGTAAAATTTGCAATTTTCTGGTGAACTACTGAAGAAATGAAATCCCTAAATAATTATAGGCATTTGGGCTTCAGACTTTGTATACTCCGGAATATGTATGCTAAAGCAAACCATGTCAATCAAGCATCTTTCTAAGCTGATAAGAGCAGAGTATAAAATCTGTCACTGATTCTGGGCCTTTGCCTCCCCCCACATTATTTTTGGCTTTGTCCAGATTTCTCACATTAAGCGGCTGAGAGGTAAGAGGCCCCAAACCACTCACCTGTACCTTGCTACAAAGAACGTTCTTTATTTTGTGTCTTCAAAAACAACTTTTCACTCTGTTACAATTGAAAGTGCCTAGCACACATTAATTAAGATTTTTTTCTAACAACCAAGGTAATTAATATTGACTCAAAAAATCATCAGAATAACTTTTTGTACTTTTGAAGGAAAAAGAAAAAACAGTCACTAAGATGTACTTGTCACATGTTAAGCTGCTCGGATTGTGTCTGTACTCTTTGTTTATCTCTATGTACATTTGTACGTTGAACGGTTCAGATTTATATTAGCAGGGGTGGGCACTTGGAATTATGTTGAACATTTTCTGAAATTGTTGTTATTCTGCAGTTTATTATTTTTTTTTATGTTGAGCTGCTCGGATTGTGTCTGTACTCTTTGTTTATCTCTATGTACATTTGTACGTTGAACGGTTCAGATTTATATTAGCAGGGGCGGGCGGACACTCAGAATTATGTTGAACATTTTCTGAAACTGCTGTTATTCTGCAGTTTTTTTTTTCATTAGAGGACTATCACAAATGGCAAACTCTAAAACTGAATACAAATGTCCCGTGTGCGTTTGTGTATTATTTACTAGAATATCTGGGTGAATATTTATTTATTTATTTATTTTATTTTACATTTGTTAACCGGGAAAGTCCGTCTGGACACATGTCCATTTTCAGCGGAAGCCCGGGGAGAAAAGCTCCAGTTACATATGAAGTGCATTATCATATATGAACAAGTTAATAAAAATGGTGGATTACATATACAAAGGATTTAACAATCATAGGTAAGTATGGACAGTTTACAAGTTCTTAGTTTTCAGACAGTAAACCTCTCTAACACTATAATACATTATGTATACATTCAACACATGCAGTATATTACAGCCTTATACAGTAGGATATAACAGTAGTTAGCAGGACTGCATATATTTTTATAATGTTTTAACTTATAGAAGAAGACAATTAAATGTGAGGAACTAGATCCTGAGTTAAGATATTTCATATTAATAAAAGCAGACAGTTACATGTGAGAAGCTAAACTTATCATTGCCAATGTGTGTATATATTTCTAGTAATTCAGCCTTTACCCAGGGGCAAGACAAGAGCATAACCAGTTGTCGGTGAGGTGGGTTTTTAGTAATTTTTTGAATTGTGTTGTTGAGTTATTTGATGTTATTTGGGCTGGTAGGGAATTCCAGAGTTTTAAAATGTAGCAGCTGAAGACAGATTTGCCTGCCTTATTGTTATGTCTTGTAACTTCAAGGAGGTTAAGGGTGCTTGATCTCAAGGTTCTTGATGTGGTGTGTGGGTGTATTAGGTTTTGGAGGGCTGGAATCTTTTGTAAGTGATGGTATAACTTATGTGCTAGTGATAGTTGATTGAGTTGAAGTAGTTGAGGGAACTCCAACCAGTTCAGTTTTTTGAGAAAAATGCAGTGGTGTGTTCTGTATGCTGATTCAGTTGCAAATTTAGCTATTTTATTATAGCAGGTTTCTAGTTTGGATAGCTCTGTTTTATGGAGGTTGGTAAATACTGGGGATGCATAGAGGAGGGTGGATAGTAGATGTGCCCTGGCTATTGTGGTTTTGGATTGTTTGGAGAGAAATTGCTTGTTACGATAAAGGAGCCCAAGTTTTTTGTGAACCTTTTTTACAGTTTGAGCAATATGCATGTCAAACTTAGGTGATTGTTTATTTCTATGCCTAATAGCTTGATGTGGGTAGTTGGGGTAATAACAATTTTGTTATTAGAGGTGATAGTGAAGCTGTCTGAATGAGGGAAGTCTCTATAAAGGGTGAAGAGGAGTAATTTGGTTTTAGATGGGATAAGTATGAGCTGGTGGTCACTAAGCCAGGTTTCAGCTTGTGAGAAGCATTCTTGTGTTTGGAAGTGGAGGTGTTTGAGTGTTGGGGCGACACATATGATACTGGTGTCATCTGCATATTGAATTATTGTGGCTTTTGGTATGGAGGATGAGAATTGATTGGTGATTAGAGTGAAAGCAGTGGACCAAGGATGGAGCCTTGTGGGACACCTAGGGATACTGGTAGTAAAGAGGATATTTGGTTCTGCCATTTTACAGCCTGTTGGCGACTTGATAGATAGCTCTTGAACCATGTGAAAGAGGAGAAACTGAGTTTTAGGGTAGATAGAGTATGGAGAAGTTGTTATGATCTACCATACTTGAATGCTTTAGATAGGTCTAAGAATATGGCAGAGACTAGTTGGTCATTATTTCTGTGCTGGTTAATGCTGTTAGTGAATGCTAGTAGTGCGGTGGTGGTACTACGAAAGGGTCTAAAGCCATGTTGGTTTTTGGATAGCAAATTGTTTTTCTGAAGGTAGTTCATGAGTTGTGTGTGTATGTTCTAAGATTTTTGATAAGGGTGATAAAATAGCAATAGGACGCGGTAGTTGTTGAATTCAAAGAAGTTACCTCCTTTGTGTAATGGTATTATATAGGAGGTTTTCCATATGTGTGGCACTTTGCATTCGGAGATTGACCTATTGATGAGGATTCTAACAGGGTAGGCTATAGCTGGTGCAGCTATTTGGAGGTATTCTGTGGGTAGGTTATCAGCAGCCAGAGTGGTGAGTTTGAGCTTTAGTAGAAGTTTTTGAATTATTTTGGTTGATACTGGTTGAAAGGTAAAGTGGTGGGTGGTTCTGTTGTACTTGGTGTGTTTGTTGAGGAAGGGGGGGGGGTGTAGTATTCAGTTGGTTATTTACTAGGGCTTGGATTGTCTCAGTAAAATATCTATTAAACTGGGTAGGGATGTTATCATGGTTATTCTCAGTTGTGATTGAGGGGTTGTTGTTTTTCCCGGTTGCAATACAGAGTTGATTGCCTTCTGAGGGTTTTTTGCATATTTTTCATGTAGGTTTTGGTAATAGCTGATTTTGTCCATTTTAATGCATTTTTGGCTTTATTCCTCAGTTCTAAGTATTTCAATTTGTCTAGTTGGGTTTTGTTTTTGTGATATTGGTTCCATGCTTTATCCCTTTCTAAGAGAATAGTTCTGGTGGGTTTAGTAAGCCAGGGTGCATATTTAGTTTTTATTCTTGTGGTTTTGGAGGGGGCGTGGTGGTCAAAAGTTTGTATGAAGGTTTTATTAAAGTACATTACTGCCTCTTCTAAGGGTAATTGATTAAGAGGGGTCCAGTTACAATACCTTAGGTAAATGATGAAGTCATTAGGGTTAAAGCTTTTCTTATTTCTGACTTCTCTTAGAATTACATGGTTTATCTGGAGAGATTTGGCTCTTACTAGGTATGTTAGTTGGTGGTCACTCAGAATGTCTGGTAGACATCCGGTTTGGGATGCAAGGGATGGGTGGGATACGATTATCCAGTCCACTATAGATTGGTGTTTTGATCTTTTGTCATTCATGGTGGGGGAAGTGATAACTTGGGTAAAGCCTTGGAGGTTGATGTGGGTGAGTGGAGTTTGGCTTGAACAGTTAAGCCAGTTTATGTTAAAGTCACCAAGCAAGATATTTTCTTGGGGTAAAGTGGTAGAGATGTATTCAAGTAGGTTTTCTAAGGTAGTGATATTATTTCGTGGGGGATGTAGCAACCAATGATATTATTATGATTATTTGGGTTTATTTGAAATTTGGTAATAATTAGTTCTGCATTATTGAGTTCTGGTAGGGTAATATCAGGTTATTTGGGGATGAGGTGGTCTTTGTACATTATGGCTACCCCCCCACCCCCTTTGCCTAGTCTATCTCTGCAAATTATATTATATCCTGGGGCTGTACTTTCGTTATTGTGGATTTCGGGTTTTAGCCAGGTATCACTTAATAGGACAATATCAGTTTGTATACAGATAATAGGGCATGAAGGACATGGACTTTGTTAAGGATACTCCTAATGTTTAGATTAAGAAAGAGGTCTATGGATTAAGGGGTTGTGTTGATTGGTGAATGGGATGTTTGTTGTGTTTGGTCCTGGGTTGGGGTGTATGTCCCCACAATAGGTGAGTTCTTGGAATAGATGTGAAACAAATTTTTTAAACTTGATTACAGCAAGGAATTTTACTGTTGAGGTCCACAGGCTGATATTTCAAGCCCTGACTATCAGATAATGAAAATGAAAGGTGCTTAAACATTTTACTTAAGTATGTGTCACTGGTACTTTAATAGAAATCATGTGTATTCCTCAGTTTGTCTTACTGAGATCTGTTTGGGAAAAGCACTTTATATTGTCATGAGTTCTAATCAGTAATTGTAACCAGAACCATAAAGTGAAAAGTGTCTCAAGTTCAGCTGTCTAAAATATCTTCAACAGCTACACAAATAATGGCACAGTGACTCTGTACATCATAGAAAGAGCCTTTGTCTTCTCTATTACTGCATTTTATTGATTATACAAAGTTTAGCACTCACTGTATCAACTTCCACAACACTGGCTTGAGTACACTGTGTACAGTAGCTAAGACATGGTGTGACATCAGTGTAAGTATTCTCCAAACATGTGGATTTAGGAAGATTATAAAACAGAAGGTCTGATACCAAAAGATTTGTGCTCAGTGCAAGTGACCACTTACACTGATAACAGGCTAAGTGCAGATCTTTTGGAATCTGGCACCTGGTAAAAGTTTGTTTACAGATGGAATCAAAGTAAGCCACTTAACACTGAGAACAAGTCTAGGAATTAGAGCAGACTTACACTGACAGCAGCTCTTCTGGAAACTGTCCCATTTATGTTACCAAATCTCAAAGCATTTTACTTTACATATTCTGTTAAATTACAGCAGAAAGCAGTTAATAATTATGTAATGTGAAGGAAAGTTAGAACATCTAGAAAAAAACACTGTGCACTGCAAACAGAATGTTATCAATTTTTGCTGTGTTATTCTGTCTATAGTTTATGTGCTGATTTTCTGATATCTTTCAAATGCAATGGTCTTTCAAATGAGCAGTACAAATTTCAGTACCAAAGTTAAGCAATTGCTTTATTATACCAGCTCTGTTTATGTGGGCATTTTTATAGGCATATGGACTAAGTAACATTTTAAGGAAGAATTGATACTAGTTCATTCTACTAATTCTGCTGCTTCTGTTTGTACTGTATTTCCCTGTCTTTTTAAGATGAATTACAACTTGTGCATTTTCAAATGTCTGACCATCTTTAAGGGGTTACGTCTGATGATATGTTCCCAGAAATAATAGAAAAAGCCCCAGGATAATTGCTGATGCCCGTGACACAACCTGCATAATACAGACCTACTCCCTGCTTCCCCATGCTTAGATTTTTTAGTGATGAAACATTCTTCTTCACAGTGCATATACAATGTTACTTTTTTGTGCTGGGGAGGGAGGTGTTTGGGGGGGGCTGTGATATTAGACTACTGTGCTATAAGTTGTGCAATAGTGTATACTTGGAGTTCACTGGATTTATCCCCATGGCAATGCTATTCATTCATTTTATAATACACATATTATTCTTTAGAGAGTCACAGGGGAGACAGCCTATTCCAGCAAGTAGCAACTATAAGACACAGAAGCAGTCTTGTATGAGATGCCAGTCCACTGCACTATTGCAGAATGCATACACACACACACACACACACACACACACACACACACACACATGTATACACATACTACCTGTTACTTAACTTAATGCACCCCTCTACTAGCTCTGAGAGCTATCTGGCTGCAGTAGTGAGACTTGATTGTCTGTTCAGTTTGCATTTAAAAGTCAGTATCCCACAATTCCATTGGAGTGGGTGGAGCTACATAATTATGCATGCAAATTAACCAGCACACAGATTTGTACCTATTTTTCATGGGCCTTTGTCCAGATTTTTGATGTTTCCAGGTTGAGAGGTATGTCAGTACCTATCTCATTTAATTTTTGCTCTGTCTGACCATCAATGATTAGTATCGCTTTGCTTCTGTTACTAAAATCATCACTTTGAAGCATCCTCTTTCTCTCTTTACCACCATTTACTGGGTTTACTATAAAATGCATCTCTCTTAATTGACACCAGATTATCTGACCAAAAAACATCTAAAACCTTGGGAGGCCACTAATTTAAACAGTACCACTTTCAATGTCATAATACACAAAACATTTATTTTTTCTTAATGAGGACGAGCTCCGCTCCACATACACACCCTCCCCAGTGAGGAGGCACGCCTCCAGAACCCCAAACAATAAATTAACTCTGAGACTGCACAAACTTGGAAAAGACGGAGAAAGCAATTAAAAATAAAACACTCACTTTCCAGCTCTTCTCCATATACAACTGCCATTGCAACACTGGTGACTTGTTCTCGGCATTACTCAACTGGCTGCTGGCAAATGGTAGGCTTGGGCCACATATTTCATTATTGTCCATTACATATAAACATTTGTTCTTAGCACTACTTTATATTTCTCCTCAATTTAGTTGTGGTCTGACCTTATATTATACATTGGCATTTCCTGTATATGCCACTCTTCTACTACTTTTCATTCCATGCTGTTATTAAAGTTAAAGCAAGCTTCAGATTACACACATTACCACTAAACTGCTTCCATTCACTGTACACAATTTGTTTTTCATGAACAAACTGTATGTATTTGCACATTTATATGAACAGGGAATGCTACATGTATTGCTGTTGACAGTCAGTACTTTAGTAGTGTTATTTTCTACTGTTCAAAAATGTAAACATACATTTTCATTGTATGTCTTCTTGTGGAGTTTTATCCATGGGCCCAAAGTTAAAATTTGTTTTTCCCAGCTGGACATCTCAGTCAACAAAACAAGATAAAATAAAATAACAGTGGTGGAGTGGGCTGTGGACTCCATCCAGTATCACCACTAACACTTGTCCGTTAGGAAGTGGGCAAGTTCTGGTAATGACAGCAGGAAAATGCAATGTAGACAGGGAAGTTCTTTGTGTGTCTGTGTTTGATACCTCTCAACTGTACAGATTTTCGCAGAATGTCCAGATTTCTGCCTCATATTTTTGGTGTGTTCCTCCTAAAATCTGTACTTTTCTGGCAAATAGCTGAGAATTGACGTCATTAAATAATGACAAACATTTGAGTTTAAGACTCCACATCCTTCATAAAATTCATGCTAATGCAAAACCTATCATTCTATCAACTTTCTAAGGTTGTAAGAGCAACATTTAAAATCTGTCCGTATTTGTCCCCCCCCCCATCATTTTAGGCTTTGTCCAGAAGAGGTTGAGAGTTATTTGTGTTTAAGGAAAGAACATGTGCTTGAGGTTTGAGCAAGACAGTTTTTCTATTTTATACTTGAACCATTACAGTCATCACCTGCCATTTTGCTCACTTAGTATGTTTCAAATACAGTTCTACATTATGGAATGTGAAAATGTACCACAGCTATACAGAATGTAGAATGCACCATGCTTACAGTACAGAAGTTAATAAAAAGTGCCTTAAGCACACTTCCAAAACTGCAAACGTATGAAGTATACCCATGATACATAAAGGTACGAATGTAGTGTTTTAGAAATGTCACTACACTTCAAAGAACTTTTTTTATTTTGTTTCTCCCATGAAAGTAAAAACTTGCTGACAGCAGAAGGAAAGGAAAAAAAAAGAAACAGCTGCAAGACTGCACCCTGACAACTGAGTGTTACTGGTCCGCATTCACATGAAAAGTTTCAACATAAAAAATCATAACTTTTCATAGTTTTCATTTAATTCTGTTTCTAGTGCGAGCTGTAGAAAGTATTTCCCAGTCAACCTACTCAGATGCTATCACATTTGTTTTGTTCACATTTGCAGTTTTGGCTTTACGTGGGAACAAGCCTTTCAACAGCACTTCATTTGATCACCTGATCTCCCTTTTTTCATAACTCATACATATTCAAGTTTTAAACTGGTCACTGCACAAAAAAAAAATACTATAATTCTTATACTGGGATACAGACTTACAAACACCAAATCTTATGTCACTTCAATGAACAATCTCACAGTAATAAGTACAGTATCTGGGCTTAAAATATAAATGGGCAATAAACACATTATAAGCATGCTGTAACAGGCAGACCTATAGATAATAAACCATCATACTCAGGCAAATATAGTCATTCATTGGAAAATGAAAAACAACTTCCTGCTGCTGTGACTGTCCACTTGCCTGAAATCGTGTCCTTTCCGCTGCATAAACTTGATAATGCAACATTGCTTGAAGCACTTTTTTATGCCCTCCTGGGACCAGGCAAACAGCACCCAATATCTCAAGTACTGCAATCTTTGTCTTCAGGTTTTCAGTTCTTAAACTCTGTGAGATGATATTGATACTTTCAGGGTGAGCTAAAACATGTGCCCTCCCCTGTGAATTGTTGCACAGTGCCTTAATACATCCTATAACGGATGTGTGTATCCGGCTCTCTGAAGTCTCATAGTCCATGCTCTTGAGGAAATTCAGAAGGCATGTTAGTCCATCCAGCTCGATAAATCTGATGACAAACCTATGGAGTGACAATAGATGGATCAGAAGCAAAATCAAAGATCACTTATTTGCACTGATGGCAAAGCCACTTTTATAAACAGAAACTGAATTCAATCCTGCATTTTATAACCACTTCTGGGGGACACGATATCATAATTAAGATACAAAATCAGTTTTATTAGAATAATACCAAAATGTGTTACCTTATTTCTTGAGTCCTTCAAAGGAAAACTTACTTTCAAAATAACAGACATAAGCAGCTTATGTTTAAGTAAACTGATCATGTAAAACATATAATATTCACGGCAACAGACAAGTAAAACAATAAAATTAAACCACACTGCCTCCAAACAACTACAATAAAACAAGAATCCCAGCTGAAGTATAAGACAGTATGAAACAAATTAAGTTCAGCTGTTTCAATATCAATACTAATTCAATAAGCTAAATGCATTTAAACACAGTCTGTACCTTGCATTTAAAAAAACCCGGCAATTTCACTTGTACAATAATCCTAACAAAAAGCACACATAATTTATTTCATACCCTTAAAGGTCCTGTGCAACCTGGCGAAATGGAAAGTCACTGGTAACTAGTGGCTTTTGCACACCAACTTAAATTGATGATTTTATATGAAAAATAGGACTGTGCAAAGATTCTACAGCCAAGGCAATACCCATTTCTGCTACACAACTCCTATGGGCATACCTGAATGTCTCTTAATCAGGTCAGAAGCCTGCACAGCTTCACTTCTACATGATGTCTCTGAACTTCACAGAGGATACTCAAAATGTAAAGTTCATGACATAGCAATCTCCCTGAAGAAAAAATATTTTCTGCTTAAAGGGGAAATAGGTATATCATTCTTTATTTTTTATTTATTTTTTGAGTGGGGGGGCTTAATCACTTTAAGATGGGGCTGCACCATAAAGTAGACTTTCAACAATAAGAGGGGGCTGCACCATAAAGTAGACTTTCAACATTAAGAAAAAATGCAATCAAATATGGGACACTTGAGACAATTATAATATTTAAAGAATACAGTTGTATTCATTAAAAGCTGGCACTGTGCATATGCCTGTTTTTTTTTTTTTTTTTTTTTTTTTTTTTTAACATCAACAAGGCAGAATTGGAAGCACGTGTACTCCAACCTTGTGTCATCCCACTGCAAGGCATGATGATGTAAGTGAACAGTGGCAAGCGTGTGGTACACAAAGAAAGGTGAATTTTACAAAGGAATTATTTTTAAAGCCAAAAAAACTGATTTTACAGGTTTTTACAAGTACAACAGCAGTAGGCAATCATACCAGTGCAATACACAAGCATCTCTTTGCCCAGGTAAGTCAATAATACAGTGACTGCTAGGCCAGCGCTCAGCACAACTGGAACATGACATTAGAAAGGTATGTCACTGCTAAACTGAGCATACACACTGGGGGAGCATGACAGAAGGCAGATGCAGAGTCTTCAGGCAGAAAACAGGCATAGCTGTTAGTGAGGGACAGCTCTTCCAGTCTGTACATTAAGTTTATCACTCAGTAATGAAGTTAGATTTGCATGCCTCTAATCCCAGAGGGAATTCTGGAAGGAGTCCCAGGGACTTTGGGTAGAAGGAGAGGACCAACTGAGACTGTGGAAGAGAAGCCTCTTTTCCCTGAGGAAGTCTGCAACAGCCTGAACTGGATTTCTTCTACTTGCATAAGAAAGCCAGAGGAATTCTAGAAGTCACTGCTGGCCTTTTGTAATACAGTGCTATTTGCCTTGTTATGGAATACAGGCACCTGAAGGACAGAGGAATTACTTCTTAATTTGCACAAAGTAAAGCTACTGCTATGAACTGTTATATTTGTTTTTGGTTCAAGAAAACTCAGTGAGAAAAAAGACTGCAGATATTGCTATTTGTTTTTAGAGTGAAGCAAATAATTTCCCATTTATGTTTTAACTATATTTATGTGCTATCATTCATCAAAGTGTTATTTAGTAATGCAACTTATGGTCTCTGTTTATTATGTTCATGAAAACAAAAGAACCATCACAAATGGTGGAGAAGTTTTGGCAAATTTTTGATCCCTGATATTGATAACAATCTAAAATGCAGAAATTGTGCTACTCATCTATATATGAAGTGCTTTGAATGGGGCACATACTCCCAGTGAGGAAGAAGAGAAAAGATGCACCACAGCTTTTTTTTTTTTCTTTCTTGTGGGTGTGGCAGGACTTTGCTGCCTTCAAGTGAGGACCTTCTAAACTAGACTGTGAATGAAAATAGACTATTCTATTAAGTCTTTGTGCTAGCATATGATGGTCATATTAACTTTGTGACTTGCACCTTTATATCATCTTTATGTGGGCTATATATATTGTGTTCAGCTCCAAAACGGAGTAAAATAATTAAAGCCCTAATGAAGTCTGCTACAACCACTGACAGGAACTCTTAAAAAAACAGGCAGAAAATAATGCAACTGGCACTGAAACTACTATTCCAACAACTTCCAAAACTTGTTAAAACTAATTCAGCCTTAAAGTAAAAGTCATACATCCTTGACCAGCATTTGGTTAATTTGGAACAAAAATTAACTTCAATTCAGCAAGACCTAGGTGAAAACTTTGTGGACTAGTAATCCTATAATGACACTTGGTTAAGATGATGATGTGGAGGCTTATCTGAAAGCATTCAAGAGCTGTGTAGAGAAGGATATCTCACCCTGGAATGAGTTGTCCAGATTGCTGTCATGTCATCTGACAGTGAATAAGGCCTGCATGGCATTTGCAGACACTGATGCACACAACTGTCAAAAAAAACACTGAAAGAAATTTTAGCCCTGGTGGGTGTTTTACCCGAGTACCAGACATGTAGATTTCACAAGTGTCGCTACCCAGGTCAGGAAGAAACAGGCGAACGTTGTGGGTTCTTGTTAAAGCAGCTTTATTATATACAAACTCATAAATGAAGCTGAGTAACTTTAACTTATATACAAACTAGCTATCATGCACAGAGATGTTAACACTTTGGCAATACCTTCAAAATGACACTGAAGATAACACGTGCTTGGAATTTATATGCACACACAGACTTAGAAATGCTTCCTAAAGGTACATCACACCTGTTATTCTACATCCTCCCTCTTTGAGAAATGAGTCAGACATTGTCACTGGTATTAATAAATATGCAATTTACACAAGAATAATTTTTCATCATGCAATTATAGTAAGCTAGGTACATATATACAACTATGTCCAAGATGCTATGTATTACACACTAGGCATTGAGATGCGACCATACCGTGTGCCATAAAATCTGGGGACTGGTTTAGCAACTGGAATTGTCTCTGCTGAATGTTCAATCTTAGGAATCTTGGGACCATCTGCCGGAGTAGTATCAAGAGTCAAGACACATTCTGGAACAGTAATATCATCTGGATTGCTCTGAGTTTTTGTCATAGGAACAATGCTATGATGTCGGTTCTGCTACAGGAAGATGTCTGTGATTTCTCCTGTACTCCACACCTTCAGATTTAACAAATTAGGATCTTGGTTCTGCACATATACTCATTACTTGACCAATCCATTTGAAACCTTTAGCTGTTTTTATCCTCACTCTCTCTCCTTCTTTCAATGGACGACGAAATCTGCTCGATTTGTCATAGCTGGACTTTTGAAAAAGAACGCTTTTTAAATAATTGGGCTCTAATGGCTTTGTTGTGTTTAGCTTTAGATCTCAATAAACTAGAACTGATAGGCAATGTTGTTCTGGTTTGCCTGGATAGACGTTTCTGAGCAGGTGAGCCAAGTATATCGTCACGGGGTATTTTTCTGAGATTGAGTAAATTCAAAAAAAACATTGGTATTATCACACTTTGACTTCTCAAGCAATTGCTTTGCACTCTGTACTGCACGTTCAGGAAGTCCATTTGATTGCAGATATTCTGGACTACTAGAGACATGTACAAAGTCCCACTCTTCTGAAAATTTCTGAAACAATTGACTGGTAAATCGGGTACCATTGTCAGAGAATAATTTCTGTGGACTGCCATGGACTGAGAAATCGCGTTTTACCTTAGTAATGACTGCAGTAGAAGTTAGAGTAGGTAGTAGATCGATCTCAAACCAATTTGAATAATAGTCTACCAGTACTAAGTAATGTTGATTGTTCCACTCGAATATGTCAGTAGTTACTATAGACCAAGGTAGTTCAGGGATTTGACTTAGATGAAGTGGCTCTTTTTGCAAATGCAGTTTAGTACAGAGTGAACAGGAAGAAAGTACTCTATCAATGTCTTTCGCTAGAGAAGTCCAAAGCACAAGTCCTCTCACCCTTCTCTTAGTAGATTTGGAACGGGTCTATATTAGGTGATCGAAACTTTAGGTAATCGAATACATAAAGATTGACACCTAAACAGCAAAAGCTGTAAATATTGAACAGCCACTTTCGCAAATTCTTTCGTTGGGAAAGAATTTGCTTGGCCATTATCGGGATTCTGCCCTTTTCTCCACTGTAGAGCGATCTCGGAGTTGGGATATTTAGTTAGGGTGGGGTGGAGTGGGGGTTGTGGGGAGGGGAGCCCCCCACTCGATTATGGTTTGAAATTTTTTTTTCTCTGGCCAAGCAAATTCTTTCCCTACGAAAGAATTGGCGGAAGTGGCTGTTCCATGTTTACAGCTTTCGCTGTTTAAGTGTCGAGCTTTAGGTATTCAGTTACCTAAAGCTTTGACTTTATAATACAGACCCTTCGGAACCTGGGTGACCACAAAGTAAAATCTGGATATACTCTTGTTGTAAGGAAGCAGGAACAACAATTTTAGGACCTTTGGAAATAATGCCATTTTCCATCAACAACTCATCTCTGTAAGGAAAAAAGAAGTTATGTCTTACCATAACATTCCAGCTGTGTTGTAGATCTTTATTCACTCATTACTGATAGGACTTTGGTTCCATCATCGGAACCGGCACGGCCGTTTTCAAGCTCGTGCCAGCCAAAAACTCTCATCTAGGACCTACCCATAATGCCCCTCTCATAGTCTCTCCAGATCGAGTTTGCCTGCCCCTATATTACAGAGATAGTAAGAGAAACAGTAGGAGGCTCTGTCTGAGCAAAATACCTTAACCAGGAGTTCCTAAAGTCCACCAGGAGTCCAGACAGGGGGAAGGAAGGCGGGAAGTAATGAATGAATAAAGATCTACAACACAGATGGAACGTTACGGTAAGACATAACTTCTTTATCTGATGTTGTAAATCTTTATTCATTCCTTACTGATAGGACCGAGTCCTCAGCTACTAGAGTCCTGGGTGGCCCTAAGGAAGGATATTCCTGAGCACCATAGAACCTAAAGATGCTCGTCCCCTGGAGGCCAAATCCAATTTGTAATGAGTGATAAAGGTATGAGGTCTTCCCCAAGTGGTTGCTGCGCAGATATCATCCATAAAGGCTCTGGAATGAAAAGCCACAGAAGTAGCCATCGATCTAGTAGAATGAGCTTTTATTCTGGAAGGTAAGGATAGGTTATTCTGATGGTAGATGAAGGTAATGACATTTCTAAGCCAGGAGGATAGAGTCACTTTGGAGACAGGTTTACCCAATCTGGGTCCCGCAAAGGCCACAAACAATTGATCTGTTTTCCTGAAAGATTAAGTCCTGTCCAAATAAAAATGAAGCTGCCTATGAACATCAACGGTGTGCAAAAGATACTCCCCTCTGTTTGAATGCTGAGGGAAGAAAACCGGCAGGTCAATAGATTGGTTAACTGAAAAAACAGAAATAACCTTGGGCAAGAAGGAAGGGTGAGTACGAAGGGACACTCTATCCCTGTGGAAGTTCAAGTAAGGTCTTGACACTCAAGGCCTGCAACTCAGATACTCATCTCGCTGAGGTAAGTGCTACTAGAAGTAGAGTCTTCCATGATAAAAATTTTATATCACATGAATCAGATGGTTCGAAAGGAGGGCTTGTTAACAAGTGAAGTACCAAAGTCAAGTCCCAGGGTTCTATGGGGGGCCTGACAGGAGGTTTAAAGTACAGTTTTGTACCTACCATAAATGTAGATGTTCGAGGATTCCATTGCTGCAGTCCTTACTATTGGGTATAGTCCGCATCCAGTCGGCCCGAATACCAGAGTATAAGGCTGACGTCGGTCAGGGCGCATTAGACTGACGTCAGTACGTCAGGGTACTAATGCGCATGACCGGCGTCATATCCTCAGTCTTTTCTTGCCCCAGATGTCAGAAGACCCTAAAAAGACAAGGCCCAAAATACCTGCACCAAAACATGAACAATATATACAAAAATATAAGCAGGTAAACTCACCTACACAACCACCCCTAAACACAGAGGGAAGGAGGGAGGTAAATTGGACTGCAGCAATGGAATCCTCGAACATCTACATTTATGGTAGGTACAAAACTGTACTATGTTCTTCGTTTTCCATTGCTGCAGTCCTTACTATTGGGTAGAATCCCAAAGCAGAGGTAAGGGAGGCTGGCAAATCATAAAGAAGCAGGAGCTGACAACATGCCTTGCAAAACAGCTGTGGCAAAACCAGCCCTAGACTTAGAGTAGATAGGAAGGTGATAATGCTTAGAGAAAGTATGCACTGAACTCCAAGTAGCTGCTTCCAAAATATCCTTAGTTGCCACCCCCCGTAGAAATGCTGTAGAAGTGGCAGTAGCCCTAGTGGAATGAGGCCTAATCCCAGCTGGAACCTCCTTGCCATGATGGGAATAACAAAATGCAATGCAAAAGCCAATCCACCTAGAAATAGTTTGTTTTGACACAGGCTTGCCCTGCGAACTCAAAGCAAAAGAAACAAACAACTGCTGAGACTGCCTAAAATCCTTAGTCCTGCTTAAGTAATAACGCAATTGCCTGTGTACATCTAAAGTATGCAAAATCTTTTCCCTTTATTTTGGGGTCTGCATAAAAAGTAGGCAAATGAATAGTTTGGTTTAAAGCCACACTAGAAACCACCTTAGGCATAAAGGAAGGATTAGTGCGTAATGATACCCTATCCTTATGGAAAATCAAAAGGGCTCGACTGCCATAAGGGCCTGCAACTCAGACACCCTTCTTGCAGAAGTAATAGCCAACAAAAAGCAGTCTTCCATGACAAATATTTCAATTCAGCAGTAGCCGCAGGCTCAAAAGGTTGTAGAGTAAGTTTTTCCAACACAAAATTGAGATCCCAAGCAGGAGTAGGAGCTCTCGTGGGGGTCTTATATTTTTGCCCCTCTAAGAAACTGCTTGAACAAAGGATGCGAAAACAATGGTGGGTCACAATCATAGTGAGCTGAGATTGCTGCAGCATGAATCTTAATGGAAGAGAAGGACAGACCCTTGTCCAGTAACTCAGTAAGATATTGAAGAGCCATACTCAAATTAGGCTCAGAAATCTCCAAATTCTTTGCTTTACTCCAAAATAAAAATCTCTTCCATTTTGCTGCGTACACTTTCCTTGTACTAGGTCTTCTAGCTTCCATAATCACATTTAAAACTTGTTGAGGAAGTTGAGACCTGCTGTGTTTCAACACAGAATATGCCAGGCTGTCAGATGAAGAGAGTGAAGCTTGACATTGAGCAGATGACCGTCCTGCTGGGATAACAGATGTGGAATCAAAGGTTAAGGCCATGGAGGCTTCTTTACCAGACTCCGTAGTAGAGGGTACCAGTGTTGCGAGGCCAATCTGGAGCTATCAAAATCATCCTTGGCCTGTCCTGTCTGACCTTTAACAGTACCTTTGGAAGAAGAGGCAGAGGTGGAAAGGCATACACATGAAGGTTTGTCCAACTGAAAGACAGAGCATCCACTTTCCAAGCTGTGTGATGAAACCCCTTTGTGCAAAACTGTGGCAGCTGGTGGTTTAGTGGAGAAGCGAACAGATCTATGTCTGGAGTTCCCCATGACACTGTCAATTTCTGAAATACATGAAGATCCAGTTTCCACTTGTGGGGATCCATGATTTGTCTGCTTAATACATCTGCTAAGGAGTTCTGTGCTCCTGGCAGAAACCTTGCCTGAAGAGTTAGGTGCAAGCGTAGCGCAGTCTCCCATAAAATCATTGCTTGCCTGCATAGAGGATAAGAATGTGTTCCCCCTTGTTTGTTGAAGTACCACATGACAGTTGTGTTGTCTGTTAGAATCAACACCTGCCCTGGAAGAAGTAACTCCTTGAAAGCCAGTAATGCGAACTGGACTGCTAACATCTCCTTCATGGTGATATGTAGATGCCGTAGTCTGGCAGGCCACTTGTCTTGTATCCACTTTCCATTTAGATGAGCTCCCCAAGCAATGTCCGAGGCATCTGTCGGTAAAATCTGACTCGCCTCTGGCCGGGTCACAGAGAGTCCCTTGTTTAGGTGACATTCCTGAGCCCACCACAAAAATTCTCTTTGAAGGCAAGGTATTATTTGAATGACAGTGTCTAAATCCTGGCAGTGCTGTGTCCATACATTTTTGAGATACCACTGTAACTTCCTCATATGCAGTTTGGCATTGGGAAGCACCAGAATACAAGATGCCATGAACCCTAATGCTTGAAGGACTGTCTCTGCAGTCAGCACGGACTGATGAGATAGTTGATGGAAGTAAAGTGATAGACTCTTTTGTTTGTCCGGGGTTAAAAAGGCCATCTGGGCTGCATTCAGTCTCACACCCAGAAAGCACATGTCTTGAGAGGGTACTAGACTGGACTTTATTTCGTTCACAGAATACCCTAGGCATCTTAGCACTGCTATAAGATATTCCAGATGCTGTAGAAGGTCTTCCTTTTCTTGAGCCAGAATCAGGCAGTCGTCTAAATAAGGATAGATTTGAAGTCCTTGTAGCCTGAAGTAAGCTATCACTGGAGCCAGAACCTTTGTGAATACTCTGGGCAGTAGATAAGCCAAAGGGCAATGCAGAGAACTGATAATGAGAATCTCCAGCTCGAAACCGCAGATACTTCCTGTAACTTAGCCTGATAGGCACATGAAGGTAAGCTTCCTTGAGATCTAAAGTTACCATCCAGTGATCTTTGCCCAGCAGGGGTAAAAGCTGTTGTAATGTCAACATCTTGAACTTGGGAATGTCCAGATAAGTGTTGAGGAGAGATAAATCCAAAAGCAGTCTCCACGTGTTCCCCTTCTTTGGTACTAGGAACATGCGAGAATAAAATCCTAGGCCCCTTTCTGATACAGGGACTGGCTGAATGGCCCCATTTGGAGTAACTGAGAAACTTGCTTGTGAGCCTCTTTTCTTTGTGGAGGAGGAACGTCTGGCATGCCTTTGAAAGGGGGCATTGTATGGAAATAAAATCTGTAACCGTGGTGAATGATGTCCAACACCCATCTGTCTTGAGTAATTAAATCCCAATTTTCTTTGAAAAGAGACAGTCGTCCTTCAAAGGAGCTGCCAGGCGAGAATCTACTGGCAGCTGAAAAGGCAGGTCATTGGGTCTGTTTACGAAAGGACTGACCCCTGCCCTCACCAGAAGTCTGAGCAGGTGAACTCCTGTTCTAGGCCTAAAAGAACCTTGAGCCCTGCCCCTACCACGTCTAGACCTACCCCTAGACTGGGAATCATAAGCAGGATATGTCCACCCCTTAGCAGGCCAATTTCTACTAAACTCGGTGGCTGTACCTGCAAAAATCTTTAACAGTTTGCATAGACTTAGCTTTGTCCTCCATTTTCTTTAAAACTGCTTCCACAGGTGAACCAAACAACACATCAGACTGTAAAGGAGCATCCAAAATCCTTGTCTTAACATGCTCAGCCAAATTTTGATCCCTCAACCAGGCATGCCTGCGAAGAACAGAACTAGTGGCAGCCACCCTCGAGGAGGCCTGCACAGCATCAAAACCACATTGCAAAGAATGCTTGCCCACTTGTTCAGACACATAAACTAAATCCAGCAAGTCTTTACAATCAATACCTTCCGCCAAAGCATCCACCTTAGATTTCAATTGTGAAAGGAGATAATTTTGATATTTCAGCATGTGAAACTGACAATTCAACGCTCTCATGGCTAGAGTGGAAGAAGTATACACTTTCTTACCCCACCTATCTAACGCCCTTGCCTCTTTGTCAGTGGGAACAGGATTTTTAACCACAGAGGCCTTAACACCTTTAGGCCCCTGAGAAACAGTTTCTGGGTCCGCCCTAGGACTCTTAAACAAATACTTATGAGCTTCGGGCACCCTATAGTACCTATCAGGTTTAACAGGAGCAGGAGGCAAAGAATCAGGGTTCAGGGAAGCCTCTGCAAAAACATCTTCCACCACATTCAACACAGGAGGTATAGCTAAGGGCCTATGCTGGGGTAAAACAAGAATTCCCTAAGCCTCTTCCTGGAATCAGAGTAATCCTGGCCTTCCCATTTAAAGTGCTCCCTCATGGAATGCAGAGTCTCTGAAAATGAAAAATCCTCAGGAGGAGAAGCCGAAGGAGTGGCATCATCCACATCAGAATCAGAATAATGAGGATACTCCTGCAAATCTTCCATGAAGACTCAGAAGCCCCTGAACCCTGTTCAAAACTGTCAAACTCTGGTTCCACCCTAGGCCTCTTATCAGGAGGGCCCATAGAACCTCTAATCATAGTAATCAAATCTTCTGCCATTTTAAGCATATGTTTCTTAGGTACAGAACCCGAAAGGCTAGGAGAAGCCCCTACTGAAGCCGAAGTTGGCCTACCTCTAAAAGAAGTTTTGGCAACAGAAGGAGAGGCTCTAACTACTTTGGGAAGAGAGGGAAGAATAGTTACCTGAGAAGCCCCCTCAGCCTGGCCTGCCTCCTGAGAGGGTACATCCTGTAACAGTAAAGTTTCTGCCTGAGACTCCATAGAAACTCCTGGCAAAACCTCTGGCTCCACTGAGCCACCTAAAGAACCGGCGTCCGGGACTGCGGTTCATCAACCCTAGGCTTCGCTGTTTTGTCCTTGCGCTTCTTGGAAGCGGGCGCCGGAGCATCCGGCGGCATTTTATAATTGCAACGCTTCCCAAACACTAATCTGGCACAGTCTAACCTCCTCTTAATAGTGCGTTTGTTAAACCTAGCACAAGAGCGGCAACCAACAACGTCGTGCTCAGGCCCTAAACAAGGTATACACAATGTATGGTAATCCCTATGAGGTATTTGTTTCCCACAAGAAATACAGTTATTCACTTTTTCTGACATCCGGTTAAATACTGAGGCAAGAAAAACCAAAATGTTCCCAACGGGTACTTAGCCAACTCTGATTCGGTCTGAAACTCCGGTTTCGGAAATATTTCAGAACGCCAACCTGCACTCGCAAAACTGCTTCTGCATCGGACCACGCGGCAAAAAAGACTGAGGATATGACGCCGGTCATGCGCATTAGTACCCTGACGTACTGACGTCAGTCTAATGCGCCCTGACCGACGTCAGCCTTATACTCTGGTATTCGGGCCGACTGGATGCGGACTATACCCAATAGTAAGGACTGCAGCAATGGAAAACGAAGAACATCGTGTAATACTCCCTTCAAAAAGGTTTTGCACAGGCAGTGTAACAGAACAGAAGAATTACCAAATCCATTATGAAAATTTGCGATAGCTGCTAAATGCATAGTAATTGTTGATGCTGAGGCTCCTGCATGTAGAAGAGTAGTCAGGTACTGAAAGATCTTCTGAATAGGCATAGAGAAAGGGTCTATGTCCTGATCTTTGGCCCAAGCAGAGAACCTAGTCCATTTACTAGAATATTTTTTTCTGGTGGAAGGTTTGTGTGAAGCCAGAAGAATCTTACGGATGGGAGATGAGATATCAGGCAGCATGGCAATCATCGGAAGTGGAGGAACCAAGCTGTGAGGCTGAGGCTAGGAGATTGGAGTGAATCAGTCCCTGAGGATGAGACAGTAAATCTTGAGATTGATACAGGATCCATGGGCTGTGAATCAGATGAGGCCATAGGAAAGGAAACGAGACTTGATGGGGCCAATAAGGGGCAATGAGGATCACTTAGCTTCCCACCCTTTGAGCTTTCTGGAGGAATTTCAGAATGAGGGGAAACGGGGGAATGGCACATAGTAGTCCTAGGGGCCAATCGTGCATTAGAACGTCCCTCGGTGACTCCCTTTGAGGGGGGAACAGGGCAAAGTAGCTTCTGCATTTGTTGTTTAGAGGGAAAGCAAACAGATCGCAGCAAAGTCTGCCCCAGCGATGGAAAATCTGATCCGCTATTACAGGACTGAGGGACCACTCGTGAGACATCAGGATGTTCCTGCTCAGACTGTCCGCAATAAGGTTGGAACTCCTGGGCATGTGCATTGCTATAAGAAAACAGTTGGAAGCTATCACCCTGTGCCAAATCCTCATGGCTTCCTGACACAGGGAGTAAGACCTGGTTCCACCTTGTTTGCTGATATACCAGACAATTGACATGTTGTCCGACTGAATTTCAATGGTCCTGGAAGGGAGGGATGTATGGAACACCTGCAACGTTAAGAGAACTGCCATCAATTCCAGGACATTTATGTGCAAATTGGCCTCCATGGGGGACCAGGTGCCTTGGACTGTCTTTCCCTGGAAATGCCCCTCCCACCCTAACAGGGAAGCTTCCATAGTCACCGTGGCCCTGGGCTGTGGGAGACAAAATGGTTGACACCAAAGATTTGATTCTGGCTTCATCCACCATAGCATTTCTTTCTTGCAAAGGTTTGTAAGGCGCATCATGTGGTCGGCTGGGTGGGTTAAGATCGACCATTGTGAAGAAAGGAGTCGCTGTAATATTCTCATGTGCAACCTCGCCAGTGGTACTAGGGTAATGGCAGCTGCCATAGAGCCTAAGAGTTGCAGTACAAGATGTGCTGGTACAAAGATCTGTGGAAGTAGGGATTGGATCTGGTGTCTTATTTTCGAGAGCCTGTGAGGAGGGAGGGAAGCTTGACAGGATGTTGTGCCGAAAACCGCTCCAATGAATTCCAGTGTTTTTGTTGGGAACATTTGAGATTTGTCCTTGTTGATTGTAATCCCCAAGCAGACAGAGAAGCCTTGAGTGTAAGAGAGGCTGCGGATTACAAGATTCCTGGTCGAGGCCGTAAGGAGCCAATCGTCTAGATACGGAAACATCTGGAATCCTTTTAGTCGAAGATGAACTACGACAACTGTCATACATTTGGTGAACACTCAGGGGGCTGTCGAGAGACCGAATGGCAGTACCCTGAACTAGTAGTGATTGGTATCCAGCTGGAAGCGGAGAAATCTCCGGGAGGGCTGATCCATCTTTATGTGGTAATACGCATCCTGGTGATCTATAGAGCACATTCAGTTGTCCTTCCCTATTAAAGGGAGAATGGACTGTACCATGACCATCTGGAATTTTTGAGGTTTCATAAATTTGTTCAAGAGACTGAGAGCCAGGACTGGTCTCCAGTCCCCTGTCTTTTTTGGCACTAAAAAGAACCTCGAGTAAAATCCGGATCCTCTCTGGTCTGGTGGGACTGGCTGGATGACTCTTTTTTTCTTAGCAGCTTTTCTACTTCTAAGGCTGCTATCTCCCTCTGATTGGGTGGCACATCGGGGATTTGTTTGACGGGTCTGGGAGTTAAATCGAATGGGATATGGTAGCCTCTGGATATTATTCTCTGCACCCAAACATTGGTAGTAATAAGTTGCCAGGCTGGTAGGTACAGAGAAAAACGAACCCCGACTGCTTCCAGAGGAAAGCAATTGGGCCGCTGCTCAGGAGTCCTGGTAGGGTTGGCCGGAGAAGGAATCTCTAGCTCCCTGGTTACGTGGACCCCCTCTGCCCTGAAAGGGGCATTTTCCAGATGAGTTGCCCCCTCTTCCCTGGGGGGATTGCTCATCATGAGTGTCACAAAAAGATCCTTGGGACTTTTTGAACCACAATTTCCCTCCCCTTTGGTTCCTGGGGTAGGACCTCTGGGGGGGGTGGAAAAATGTATGCCCACAGCAGACAAGGTCGTTCCGTCCTTCTCACTTCATGCTAGTGTGTCTTGTACTTTGGGTCCAAAAAGTGCAGATTCGTCGACAGGCATGTTGATGAAGGAAGATTTAAAGGGGTCTGCAGAATCACACAAAAGCATCCAAGCATGACGTCTCATGACAATGCCTGATGCGGTCGCTCGAGCTGCCCCCTTGGTGGTATGAGATATTAAACATATCAAGGAGTTCGAGATAGATTCTAGGGTAGCTAGCTGCGAGGCGACAGTGTCATGCACCTCCTCAGGCAGTACCGCCACCAAAGATGTAGACATTTTAGAAATTAGGTCTCTTTGGAGGTGAGTGAAATGTGCCAGATAGTTCAGCGACCAAATGGCAAAGGTTGCTGAAGCATTGGTTAGCTTCCCCAGTCTGTCCATGGCCCGAAACTCAATGTTCGGAGAATGGACAGTGGAACTATCCTCTGCCAGTTCCCTCTTGGTGGCCACCGCCACGACCATGGAATCAACCGTCAACTGCTTGGACCAGTTGGGCTGGTCTTCGGGGGTGGATAAAATTTTGTCCAGCCTCCGGGGGACAGGTTCTACGTTGTCCGGGGCCTTCCAGACACGCTGCACAATCAACTTTACCAGCTCATCTGCAGGTGGGGTCACCCAGGAAGTAGATGGCTGGGCATGGAAAGCCTGCAAGAACACCGATTTCTCCGAAGAAGGGTTAGAGGACTTCCAGTCTCCCCTCTGCTTGAGGATTTCGAGAATGTCTCCAAATGAGACGTCATCTGGGGGAGACCGTAGGGACCCTTCTCCTTCATGACAATCAATGTCCTCAGTGATAGATTCCTCAGGGGAATCAAGGTGCTTCCTCTTGCACCATTTCTTCCGGGGTGGCTCCCCAGTGAGATCTTCTGAGGACGACTCTGGAAAAAGAGTTCCCTTCAAAGGGAGGTCTTGCGACTCCTGTGCCCGGGATCCTAAAGTAGGGGGTTGGGACAGCTGCATGCTAGAGGGGGGTTCTGGTGTCGATACCACTGGTGCTGACTGCGAGCCTGTGAAGGCAAGGACCCTCTCCATCACCTGGAAAGCAGGCCTGCCCGAGGAGGGATGGAAGCCCAGAACCAAGAAAGACAACCTCCTAACCAAGGTCACACCCTGCCCTGAGGAGCCCGCCTCCTGGTGAGGAGCTCCGAGAGGACTGGAAGCTGTCGGAGCCGTGGACATAGACAGCCCAAGCAAAAAAATAGGTGCCGGACTAGGTACCATGGTGCTGACAGCCAAAACACTGCTCCAAGAGTATACCTGCTCCAACGGGGCCAATGCAGCAAGGGAGGTCGGTTCTGACAGGGGAAACTACGCAGTCAGAGCTGAGACAGTATGCACCGGGTTAGTCATTGGTACTGAGATCTCTGGAGCCTGGGAAGAGACCGGAGGAGGATAAACAGGTGAGTATGCTGTGAAGAGTTCTGTGCCAAAGGGAACGGAAGGTCTAGCCAGGGTGGGTAACCCCCTAGCTGCCAGAAGCTGGTCTACAAACCGCATGACATCTTGTTCAGAAAGGCTCCTGGTGGATCTACAGGAGGCTGCTGAAGGAGAGTCAGGTCTTTTAAGAAAGGGGCTAAACTGGTGCCCTGAAAAAGGGTCGTAAGTTGGAGATTATCTGGTTCTTAGGAGATGTTCAACTTTAGGAACTGACGTCATAGTCTGTGGAGCTGAATAAGCTATCAGCACCATGGCTGGGTATCTTCATCAAAGCCAGTGTCAGGACCAAGGATGACACCAAAGATGATAGTGCCGAAGCTGGAACCAAAATAGAAGTCAACATCAGAGACGGCACCGAGGGAGAAGACACAGGGCCTGGTGCCGAAGTAGTCTGCGCCGAGGGCGCCGGAAAAGCTTGGTGCCGACTCGGTTCTGTAATGGTCAGGGATGCAGGAACCGAGTGACTCTGTTTCTCCTTGTGTTTCTTGGTTTTAGGAGGTGGTGAGACCTCCGACCCAGAGATAGCCTCCAAAAAAGGCATTTTGACTAACCCTTTCAAGATTAGCTTGTTTTTGCACTCTGCTAGAGTGCGATTACTAAAACTACAGCAGAAGTCACAAGAAGCATTTATATGGTCCATGCCCAAACAATAACTGCACCGAGCGTGACCATCCGAGTTGGGCATCTTTCGGCTACACATGTCGCACTGTTTAAACCCCAACTTAACTTTTTCTGACATAATGTACAGACAACAAACTACCAAGAAGGAAAAGACAACAAGTGAAAAAGAAAAGGAATTTTTTTTTGAGAAGATAAAGAGGGAAAGGAGAGAGTACCAACAATGGTATCTAGAAATACCACAAGTGGTAAAAGGAGGTCCTACCAAAGGTAGGAGACAGGGACAGTACCAACGATGGTAAAAGGTTAACTATCAAAGGTAGAGGGTAGGAAATACAAGCAGGTTACAGGCGAGAGGAGAAATTAGCGAGACTGACTAAAAAAGACAAAGTTTTGAGAGAAAAACTACACAAAATAAACAAAATTTCCACTTAGCTTGAGAGAGAGGGGCTAGGCAAGTCTGACGAAGAATGCGGCAAATGAGATCTGGAGAGACTATGAGAGGGGCATTATGGGTTGGACTTAGCTGAGAGTTTTTGGCTGGCACGAGCTTGGAAACAGCCGTGTCGGTTCCGAGGACAAAACCAAAGTCCTATCAGTAAGGAATGAATAAAGATTTACAACATCAGATGTAAGGTTGCACATCGGGTGGTGCACTAGATTGTTTTGATGAACATCCAACACTGATGTAGTGACTGAGCTTTTGCAAAACTGGATCAGTCACTCTATGATCTCGTAGCTCAAGTCTTGTGGTAGAAAAATTATGCACTTCAATGACATCAAAGTCAAAATTCTCTGCATCAAGCTGTTCCATTGTAGTTCTGGGTGATCTGGATAGGGTATCAGCCAGATAAAGACGTTTGCCTTTCGTATAGACCATTTTGAAGTTGTACTTTTGCAATTTAAGCATCATTCTTTCTAATCTTGTTGGAGCTGAATGCATAGTCTTCTTTAAAATAGTAACCAAAGGTTGATGATCAGTTTCAATCTGGACATCTCGACCATAGATATAATCATGAAACATGGAACATGCAAACACTACTGCCAAAAGTTCCTTCTCAATTTGAGCATACTGCATCTTAGTCTGGGTAAGTGGTCTGGATGCGTAGACTACTGGCCTGCCTTCTTGAAGAATAACTGCACCTAAACCAACTTTTGAAGCACCACACGAGTCACTGGTTTGTTGACATCATAGTACCTTAATGTTGGTGGGGTAGCAATTTAGGTTCATAGGTAGGTACTAGGCTATCTGCCCGAGGGTATTTATAAGCCTAGCCAGAGTGTGTCAACTTTCGCCGCCCCATTGATTAATTAACTCAGCCTCTGTCAAGAAGAGCCAATGAAGTGATCCCAGGGGTGTATTTTCTGTTACCCATTCACTCGTCAAGGTTTCTTTTGAAGAGTGTTAGTGAGGGGTTCTGCCTAATGTGGTTAGGAATTTTGTTCCAAAGCATGGGGAGTCTCTGTGACAGGAATCTATCCCTCCAGTATGTTCTATTTATTGTTGTGGTGAGGTTTAGCTCACTAGAGCGAGTGGCTCGCAGTGACTTGGATTTCTTTAGGTGGCGCACATCCATCAATTCTGAGTTGGACATGGCTTTGTAAGTCAGGCAGAGATCACCTCTGAGTAAGCGATATGCGATTGAGTACAGCTGGAATTTTTCCAGGCGGGCTGCATAGGACATGTGCTTGAGGCCAGTAATTGTCTTGGTGCGGTACTTTTGTGGTCTTTCCAGCTGTTGGAAGTGTCATGTGAGGTACATCCCAAATGGGGCATTGTACTCTATGATGGGTCTGATGAGTGACGAGTAGAAGGGCACTATAACCTCTTTATTTCTAGATGAGAACCCTTTAGTAATTAGATGGGCTACATAGAAAGATTTTCTAACTACTTTGGCAATATGAATGTCAAAGGAGAGATTACTATCTACCTGGGTCCCCAGATCTCTTATTACCTCTTCTGTATTAAGGGGGCTGCCACCTATGTGGTAATTCATTGGTGTTTTGTTTTTCCCAAATGGGACGACTATGCATTTTTTGGCATTTAGCTTGAGACCATGACTTTGACACCAGGTGTCTGTCTCATTAAGGCCCTTTTGGAGAATGTCCGTGATAGCCGGAGAGTCAGTTATGGCTCCCAGTTTGCAGTCATCGGCGAACTTGGTTAGCCATAGTCCTCCTGTGTTTGCCTTTACTTCTGAGAAGTACATGCCGAACAGTAGGGGTCCCAGGACCGAGCCTTATGGGACACCACTTGTGACTGGTTTAAAGTCGGACCTAGAGCCGGCTATTCTTATCGTGTGAGTTCTGTCTGTAAGCCAGTTGTCAACCCATCTCATGACATAGGGGTTTATGTTCAGGCTGGTGAGTTTTTCTATAATTTCAGAGTGGGGAATGGTGTCAAAAGCCTTGGCGAGGTCAAGGTAGGCTGTGCGAACTACCTTCCCCTCATCTATGGCCTTGGTGACTGTCTCGAAGAAGTCAACCAGGTTTAGTAGGCATGATTTGCCCTTAACAAAGCCGAACTGGGTTGGGTCAAGTGTTTGGAGGTTCCCAATGTCTTTGTTAATGAGTTCCATGATGATGCGCTCCATAGCCTTGCAGACCAGGCTAGTTAGGCTTATGGGGCGATAGTTACCAGGGTCAGTTGTGGCCCCTCCTTTGTGGAGCGGAATAACCGTTGCTGTGCACCATTCTATGGGCACATAGCGTGTGGAGAGGCTGAGGATGAACTGTGTTTAGGTGGGGGGTTAGTTCGTTCTGTAGTTCGTGCAAGAGGCAGCCTGGGACACCACCTGGCCCCATTGACGCTGTGCTTTTGGCTTTTGAAAGGGCTGTTTTCACCTGTGCATCTGTGATTTCCGGGACACTACACTTTTCCGGTATTGTTGTGGGCCCTTTTGGGGTGAGAGGGGGGTGAAGTTTGCACTGAATCTATCTGCCAGGATGTTGGCAATATCATTGGGTTCAGTATATTTTATGCTATTTTGAACTAGCTCAGAGCATATCTGCGAGTTGCCACTTAGATTCTTGATATAGCTAAAGAAGGCTTTGTGGTTATCTTTCGAATCCTTAGCTATTTTTCTTTCAAAGTTAGCCTTGAAGGATTTTATGAGGGACCTTAGTTTCTTACTGATACTGATCAGGGATGACTTTCCTTATTGGGATTTGCTTTTTTTCTGAACTAGTTTCCTCCTTCTATTGTATAGCCTGTTTAGCCTGTTTATGGCAGGGGTCCACCAGACTGGTTTCCTTCTCTTAGGGGAGTGAGTCTTGGTTTTGTTAGGGATGACACGATCCATGCATCCTTGTAGGTACTCATAGAATGATTTGTAAAGGTTCCTGCATCATGGACACTGTTATCCTTTAGCGTGGGGGCTGTGAAACTTACCACCTCTGTCTTAAGTAAGGTGAAGTTTGCTATAGAAAAGTTTTTCACTGTGGTTTCCTTGGTTGGAGGTGGTGGTGTGGTGTGCACATCCAGAGTGATTAGTTTATGGTCTGATCTAACCAGTGACGGGTTGACATCCGATGTGGAACACCTGTCACCCATGTTGGTGATGACCAGGTCCAATATGTTTTCACCTCTGGTAGGGGAGTTTACCAGCTGATCCAGGGAATTTGATTTGATAAATTCCAGGAAGCGCTGGACCTGGGAGTTTGTACTTGAGTAGATTTCCCAGTTAACGGTAGGGTAATTGAAATCACCCAATATCAGGGTATTCGGTAGGATCTTCATGTTTTCCAGTATCTCCAGAAAGGCAGAGTGGTGGTCCTGGGTCATGGATGGTGATCTGTAGCAGGCCACAATTTGCACTGCAGATTTGCCTGATGTTAGCTGAACATGGATGATCTCGGAGGTATCATGCTAAGCCACTAACCTGGAGGTGTAGGTATCCTTGATAAATATGGATACACCCCCTCCTTTTGTGTTTCGGAAATGTGCGGTATGAGTTGTAGCCCGGTAGTGCTGGGGTGCTCTGTGGAGCCTTGAACCAGGTTTCAGTTACTGCACAGATGTCGACTTTCTCCATACTGAGGAGTGCTTCGAGCGCGTGCATTTTGAGATTTAAACTCTTGGCGTTGAGTAGCATAACCCTCATTTTTTTATTTGTGCTGTTTACGGAGGTAGGTTTGACTTTTGAGCCTTGCCTAAAAAAGGCACTATGGGGGCAGCAAGAGCCTTGGCCAGTATTCGAAAGCCTAGGGGTGACAGGTGCAAGCCGTCTCTTGGGAAGCAAAGAGGCTTGTCGAGCATGTCGTCCCAGACTGACAGACACTGGATCCCCTTTGAATGACACCAGAAGCTTAGCCAACTGTTGAAATTGATCATTTTTTATTTATACTGTGGTATCTTTCTTGGTGAGGGCAGGATGCTACTCAGGGTCAGGGTCATACCTGCCTGGGCTACATGATCAGAGAGCTCTTCCATGTCTCTTTTCATGTAGTCCAGGGAGGTACGTCTCACGTCATTCACACCAACATGAACAATGACAGAGTCATGTTTGTACTTGTTCTGGAGTGACCTGAGTGCTTGTGTTATGTGGCGGATTCTGGCTCCCGACAGGCAGATAACAGTAACCTTCTCCTTGTCCAGCCTAGTGAGTGGGATGTCAGTGTGCCTGACTATAGAGTCGCCTATTACTAGTGTGTTAGGTATGTTATTTCGCCTTAAGGGCTGTGATTGTGTGGTACACTGACTTTGTGTTTTATGTGTTGTCTGGTTTGTGACGGGAGGTGCAGGTTTTTTGGGTGTCTGCTTTGGAGGTCTGTGATGCTTTTGCAGGTTTTTATTTAGAGCCTCCGAGTATGATTTTGTGTATTTATGTGTATTTTTTAACAGTGCTGGTTTAGTATGTCTATGTGAGGCTGGAGGTGTGGTGCAAGTGTTAACCTTCTCCTTATGACTGCCTGTTCCAGTCTTGGGTGGAGAGAGCTTAGCCTCCAGTTTAGCTATACAATTGCATCTCTCGCATATGTTAATGTTTTGTGGTAGGAGGAGAGGGTTGTCTGTGTACATGAGGCAGTTGTAACATTGCCTCAGGATACCCAGGTTCACCAGCTGGACTGGAGAGTATACCTGAAATTGCCCTTTGGTCATGCCTGAATAGTAGGGTGAGCTGCTTAGTCGCTTGGTTGGTGAGGGGTGAATAATGAGCCTTGCCCTGCTGGGCAATCAAGTGTCGGGGTATATTAGTGCTTGCTATTAGGTCTGAACAAGTGCTGGACTGTAGCAATTTTTTGCTTAAGAATGTCAAATGCTATCTGGTGCTGTTCTAGCCATGACCATGTAACATTTTTACATGTGAGTTCTCTCAAAGCCACTGTCAATTCACTGTAGTCTGGTATAAACTTGCCTAAACAGTTGACCATACCAAGAAAACTTTGTAGAACTTGCACATTATCTGGTGCTGGCATTTCAAGAATGGCTGCTTGCTTGGACAGGTCTGGTCTCAAGCCAATACTTGTAAATAAATGACCTACATATGTAACTTCTGGTAGTCTGAATTTGCACTTCAGAGGATTGAGCTTTAAGTTCACTCCACGTGCGCTGTCTAGAACTCTCTTAAGATTTCTGTCATGCTCTGCCTCACCATTGCCTCAGACCAATAAATCATCTACTATTATGGGACAAGGATAACCTGAAAAAATTTGCTCCATTGCACGCTGAAAGACTTCACTTGCAGAATTTACTCCAAATGGCATCCTGAGGAATATGTATCTTCCAAATGGGGTACTGAATGTAGTCAGTAGTGAAGATTTGCGATCAAACATCACTTGCAAAAATGAACTCTTTGTATCCACGACAGAAAAAACAGTGGCATTCAGTATCAGGGCTGTGACCTCTTCAACTATATGCGTAGGATGATGCGGTCTCTTCAATGCTTTGTTCAAATCTCTTGGGTCAGTGCACACTCTGATTTTATCTGAGCCTTTTTTATGAGCTGCTACCATGGACAACACCCATTCGGTAGGTTCTGTAACTGGACAAATTACATATTGTTGCACTACTTTATCCAAATGAGCTTTGACTTCATGCTACATGGCTATGGTAACTCTTCTTGCTGGTCTGACCAGTGGACTGATCTCTGGAAATTTGTTCAACTTGTCATTGAAAACTTCAGCATACTCTGAAAAAAAGTGTTAGTGAAGCTGGAACTGGGACATGTCCTTATTTGATGAACTTCTTTGGTACAAGAAAGCAGACTCAATCTCAAACTGTCCCTGAGACCTAATAATGACTGCACAGGTCTTTGAACTACACAGAATAATAGGCTGTAACAATTCTTCACCACATAACATGAAAGTACTACTAAGCCTTCAGTTTGAATTTCTTCACCTCCATAAGCAACAGGTTTCACACAACTAGTCTCATTTAGTTGTTCACCAGCCCTGACCCTTGCAAAAGTATCTGCAGACATAACATTACACTTTGAATGAGTGTCTACTTTAAGCTCGGTGGATTTACCATTGATCTGAACAGTACAAAACACTTCATTTCTTGCCAATAAATCTACTGCATCGGTCTTTTCACCAATCACTGACACACCATCTACATAGAAAGCGGGCTGTTGCAGGTTTACTTGATCAACTTTCTTTTTTGAGTGAACCTTCTTTGCAACTGTGTGAGGTCTACTTGATTTACAAATTCTTTGAAAATGGTTCCATTTCTTATATTTGTGGCATTGCTGCCCAAATGTTATGCACGTTTTTCTTCTGGACTCACGGTTGGCACCACAATTGTGACAGTTAACAATAAAGCTTGATTTGGGTTTTGCTGATTCACCCCTACACTGTACTGAGCAGCGTCTATTCTGCACTGGATAACGTTAGTTCTGCAGGAAAACAAACTGATGAAATAACTGAATCAAAATACTTGCCAAAGAACAAAACCGAGTACTTCCTAAAAACATTAATATGAAGCACTTTTCGTCTTGACTTTTAGCAAGACTTTTTCAGATAACATATACTTTCAATACTACAAGTTATATACACATTAAATTAGTCACATGATCAATTTAAAAGCAATAAAGCACACACTTTTCATTACAACCGTCCCAGAACACTCCATCTGGCATTTAACCCTTCACCTCCCATTATACAAACTTTTTTACTCACTACATACAATATAAAAAAAATATTATAATTTATATATGCATACTTAAATGATTTAATTTGATCATGTGACTAATTTAATGTGTATATAACTTGTAGTATTGAAAGTATGTGTTATCTGAAGAAGTCTTGCTAAAAGGCATGACAAAAAGTGCTTCATGAAGTACTCGGTCTGGTTCTTTGGCAATTACTTTGATAACGTGAGTTCTGCACTGAGCATGCTCCTTTAACTGAACTGGTCTTGGAATTTGCTAGACGACTACGGGTTTCACCTGGAAATCCCACAGGAGCTGCTGCTGCCATGTGCTTAGGCGTGCTTTTGCCTGTCACATGCTGGCATGCTGTCTACATTAGCTCTGGAGCCTGTTGAAACCATGCTCTTATCACTAGCAAGCATACTTGTGTGCCTTTCTGTAACTTCATGGATCTGACACATCTCAATGGCTTTGCTCAGTGTCAAATCAATGTCACAAATCAAAATCTTTCTCACAGCAGCATTATTAATACCACACACAAGTCTGTCCTTTATTAACTCATATTTTTAAATCACCAAACTGACACACTTTAGCTTTGTTTCTTAGGTCAGTAATGTAAGCTGCAAAAGTTTCCTCTTGCTTTTGATCTCTCATGTAAAACAAATGCCTCTCTTATGTAACATTAGTCCAGGGGTTATACATTTCTCTGAATTTGCACTTCAAACTAGGGTCTTCCCTTGATTCAGGCTGCACAACAATACGACGAGTTTCTCCTTCACCTTCGTACACTGCTGGTGCATATACAAAGGAATGCTCCCTTTCAATGACCTCTGATCCTGCTAGGTTTAGCAAAATGAATGCCCTGGTGCATGCATCTTTATCAAAATAAGCTGCTTATATAAATATATCATACTCTTGCTCAAATATTCTCAAATTCTCTGCAATATTCTGATCAAATACAAGTGATTGTGGCTTGCGACATCCATCTGCCATATTAACATATCTTAGTGAAGACTTTTGCAAATATACACAAACACATACACTTATACATACACATGTGCTTGCAATTTATGCCAGTACTTGCAATAGCACAGTAAGCCTCTGTATAGCTGAACTTTACTAAATAAATCCCCTGGGCACTGTAATACTCCAAAATCACTTTACTAGTCACTTGCCTTATTTTACTATATGAGCCGTTTATCTTGAAATTATTTAACAGTAAAAGTTATTTATCATAATTTTAAGAAACCTTTCAAATAACTGCATAGTGCGAATAAACTGGTCAATAGAAGCTGAGGGCAAGAAACATTTCGAGGTAACTGTACTTTACTAATAAACTATTTTGAAGTAATTGCAATTTACAAATAAACTGTTTCAAAGTAATAACACTTTGCGAATGAACTGGGCAGAAGAAGCTCAGAGTGAGAAACACTTCGAAATAACTGCACTTTGTGAATAACAGTACACAGCACACTGAAATTTCTCAAAATGGCTGCACTTTGCCAAATACTCTGTACAGTGCAAGAAACACTCTGTAATGGCAGCACTCTGCGAACAGACACACCCATGCACAAGAAACATTTCGAAATGGCTGTATTTGACAGCACTTCATGAAACAGTTGCACTTTGCATACAACAAACTCTTTGCATTTGCACAGTAATAAACACACACTGTAAGCACTTTTACACACTTTGACGATACTTCGAATAACTGTAGTTATGCTATTCAAGGCTTCAATCAATGCGAAGTTGTAATTTATGCCAAAACCCAGTAATTTGCCAAAACACATGCAGTTGCCTTGCTTTATTTATGCTCAATGTGCCCTTTTCTGCCCCTTCTGTTATATTTGTCTTGCTTATTTAATCTCTTTTCATGCCCATTATACCTTCTTGTGCTCATTTAAACTATAGACATGCTTGTTTTACTTTAAACATGCTCATTTTATCAAATAACCTCATTTCAAACATTTTATTTGATTAATGAGCTTTTTTATGCTCATCTTTTGCTTAATAAATGTGTCTGTGCTATTCGTTTGCTTAGTAAAATGTTTTGTGCCCTTGTAATTCTCCATTTTATCTTTTTTCATAAATAAATCTTTTGTGAGTATTCTCTTTACCTTTAGCTTGCTTCTGGCCCTCTTTTGTTCTCAGTTCACTTAGTTTCCCTTCATCGTTACCTCTGCACCTCAAGGCTCTGAAGAGTAGTCTTCACCATCCTGGTTCTGACACCATATCGCTCGCCAAGTCAGGAAGAAATACAGGCGAATGTTATGGGTTCTTATTCAAGCACCTTTATTGTATACAAACACATCATAAACAAAGCTGAGTAACTTTAACTTATACACAAACTAGCTATTATGCACATAGATGTTAACATGCTGGTTGCACCTTCAAAATGGCACTGAAGATAACACATGCTTGGAATTTATATGCACACACACACTTAGAAATGCTTCTTAAAGGTATGGCACTTTAAATACAGGCAAACTGGTAAGGTCAAGAATGATAAACTTAATCCACATTCTTAAAATGTAGTTAGAACCTGGTGTGAATAATACAAATAAAATGTAAGAAATTCTGGTTGCAGATACATTAAAATTAGCTCTCCTTAGAAATTTAAGAAAGCAGGTATCTCAGAGTGACCCTACATCATTTAAATAGTTATTATTTCAGTTGAAAGATGTTTCCTCTTAGGTTCATATATTAATACTAGGTTAATAGCCCTTCTGGGCCCTTTTAAGCCTAGCCAATTACCCATTGCGAGAATTAAACCCTGTACCTTGTAACTGTAAGGTAAACACCTTAACCCTTATGCCAACCTCCCACCCCTTAACTTAAAGCTGTAACACAGAATTGCATGCACCAAAAACTAAGTTTCCACTTAGACATATTTTTGGTCTACAAACAAATAAAAATCATTACCAGTGGAAGTAATTTGTTTAATGTTCTAAAAAAGGCTATATATAGCGAAGTACCGTCTGGTCACTAACAAATGGTATACTCAAAAAGCCAGTTAACCTCCTTTTAGGCAAATTACACCTGAGAGTATGTCAAATGAATGTAACAATGCTGAACTGTTTAGTTTCAAAACTTTGGAAATAACTTTCTACCACCTTGCTACTGTAAAGCATATCAGATATAATGTGGCTTTGGAGGGAAAAGATATACAAGTAGTGTTACAGTCAGAATATATGATCATTTTTGTTAGAGCTCAACATATGTGTAAGCATTCAGATATTAGTAACCAGAAAAAGTACAGTTGTGTACACTTACCATAAATGTAGATGTTCGAGTGTATTCACTACTGTTGCCGTCATCACATTTGGGTTATCCCTGCCAGGGTAGCCCTCAGTCGGTCTGAATACCAGAGGCTTAGTATTTCTGCGTCAGTTGCTGTCGCTTCAGGACTAATGTCAGGTCGTCAGTAGTATAAAGTAAGGCAGCTGACGCCATTACATCAGTTTTTCTTGCCCTAACTGTCAGGAGCCCCCAAGTGGGAGCCAGGGTATTGTGGAAGAATCCCACCAGTAGAAAGTAAATACCAAAAAGTTCCTTGCAATAAGAGAGAGAAGGAAAGGGGGATGGAGGGAGGGAAACCAAGACTACAACAGTGAATACACTCGAACATCTACATTGATGGTAAGTGTACACAACTATACTGCATCTATATCATATGAGCGAATCACACAAATTGCGAACGCTCATAATATCAAACATACCGGACCTCGAACTTCCTATTGTGGGGGCTGCACCCCCCCACACCCCCGCTAAATATATATTCCAACTCCGAGATCTACCCCCCGCTAAATATATATTCCAACTCCGAGATCGCACTACAGTGAGGAAAGGGCAAATATCCCATTGTTCACTGTACCATGATCTCAGAAAAAGCGCTTCGAGGTCCGGTATGTTTGATATTATGAGCGTTCGCAATTTGTGCGATTCTCTCATATGATATACACCCACTGTACTATGTTCTTCGTATTTCACTGTTGCAGTCACATTTGATTTGATTCCCAAAGCTGAGGAAAAGTGTGGAGGCAGTCAAGAAGACTGGGGGCTGGCTAGGATGCCCTGCAACACTACAGTGGCAAACCCTGCCCTGAATTTGGAGAAGATAGGCAGGTGGTAATGCTTGGTGAAGGTATGAAAAGATGTCCATGTTGCAGCCTCCGGGATATCCCTGGTGGGGACTCCTCTGAGGAAATCTGTAAAGGTGTAGGTTGCTCTGGTAGAGTGAGTTCTGACCCCCTTAGGGGGAGGTTTCCCATGCTGCTTGTAGCAGAAATGGATGCAGTGTGCTATCCATTTGGAAATGGTTTGTTTGGATATGGCTTTGCCCTCTGCTCCTGCATCAAAGCTGACTAACAACTGATGTCTTTCTGAATGATTTAGTCCTGTCTAGACAGAATCTGAGCTGTCTGTGCACATCTAGAGAGTGCAGTATTCTTTTCCCCTTGTTTTGTGGGTTAGGAAAAAAAGGTGGACAAATGAATGGATTGGTTGAGAGCCACAGTGGACACCACTTTTGGCATGAAGGATGGGTTAGTCCTGAGGGAGACCCTGTCAGCATGGAAAATGATGAAGGGCTCTACAGCCATTAGTGCTTGTAGCTCGGATACTCTACTTGCTGAAGTGATGGCTAGAAGCAAGGCTGTCTTCCATGAGATAAACTTTAATTCTGCTGAAGCTGCCAGTTTAAAGGGGAGCAAGGTGAGGTTCTCTAACACAAAGTTTAGGTCCCAAGCTGGGGTGCTGAAATGAGCAGAGATAACAGAGGCATGAATTTTGATAGAGGAAAAGGATAGACCACTGAGTAGTAGGTCAGCTAGGTAATCCAGGATGAGAGGTAGGGAGGGCTGTGCCGTATCTGAATCCAGGTGTACAACCTTTTCCATTTCTCAGCATAAAACTTTCTAGTGCTAGGACATCTGGCCTCAAGTATAACATATAGAACCTGTTTACTGAGATTGGCAGCTTGAAGTGTTCAGGGAATAAGCCAGGCTGTCAAATTGAGGGTCTGCAATTGGGGATGCATGAATTCTCCTTCTCTCTGGATCAGGAGTGTTGGGATCTGAGGGAGATGCCATGGTGGCAGAGGGGACAGGCTGCGCAGCAGTGGGTACCAGTGCTGGTGTGGCCAGTCTGGGGCAATCAGGAATGCCCTTGTTTTTTCTCCTTTGTTTTGAGCAGTACCCTGGTAATGAGAGGTAGTGGGGGAAATGCATAGACCGAGAAGTTGACCCACTGGAAAGATAGAGCATCCACTTTTCAGGTCCTGCAGTGAGGCTCCCTGGTGCAGAACTTGCTGAGCTGATGGTTGGAGTGGGAAGCAAAAAGGTCAATCTTCAGGGTGCCCCATTTCTGAGTTATAAGGGTGAAGGTTCTTTGGTTTAGCTGCCACTCGTGCAGGTCCAGAAGATTTCTGCGTAAGTTGTCTGACAGAGAATTTAGAGAGCCTGGCAGGAATTGTGCTAACAGGTGTAGTTGCATGGCTGAGGCTGTGTGCCAAATGGTCATGGCGAGCCTGCATAGCGGGTAGGAGTGAGTTCTTCCCTGCTTGTTGACATACCACATCACTGTGGTGTTGTCTGTTTTGATCAGTAGAGCCCCTGGGGAGAGAAGGGGTCTGAAAGCTGTCAATGCGTGCTGGACAGCTAACATCTCTTTTTGGTTGATGTGCAGATGTATTTGATGTGGGCTCCATTGAACCCCAGAGCTTGCAGGATTTTACTTGTGGATAACTGGGGTCTGGTGGTTAGTTGAGAGAAATAGGCTGTCAGGTAAGTTTGCTTTTCTGGTGTAAGGAATGCCATCTGGGATGCTGTGTCCAGGCTTGCTCCCAGGAATATAATTTTTTGGGTGGGTACTAGCTTGGATTTCTTTTCATTGATAGTGTACTCTAGGGAGGTCAGTAGGTCCTTTACAAAGGCCAGGTATTTGAGCAGCTTTTCCTGACTGTATGCCTGAATTAGGGTAATATGGGTAAATCTGAATATTTCTTTCCTTGCAAAAAGCAATGTCGGGAGCCAGGCATTTTGTGAAAACTCTGGGAGCAGTAGATAAGCCAAAGGGAAGTGCAGAGAACTGAAAGTGCAGAGATCCTGCACTGAAAAATAGATATTTCCTGCATAATTCCCTGATTGGGATGTGTGGGTAGGCCTCTTTTAGGTCTAGGGTGGCTAGCCAGGCATCCTTGGAGAGCACAGGTAGTAGTTGCTGAAGGGTGAGCATTTTGAATTTTTGTATCACCAGGAAGGTGTTTAGAATGGATAAATCGAGGATGGGGTGCCAGGTGCCCTCTTTTCTGGGTACCAGGAAGAGCCTGGTGTAGAAACCTTGGCCTATCTGTTCTGCAGGAACGTGTTCTATTGCCCTCATGGAAAGCAGGGAAAGGACTTGCTTTTTGGCCTCTGCCCACTGGTTTGGAGGTAGATCTGGGAACCCTTTTGGGGTTGGTAGAGTGTGGAAAGAAAATCTGTATCCCTGAGGCACTATGTTGAGGACCCGGCTGTCATTGGTAATGGTGGCCCAGGTGTTTGCGTGGAAGGAGAGTTTTCCTCCCAGGGGCAAGTGCCAGTGGGAAAAGGGAAGGGTGGAAGTGGAGAGTCACTGTGAATTCTTACCATGAGGGGGTGGCTTTGCACTCCCTGGTTTAGAAGTGGAGGTACTCCATTGCTTTGATCTCTGCATTCCCTGTGGCTGTTGTCTGGGGGGGGGTCTGCTTCCCTAGGGTCTGGGCTGAACTGATCTGGAGGGGGCAGGAAAGGACCAGTGTTTGGAGGGTTAATGCCTACTGACCCTGGGTGGCTGGACCTGCAGGAAATCCTTAACTGTCTGCATAGATTTAGCTTTTTCTTCCATCTTTTTTTAAGACCTCCTCTGCCTTGCTGCCAAATAAGTTGTCTTTGTGCAAGGGTGTATCCAATAGTTTAGATTTGACGTGGTCTGGCAAGGGCTGTTCCTTAAGCCAAGCATGTCTTCTAAGGACAGAACCGGTGACTGCTGCCCTGCAAGATGCTTCTAGGGCATCAAAACCACAGTGTAAAGTTTGCTTAGTTACTTGACTTGCAGAAAGTGTTAAATCTCGCAACTCTTTATTTTCTGCACAAGCTGGAAAAGTTGATATTTTTTGTTTGAAGAATTCTATGGTATGCTGCTGGAATTTTAGCATATGGAACTGACAATTTAATGCTCTAATAGCAAGAGTAGCAGAAGTGTATACTTTTTTACCCCATCTGTCTAAAGCTCGGGAATGCCTATCTGAGGGGTTGGGATTCTTAGCAGAAGTTACTTTAATTCCTTTGGGCTCCTGGGAGATAACCTCAGGGTCAGCAGCAGGATTTTTGAAAAGAAATTTGTGAGAGTCAGGGACTCTGTAATACCTATCAGGTTTCCTGGGAGTGGGAGGGAGGGTGTCAGGAGTTAAGCTAGACTCCATGAAAACATCATCCACAACATCCAGGACAGGAGGAATGGCCAAGGGTCTGTGCTGTGGAAGATCTAAGAATTCCCTGAGTTTCTTTTTTGACTGAGGGTAGTCTTGACATTCCCATTGGAAATAAAGTATGAAGGGTTTCCCCAAAGGAAAACTCCTTGGGTGGAGAGGCTGAAGGAATGGATTCCTCTGCATCAGAATCCTCATAAGCAGAGAGGGGTTGCATGTCTTCATATTCAGAGGCAAAAGAGTCATCGGACTCCTGTTCAGATAAAACTACTGGGGACAAATATCTTTCTTTTGGAAGGGGTAGCTTGGCTTCCCCTGATCAACATTATAAGGTCTTCCGCCATTTTAAGCATTTGAGTCTGAGGCAAGGTAGAAGGTGCCTGAGATGGAGTCATTGGTTTCTTGGGTGTGGTTTGTACCCTGGGCCTTAGAAACTCTGTAGTTTTCGAAAGAAGAGTAGACATGAAAGAAGTCGTCGGTTTGTGTCGAGACTCGGCAGTGCGAAGTACTTCCTTGGAAGCCGGTGCCTGCTCAGCGGCTCCGGACCCATCCAAGGTAGAGACAACCGCAGGATCCTTAGACAATGAAGAGTTTTGCTGCATACCGGACTCCAAAAGGGTCTCTGTAGTGGCCTGCGAATCCACAGAAGAGGGCATCAGGGGCTGCGAAAGCTCCTCACTGAGGACCGGAGAACTGACGACTAGCTTAACGGAAGTGTTTTCGGTAGGTTTGGACCCGTGCGGTCTGTCTCTGTCTTTATTCATATGTTTTTTCGGAAGATCTGATGTCGGATGGTTTACCAAAGCCATATTGGAAATCGAGGATTGAGAGCGAAAATATCGAGCTACAATAAGGGCCTGACAACATATAGTTCTGGCATTGAACAAAGCACAAAAGTGACAGCGGGGGACGTCATGGTCTGGGCCTAAGCAAGTGACGCAGTAAGAATGAAAGTCTCAGTGTGATATTTGCTTTCCACATGCGAGACAATTGTTAACTTTTTCTGACATCGGTTAGAGCAAGAAAAAAGGATCCCCAACAGAGTACTTAGCTTTAGAAGACTTCAACTTCAATTCGGAAAACGAAACTCAGGTAGTGGCCGACCGGCAGCTGTACGAACTGCTTCTGCTTCAGGCTCCTCAGCAAGAAAGACTGATGTAATGGCGTCGGCTGCCTTACTTTATACTACTGACAACCTGACAGTCTTGAAGCGACAGCAACTGACGCAGAAATACTAAGCCTCTGGTATTCGGGCTGACTGAGGACTACCCTGGCAGGGATAACCCAAATGTGATGACTGCAACAGTGAAACACGAAGAACATCTGAAGTTATGTGTGTGTAAGAGGCAAAGGCAGAGTGTACAACAAATATTTCCACAAGTTAAGGATCTCTAAAAATTGTTTGGGGGAATAGTAAAGACAAAGCTTTTAAGTTAGAAACCTTAAAAGGCACTAAGATTCAGATCTAGGTAGAAGTAATAGGTGAATCCGATACTAGTCTTGCCAAAAGATTCCAGCAGAAAAGTCCACAAAATAAGTCAGTACATAAAAGTACTTAGAGAAGCCTGTAGTAGAGGCTTAGGTAGAACACATGAATGATAACAAAAAGACAGAGAAGGCTGAACAGAGCCCACAGCAACTCTCAACTGCACTTATGCACAGAGTTAAACTGACACAGAAATAGGACTCTAGGGTTAGATCAAGTATAAGCAAAGCTGACTAGGATAAAGGGAATCTGGCAGTACCTGAAATAGTTACTCTTTACAGTGGACAGGTTTATGAAGGGGGAAAAGCTGTACCTCCCTTTGGAAAGGACGAGGGTATACCTTCCAATTCACATCAGACTACTGATGGAAAAAATACTGACCTGGCTGACATCCAGATATGTCATATACATTTTAAGAAGGCCCACTGGGATGACAACATATTAAGAATGAACACAGCAAGACTGGAAAGATAGACAAATAAACAGAACAAAAGCCTCACTTCATGTTCAACTCTGAGCTAAAAAATGAATTGCTCTACAGAGTAACTTGAGAAAAAGAACAGATACTGGCACTGCTACCAAACCCCTTTAGAGCCCTTGCAATGAAGGCACACAGTCATGTCTTGGAAGGTTATCTGGGGATGGATAAGACTAAGGCAAGAGTTCTAGAAAGATTTTACTGGTCTGGTGTTGTGAAAGATCTGTGTAGCCTGTCAGGAGTGTCAGAGGGCAGAACTTAATTCAGGGTTTAGAAGTCCTCTCAAACCTTTTCTATAAGAGAAAAAGTATTTCAGTGCAGAACCTTTATGTGTCCACTTATAAAGCTAAACAGAGCTCACCATTACATATTAGTATCTGCTACATATGCACTTCTTCTTCTTTTGGTTTTTCCCAGTTAGGGGCCGCCACAGCGGATCACCTGTCCACTCATGATTGGCAGTGGAGTTTTACGGTGTCGAGCTGCCCAACCTTCCACGGAAGGCACACACACACACACACACACACACACACACACACACACACACACACACACACACACACACACACACATGCACTAACACCTAGGGCCAATTTAGAGTATCCAATCCACCTACAGCATGTCTTTGAGATGTGGGAGGAGACCGGAGCACCCGGAGGAAACCCACATGACCACAGGGAGGACATGCAGATTCCACACAGAAGGCACCCCAGCTGAAGATCGAACTGGAGAGTCTCTTGCTGTGAGGTGGCAACGCTAACCTCTGCAGCACCACGGCCACCCATTTGCTACATATGCACTAAAGTTTCAAAAAGAACCACACTTAGGGAGGGAGAATGCAAAGTCTATATAGCAAGAGAACTGGTACTATTGTTTTCAAGGGTAGAAATTCCATAAGAAATCCTTAATGAACAATGTACTCAATTCTTGTCTAGAGTAATGCATGAACTTTGCAAGTTCATTAAGGCAAAGCAGTTAAGAACATCTGAATATCCCTCCAAACAGGTGGGCTACCTGAATATTTTAACAAAATATTTCAATTACAGTCTATGCACAGGAAAGTTATAGAAAAAGATGGAAAGAACTGAGACCATCTGCTTCCTTACCTTCTTTTTGGTGTAATAGAGGAATTCCAAGCCCCAAATAGCTTCCATCCATTAGGTAGTACAGCTGTGTAAATTACACTTGCCTATAACAGCAGATGATCTAATTCCTCATTGCTGCATTATGTTGTGTCTTGCCCAAGACATAGCAAACAGACAGCTTCCAAAATCTCAGGATCTACCCCTCAGACCCACGCTGACTGCTGATAAGCCAGCCCTGAAATGAAAAAAAACTGCAGTCAGAGTGGAAAATCTTCAGGATCTTCTTGCCTACTTGATAAGAAGTAGCATAATCATCCTGAACTTACCAAACCAAAAAAATAATCCAACTCATCGTTAAAGGGATGCTGGGTAGAAGCAGCTACTGTGGCAGTGAGGAATTTGAGCATCTACTGCTATAGGTAAGTGTAACTTACACAGCTGTACTGTGTTCATCATTCCCACTGCTGCAGTGGCATATGGGTAGAACAGTATGATTTATTCACCCTGAAAGGAGGAAGAATATGGATCCAGGAACACCTGGAGAATGGTCTTAGCAATCACAGCTCTGGATCTAAACAAAGACTACAGCAAATAATTCCTTGTAGTGGTGCATGTAGAGGACCATATAACTGTTTCTAGAAATTTCTAGAATCCAATTTTTTCTAATATGCTATCAAAAATACAAGGCCAACATTAAGTACACTTTAGAAGTGCCTGGAAATGGTTCAATATAATGGGTACAACTAAAGGGGAAAGCCAGGGACAACCAACTGGAAAATGTCTATTTGAGACAGGATGTCCTTTGTTTGTCTCAACATAAGAAATACATAGCCAACTGGCTTTTCTAAAGGACTTCAGTCTGTGAAGATAGTACCTGAGCTGCTTATACTGAGTGGATGAGAGTTGACAACAGGAACTACATTTGTGGTGCCACATTTATTGAGGAAAGTGAAAAATGAAGAGACATGCTATACTCAAAGGGTTTTATGATGAATATTTTGGGAACGTGTGTGACAAAAGAAAGGAAGGAATATATGTACCAGTACTGGAGAGGGGGAATAATACAGGCATATTTAAAAAGAAATTGAGTGGGGATGCGGAATATGGGAAGGGGAATCATACCTCTCAATTGTTCAGATTTTCCCAGAATGTCCAATGTTTTGCCTCATATTTTTAGTCTGTTCCTTGTAAAATTTGTGTTTTTCTAGATTTTTGTGGTGAATCAGTGAGGGCTGAATTCACTAAATAATGACAGGCATTTGAGTTTCAGACTTCATATCATTCAGAAAATGCATAGTAAAAACAAGACCTTTTATTCTAGCAACTTTATAAGTTTATAAGAGCAACATTTAAAATCTGTCCCTATTTTTGTGGCTTTGTCCCCCTATTATTTTTGTCTTCATCCAGATTTTTTGTGCTAAGAGTCTGAGATCTCTGAGCACATGGTGTTGACTTACAACACAAATGCACAGGTCACTAGAAATATTATAGACAGGAATTGACATACAGTCAACGTCAATGATGAGCAATTTCAAAAATTAGAAATAAGACCCCAGTTTGTTTATAAAAAAGAATACATGTTTTTAAAGTTTAATTGAAAGAATAGGGAGTGAAAAGATTAATTACAGAGTTAAATATAGTACATAGTGTAGCCAATGTCTGTGTATATAATGATGGGGGATAGCATACATATTTGTGGGTAGGGGTTAACAAAAAGCACCACATACCGTTATTGTGGTACAAAAGGTGGATGTTATATAGCTCAGTGTAGAAAAATGCCCCTGTATTTATATAGGGAAGACAGAAAGATCCCCAAGAGAAAGGATTTATAAACATATATATGATGCTAAAAGGAAATATGAAAACAATGCTTTATATAAACTTACTGAAAACAATTCTGATCATGAACTGTTATTTTTTTATACTGGAAAGAATTGAAAAAGATATGAGAGGGAGTCCATGGAAAATAGTTTTAGAAACTAAAGAATTACAACAGCAAATAAAAACAAATACCACACATAAGTATGGGCTGAATGAAGCACTGAGTGAAACAACACCTTCTTTTAAAATAAATATATAGCATTATCTAGCTATCTGTCTATGGCTCTACTTTGGAAGTTCAAAGTTTCAAACTTTCAAACTTCATATGTTTGAGACCATAAGATCAAAGTTTTGAAACTTCGAAGGGTTTAAATGGAAATTGCTGTACAACATGGAATGGGAAATTTGCTGTTCTCTTCACTGTAGTGCGATCGCAAAGTTGGTATATTTAATTAGCAAGGGGCGTGGGGGTGCAGGGGGGCTTGCCCTGCATAAATGTAAAAAAATATATTTTTAATTGAAGTTTCGAACTTTCAAAACTTTGATCTTATTGTCTCAACCATTTGAAGTTCGAAGTTTTAAAACGTCAAGCTTCCAATGTAGATCCATATCTAGATATCTATATATCCATAAATAAGGGAACTCTGTTCTCCCTCGTTTTCTTTAAATAGCATAAATATATATATATATATATATATATATATATATATATATATATATATATATATAAAAACAATAATTAATAACTAAATAAATAACTTGTTTGGTAGGAAAGGCTCCCCAAAGGGAAATTATCTCCCAAAGAAAAAGTTGAAATGACAGCTGCTACTCTTGTGGAGACTCTACACTACTTCTTCTTGAGGCTGTAACAAAGTACTGAAGATTTTCCACTCTGCTGATTTTCTCTCCTCAGGGCTGGCCAGTCAGCAGTCAGAGTGGATCTAAGGGGGGATTCCAGAGCTTTTGGAAGATGGCTGTTTGCTATATCTTGAATAAAACATAGGCTACTGCATTAGTAGGAATGATGAACATCTACTATTATTGCAGACACCCCTGAGGCTTATTAAATATAGCAAATGAAACTTGAGAATAAGAATAGAAAATCACTCCTTTCAATAATTGTAAGATAGACTAAAAAATGAATGCCTATAACAGGAAGCTGAATACAGAAGTTATAATAGAAAGCTCTCACCTGCTGTAAGAAACACTGTGAATAATACTGCTTGTTGTGCTTTACTGATTTTTGTTATGACTGCCTTTAGAAAAGGTTATAATTTTTGTTAGTTTGAACCAAAGTGGTAGTTGTATCAGTTCTAAAGATGACAATTTTTCCTAAACTGTTTTTTTTTAAACAACAGCCACAAAAATACTTTTTTTAACACCTTTATTGAATTCGCATTTAAGACATAGACAAAAATAAATTTACATAAAAGAAAACAAACCCTATTAACATGTTCCTATTTACAAACATTGTAAATCACGTTTTTTGTATAACTATCATCAATTCAACATTACATAAAATGCTCAACTCGTGCCATCCCTTAAATCTCACTCCTCCAAAACATTATTTTGCATATACTGTTTCCAGAATTTCCATTTTTTCTATGTAATTTACTCCTACCCTTTTCTAAACATCCCACTCCCAGTTATTTTATCTCTGTTACAATATGTAATACTTCAAATACAGTTGGTTTAGACTGATTTCCACTTTTAGTAATTGCTTTTTTGGCAGCCACCAGAATTAAATTAAGCAAGGCCATACAATGTCAAGGCAACTCAGAGCCTGTACACCAGCTCAAAAAATAATTTCCTTAGTGACTCTCATTTGCTCACCCAATACTTCTGACAGAGTACTCTCTAGGGAATTTCTGAAGTTTGCCAATCCATTACACTCCTAAAATGTAGGTTTCCCATTACCTTTTGTCTTCCCGATCACACCTGAAAAATTTGCCATCTTCTTGAGGAACATTTCTTTTGAGACTGCTTGGGATATAAAAAATACTCATGCAAACACCTCCAAGCAAAAATCCTAAATCTTTTCAACACTTCCATAGTTGGGACACATACATACGTCATCACATTGTTTCCTTATGACTTGCTTATCCAATCTCTCTTCCCAAGCTTTTCTGACCTACTCTAATTGACTTCTATAGTTACTGTGAAAAAAGTTATATGCCCTGTGACGACCGTGCCCTGGCCCAGCAATCAAGGAGCCTCAATCCTCACCACTAACACCAGGAAGGTCGTTTCATAGAAGAGAAAAGGATAACTAATACACACAGTAAAGTACAATTTCCCTTAAGTGCACACAAAAATCAAAGTCAGTCTGGGGCTGGTTGCTCCTTTGCTCATCAGGTCCCCAATAAGACTCCCCACTGGCACAGCTATAGGGTCCAGGTCTCAGCCTAGCTGGACAAGCTAGAACCTCCAGTACCCCTCTATGTCCAAACAGTGCTTTGTGTCCCTGCCAAGTAGCTGACACAACACACACACTTTGAGATAAGTATTTATACAACTTCACAGACACTCCTGGGAAAGGCTGACACAGATTCTCCAGCTGTACCCCTTTACCCAGACCATACGACAGTAATCCCTGCCACCACCCAGCTAATAATATCAGCTACTAAAAGGCCCTTAAAAGGGTTTCCAATTATTACTGTGCAATATTATAATCCAATGGAAGTATGACTAACTGTCAAGGCTTACTTTAGAGTGGCCTATTACAATAACCTCTATAAATATGCAATGTACTCTAGAGCTTATCTCTACACAAACAGGCCACAGGTAGAAGGGTTTAAAAATATTTAATAATAAATAATTAAAACACAAGACAAAACTACTACACCACAGAGATATCTAAGAGTTCAGAGATCACACAGAAACTTAAAATAATACAGTAGGACAGGTCTAATTTCAAAGAAAAATACCTAATTAATCTTTACCAGCTTTAACTATTCCTACAAGAAATCACAGTGCTAAAAATTTACATGTGAGCTTAGGCAGAGTGCTGAGTTAGATATCCAAGATCAAAATGCTTCTACGTCTCTTGTGAGAAACAGTATTTAAACATTACTAACAAACACGTTTGCTGGGTCCCTCCCAAATTACTTCATGTTAACACTTAGGTTTTCCCAGGCAAACAAACTGCATTATTTAGCAATCTAACACCTGCTCAGAAACTTACAACAATAGAAGACATTTCACACGTATATTCTGACAGAAACCAGAGCAGTAAAGCACCATCTACATGTAAATTCTGGTCATAAACTTTAGCCTTAAAACAATGGGCATGAAACTTTCATCCAGACGAACTAGATCCGAATTCTAACATGAAAGGGTCACAACATGCTTCACTGGGCCAGTAGAGTACAATGTTGTCGCATTTTTTGCAGTTCCACATTTCACAGTATTCTTTTACATTCAAGAAAACATGCCTGTATTTTACATTTATTTAAAATGCCAGAATTATATATCAAATTCTATTTGACTAGGCTGACAGCCTTCGCCCATCTCTCCCCAGTCGTCACATGTCCTACTAATTATCCCTAAAAACTCTACCCACCTCTTCTTTATGAATATATTTTGTATGACTGTTGTTATCCTCCTTAAAGATCTGCATCCAAAATCCCACTCTCTCCTTATTTCTTGAATTCCCCCATTTCATCACCATCCCTTTCCACTCTGAATTATATCTCTCTGCTTGTGTTATTTTTTATGAGCCTTAACTGTGTAGCTCTAAAATAGCTTTTCAAATCATGTAATCCTAAACCACATACTTGACCCTTCCCCTCTCCCCCTCCCAGAAAAATTCCTTCAACTCTTAATTATTGTTCACAACTTCTCCTCTAGTTGATGAAAAATATGCCCAACCAGTATATAAAGCTAAAGGGACTAAAACATTGTCACTGCTTCTGTAGTGCTATCCATATCTATAAACAAGAGTTTCCAGTTTCTCAGTTTTTGTATTATGCTTTCGTTTAGTCTCTTCCCAAATATCCTTATCTGTGATAACAGATTTCTTTTTAATCCATACTCCTAAATACTTCTTTTATTATATCCCAATACACATGGGTATTGCTGGACCAATGTATGTGTGGGTACACAGTTTACAGCTATAGCCTTTATTTTATCCTCATTAATTTTACATCCTGAAAATACCTGAAACTGTCTCAATATGTTTCAAAACACTGAGATGCCCTTTCCTGGTTTTATCATGTATCATAATTGTTTTGTCTTTCGGCTTTTCCCGGTTAGGGGTCGCCACAGCGGAACTCCGGTCCGCTAATGATTGGCAGTAGATTTTTACGTGCCGAGTTGCCGGCCCTGACGCACAACCTTCAATGAAGGTACGCCCATTCACGCATGTCTCCACACAGAAGACGCTCTGAGAATCGAACAGGACAACGTCTTACTGTGAGGCGACAACGCTACCGCAGCACCACCACCGCAATATCATAATATCATCTGCAAATAAAGCCAACTTTTCTAAATTACCTACCAATTTTATCCTTGAATTTCTGAGTCCCTTATTTTTTTTTGTCAGAAGTTCTAAATATAAAGCAAATTAGAAAGGGGAAAGAGGATACTCCTGCTTGATTTCTCTGTTCAGACACAACTTGTCAAAGAGGCACCCTCCCACTTTAATTTTTTGCCTCCGATCCCTCATATATCTTCCTAATTGTTATTATTTTATCAGTGAATGCAAATGCTTCCATTGCCCTACCCATAAAATCCCAGCTTACTCTGCTGAATGCTTTCCCTGCATCATGACCCACCAACAATAGTGGTATTTACTTACACTCTGCTTTCATCAGGATCATCATTGTTCTACTAATGTTGTCAAATGTTTGTCTTCCCTCCACAAAACCACTTGGATTCACATTTATCAATTTGGCAACACTGTTAATCATTATTTTAGCTATTACAAATATAAACACTTTATAATCATGGTTTAAAACTGAAATGGGCCTATATGAAGCTGGGTCTGATGGGTTTTTACCATCTTTAGGTACTAAATCCACCACAGCTTTCTTCCAGGATGTTGGTACTTCCCATCCTTTTAAAACAGTGTTTTTCAACCGGAGGTCAGCAGAGCGGGTCCGGTCTGGCAGAAATTTCCTATGGTCCACAGAGCCGGATCCAGCACAAAGCGACCAAGGCAGTCACCTAGGGCCCACTGGCTATGAGAGTGCACCCTCTGGCCTGAAGGTCTGGCGACTGTCATATTTACTTTTAACATAAAAAAAATTATATATTTTTAAGGGTGTTTTTCTTTAAGAATGTCCTTTGTGTCCGGCTGCAGCATGCATCATCATTTTCACATATTTTTAAGGGTGTTTTTCTTTAAGAATGTCCTTTGTGTCCGGCTGCAGCATGCATCATCATTTTCACATTCCATGTACTCAGAATTTAAATACAAAAAGAAGTGCCTCCAGCTAGGATGGTCCTTGAGCTACCTCCGTAGGTGTGCATGCTGCTTCCATGGACTGACAAGGGATGTTCCTCGAGCTGTTCTGCAGGTGTGTGCTGTACTCAACAAAGACGAACATGTAAGGAGTGTGTGTGTGTGTGTGTGTGTGTGTGTGTGTGTGTGTGTGTGTGTGTGTGTGTGTGTGTGTGTGTGTGTCTGTGTGTGTGTGTGAATTTCTTGAAAAATGCACCTGAAACTCAACTGTCTGGCAGCTTGGTGGTTGAAGTAGACGGTATGGTTCCACCGTCGATAGTGTACGATGGCAATGAATTATCAGCATTTCTCAGTTAGTATACTCGATTTCTATGATCACACTATGTATCTACATCTTTCGATTTCTATGGTCACACTATATATCTACATCTTTCTCAGTTGATGAGATTACTATGTCGGCATACAACTATCAATAAGCAATTACTGTAATTGGTTCCTTAGAAATAATGGTTTTTATTTCTGCCTTAGCAGCCCCCAAAATAATTATCCTATTTTCACTAGTCCACAAGTGTAAAAAGGTTGGAAAACACCGTTTTAAAATACTGTTAAACAAAATGTTCCATACTGTGATGATAGGAGGTACTGCCAGCATAGCTAGCTGGAATTTTGTAAATAATTATATGTCATTTGTGAATATCAAATGGATTTTTACAAGATGCTTGTGTTACAAATGTATTAGAATTATACGTCATGTGTATACCAAACTGATTTGTACAGATGTTTGTGTTGAAAGTGTATTTGTAAAGTGCTTGTGTTTGAAATGTACCCACAGTGTGCCCTACTGGAGAGAGAATAGTTGTGTAAAATCTTACCGTAACCATAGATGTCCTTGTCTTCTGTGTTGCAGTATTCTTTACATATGGGTTGTATTCTGCCTTACGACCCGACGTCCGATCAGTATACAAAAGCTTCAAGCTACTGCCAGTAAGTGGGAAGCCGCACATCTGCTTTGACAACATCAGTCATAAAAGGAAGTCCACACGTGCCATCCTCAGAACTAGAATGCCCCATGAGGAACAGAAGTCCTAAGGAAAACAATAAGTCATCCAGGAAAGAGACAAGATCCAGGGGGAAGGAGGGAGGGACAGAATACTGCAACAGAGAAGGGAAGGGCACCTATGGTTATGGTATGATTCTACACAACTACTCTATCTCCTTCTATTCAATGTTGCAGTATTCTTTACATATGGGTGAGTGCCATAGCTTAAATGGAACCTAGGGAGGAGGAAGGAACAGAAGAAGGCTGCAAGGAAGAAGACTTCAGAACCCATGAAGATCAGCCCTCGCAAACCCTGTTCTGGACCTAGAAATGGAGTCCAACTTCTAATGTTTAGTAAAAGTGTTCACAGAAGACCAAGTAGCAGCCTCCAAAATGGAGTTAATATCCAGACCCTTAAAGAAAGCCCCTGAAGAAGCCACAGATCTAGCTGAACAGACTCTAACATAATAGCCAAAGACTTACCATGGAAATCATAGCAAAAGGCAATAGCTTTAGAAATCCAGGAATAAATAGTCTGTTTAGAAACAGGTAAACCCAGAGCCTTGGGAAGAAAGGACACAAAAAGTTGATATGACTTCCTAATTTTAGTCTTGTCTAAGTAAAATCTAAGTTGCCTGTGTACATCTAACGTATGAAAAATTCTTTCACTGGAGGACTGAGGAGAAGGGAAGAAGGTAGGCAGTTGGATACACTGATTAAGAGACAAGTCATTCACTACCTTAGGCATAAAAGAGGGATTAGATCACATGGAAACTTTAACCTTGTGAAAAAACAAAAACGGTGGAGATGTCATCAAGGCCTGTAACTCGGAGACCCTCCTAGCAGAGGTTAAGGCAACCAGGAGCAGTTTTCCAGGTGCAAAACTTCAGTGAAGCAGAAACTGTGAGCTCAAAGGTAGGCAGAGTCAGCTTTTCAAGAACATAATTAAGGTTCCCAGATGGGGAACTGGTTTCCTTGGGGGCTTAATATGTAGGACGCCTTTAAGAAATAGCTTGACTTCCAATCTGGCAGTCAAACTACTAGCCCACTGCTATACTTTCACCACTTTCTAAAATTCTGTAAAGATGTATCCACTTTCAACTTCCTACATCTTCTAAACAATAATCTCCTCTCATTGTCACAGTATTGACTCCGACCACATCATAGCACTACTACAGCTCTTCTAAGTTTCACTAATACTACAAATAAATTCAGAGAGAATGGCAAAATAGTATCTTCAGTCTTTTTGGACATGTCTAAATCATTTGATACAGTTTTCCATCCTAAGTTACTGCCCAGTCTGAAAAATCTTAATATAAACCCTGATGCTGTTAACTGGTTTCAAAGTTATCTATCTAGCTGCCAGCAAGCTGTGAAATGGAAGCAAGATCTATCCCCACACCTTCCTGTTACACTCAAGAGTCCCTCAGTGTTCAATCCTAGGGCCCCTCCACTTCAGCATATTCATAAATGATCGTAATACTCCTCCTCTGAAGCATCTATCATACAATATGCAGATGATTCAACCCTCATATGTGCAGCATCCACAATAACTCAACTTCTTACAGTCACACAAAAAGCCTTCTCTGATAATGAAACGTGGCTAGCAAACTCACAACTCATTCTCAACCCTAATAAAATTAAACTTAAGATCTTTCATCCATCTAAACCTACTAACCTCCCAGCTAACTTTTATATCACTGCCAGTAACAATACTATGATTTTCCCAGATTCCCAAACAAAACTATTAGGCGTCATAATCAACAACAGACTAAAATTTGACATACACATTTCTAACACAATCAAAAAGGTTCACAAGAAAATGGGAACAATGTATAGAAAAAAAATTCTTAACAGACACTGCAAGAATAGCCATAGCCAGAAACCACCTTCTCTCCTCACTCTTATATGCATCCCCCATACTTACCAACCTCAAAAAGTCAGAACTAAGTAAATTAGAATCAGATTCCACACATTCACCCCATCACTGTCAATGCCTAAAAAAATCTTTCTTGGTTGGAACTACCTCATATTATGAACTATAACCAGTTAATAATGGCTCACAAAATAATGCACAATCCTGACAACGTACCTTCCCTAAAAAATCTTCTACAACCCTACTCTAACATTCATACTCTACGATTATCTAACAAAGACTTACTCCAAGTAACCAAAATATCCAATAAAGCAGGCAACTCTCTTTACTCTAACTTTGTTGCTAAAAATTGGAATACCCTTCCACATACTATTAGATCTACAAGCAATCTTAATCATTTCAAAATATCTCTCAAAAGACACATTTGAAACCAGGCTTTACACATGTAACACTCCAGGTTAGTTACTAACTTAGCGTTACTTATTTGGCTGTATGTACTAACTCTGTTAACATATCCCTTCTAACAATACTACTTCTCTATAAGTAGTCACATTCCTAGCTGCAACTCTCACCACAGAAGTATTAATAACTATGCACTACTTTGCCTAAGTGAGTCTCCCTGCTTAATTTCCTAACTAATGTTATGCTCCTCCACATATATAAATTCAACCATATATTTGTGTATATTCAAGTGTTTAAAGTCTTGTTCTATTTGATATTATGTATATATTTTTTTTACATTTTTATTCTGTAAATGTGTTAACACTCATTTTTTGTCAGTTTTGTTTATAATTTCTATTACTTGTGATAATTTGTATGTAAGCTTAGTTTGGAGCTTTTCTCACCGGGCCGTTGCTAAAAATGGTCACTCTCCCAGTCAGATCATCCCAGTAAACAAATATAAAATAAATAAATAAATTAAATAAATAAATAAAGGAGGTGACAATGGCAGGGAAGCAGAAAGAGCAGAACAGTGCACTTTCACATAAGATTATGGTAAGCCACTTTTTAGAAGCTCACACAGGTAGGAAAGCACAACAGGAATGTCCACAGTAAATTGAACTAGATGCTCACACAGGTAGGAAAGCACAACAGGAATGTGCACAGCAAATGGATTTAGACGCTCACACAAGTAGGAAAGGACAACAGGAATGTCCACAGTAAATGTATCTAGATTTCTTCTAAGACACCATACATGAGATTTTTTTGTATTTGGTTTCCTGGCCTCCTGCAAAACCACAGGCACATCCTGAGAGTAAAGGTGCCTGAAAGGGGTCAGAAATATCACCCACAGGGTCAGTTGTAATGCTGACAGATGTGGATGAAGTAAGGATCCCTTGTCCAGTGTGAGGAGATCCATCCAGTGAGGCAACTTGTGGCGATGGCCCTTGGCTAACTGCAGAAGAAGGGGGAACCAGTGCTGTCTTGGCCAAAAAGGAGTCACCAACAAGATTCTCGGTTTGTCCTGCTGAATCTTCAGCATGACTTTCTGTATGAGAGAGAAGGAGGGAATGCATAAAGAAACATCCCCTTCCATGAACAAGAAAGGGCATCCACCTTCCAAGGCAGAGGATGCGGGGTTCTGGCACACATGAGAGGGAGTTGCCTGTTGTGAGGAGGGGAGGCAAATAGATCGAGATGTGGAGTACCCCACCGATGAAATCAGGTCCAGGAAAATATCTCTGTGAAGCATCCATTCGTGGGATTGTGTCGTGGTCCTGCTTAATGCGTCTGCCACAACATTTTGAGCAGATGGAAGATAAACAGCATGTAGAGTGATCTTGTACTGAATGGCTAACTCCCATGCCTTCATTGCCAGCCAACACAGAAGGTAAGATTTGGTACCCCCTCCCCGTTTGTTTATGTACCATAGGACAGTGGTGGTATCTGTAAGGATTTTCAGAGGACCTGGTAGAAAAAGAGGGTGGAAAATTTGCAAAGCTATGAGCAGAGCCCTCATTTCCTTGATGTTGATGTGCTCTCTCCTCTGAGACAGAGACTATAGACCCTAAACTTTCCTGGAAGCAAAGGTCACCTCCCCAGCCCATGTCTGAAGCATCTGTGAAGAGCTGTTGAGAAGGCTGGGGCAGAAGAAGAGGAAGACCTGGATTAAAAGAAAACTGCTGAATCCGCCAAAGGAGCTCTGATTTTAGACATGGAAGAAGTGGAATCATTGCATCTAGTGGATGAGCATGCTGGGAGCAAGTAGTCTTTTGAAACCACTGAAACTTTCTCGTGTGGAGTTTTGCAAAGGGCAGCATGGGAATTGTGGAAGCCATGAATCCTAGGAATATCAGGAACTTCCTGGATGAGATGGCTGGAAGAGTCAGGACAGTCTCTAAGAAGTGAATGAGAAATTGAGCCTTGTCTGTTGGTAGAAAGACCATCATTAGGTCCTGTACCTGTACCCCAAGAAAATGTGATCCTAAGATGGAGTCAAACTGGATTTTTTAAATTGATGGTGAAGTCTAGGTTTTGAAGGAGCTGAATGGCCTTCTCTTGATTTAGAGACAAGAGAATGGAGTAGTTTGCAAGGAAAGGAAGGTTGTCCAAGTAGCAATAAACCTGAATACCCTGGACCCTCAGAAAGACAATGGCAGGAGCCAGGCACTTTGTGAACACCCTTGGGGCAGTAGAAAGACCAAAAGACAAGGCAGAAATTTGAAAGGGCAAAAAACCCACCAAGAAACGTAAAAATTTCCTGTATAGAGGATGGATGGCCTTACACAAGTAGGCATCTTTGAGATCTAGGGAAGCCATGAATATCAGAGGTGAAATGACATGAAAAAGTGTCTGCAGGGACAGCATTTGGAAAGATGGAACCTGCAGGAAGGTGCTCAAGTAGGAAAGATCTAGAAATGGTCTCCAAGGACCATCTTTTCTTGGAACCAGAAACATTCTCGAGTAAAACCGCTTGCCTCTCTGATCCCAAGGAACAGACTGTATAGTACCCCAAGACCTCAGTTGAGAAATAAGGTCTGGAAAAAGCTGCATTTGACTGGAGGGGGGCTGTGGAATACCCATGAAAGGAGGGAGATTCTTCCAAGTCATGAAGTAACCTTTTTGGATAATGGACAAAACCCAGGCATCCTGAGTGATCCTTGTCCAGGCTGGAAAGGAAAGTGAAGGGAGAAGCGAAAGAGGGATATAACTTGGAAGAAACTCTTGGTAGTCACAGAGAACTGGGTCTGGGATGAAAGGACTGCTGAGAAGAGGGAACTGAAGAAGATGACTGACTGATGAGGTCTTCTGGAAGACTTCTTAGACCTAGAAGAAGAAGCTGAACGTGTTGGTCTCCTAACAAAAGATGTTTTGAGAGGAACATTTCTAAGAAATTTAGGAAATGGTGAAACAAAGAGGTATTTAAGGTCTTGGAGTTCCTTTCCTTTCTCTTGCAGAGCCTTAAATAGCTCTGCAGCCACTGAACCAAAAAGAGCAGTTTTGTCCAAAAAAGCATCTAGTAACTTGGCCTTTATTTTATCAGTTAATGACTGAAGTCTCAGCCATGAATATCTCCTAAGCACATTGGCGGAAGGAGCAGCTCTAGATGATGCCGCAACAGCATCACAGGTGCACTTAATGGAATGCCTCGCCACCTGAGAAGAAGAACCTAAAAGAGACATGGCCTGTGTTTTAATCTCAGAATCTGGCAAGGAAGATGAGGCCTAAGAGGCTTGAGAAAGTAAAGCTAAGGAGTACCTGGATAATATGCATCTGGTAATAGCTCTGATTGCTAAAGTGGAAGAAATATATATAATTTTTCCCTTTCTCCCAATAATCTTGCTCTCTTTATCAGCTGGAAGAAGCTTGGCAGAAGGGGATAACTGGGAAGACTTATCTGAAGCTATGGAGATGATGACTGGATCTGCAGAGGGGCACTTGTAGAGAAACTTACAATCATCAGGAACCTTATAGAACCTGTCAGGCCTCTTAGAACCTGGAGCTTGAGATTCTGGAGTTTTAGAGAAAGAAGTAAATGTGTCTAGGAAAGCTGGAAGGACTGGAGGAAATGCAGAGGGTGGGAAAACTCAATCTGAAGGAGGTCACAATACCTCTTCTGTTCTTCAGAAATCTGGGAACAATCCTGTTTGAAGAACTCCCTCATTTTATTAATAGTTTGTCCAAAGGAAATGTCCTCCTGAGGGGAATCTCCTCCATTATATTCCTCCTCAGGAGATACATATTCCAAAGGTGAAGCAAGTTGGGTGTAATATGCCAAAGAGTCATCATCAGAAGAGAAGGCTTCAGAAACAGAATGAGGTACCTGAGATACAGCAGCTTGAAGTGGTGAGGAAGAGAAAGAAGGCAGAGGGGAAGTAGGTTTCAAGACCATCAAGGCCTTAACAAGACCCTGAGAAAATGCTTCCCAATCCAACTGAGAAGAAGAAGAAGAAGAAGAAGGAATGCTAGGGTGCTTAGTTTTTTGCTTCTTCTTAACATGTCTTTCTGGAAGAGGGGACAAAGAAGAGGAACACAATGTAGGCCTAACGGCAGATGAAGCCAGATCTCTAATCGCAGCATCAAAGGCATGGATGTCACCAGAGTCCTCCAACTCAACAAGCCATGGTTCCCCCATATCGCAAAGCCTCGGACGTGCTGGTATCCATTTTTCTAGCAGGTTCCACAGAGGTACCATCTGAAGAAGCAGATGTGACCTCCGAGCATGCAACTGGGTCTTCACTGACCTCAAGGGGTATGTCTCAGGTAGAAGGCGCAGTGGAAGAGTATTCAGGCTTCAGCTTACTAGCCTTCCTCTTCAAAGTGGGCTCGGCCGAAGGACCTGCAGTACCCTCCATAACGTCTTTAGCCAGACATTTGAGCCTGTGATTCTCCAGATACAGATTCAGACCCAAAAGATGACTACATGTTTTAGGCACAAAGACCTGACAGATAGAGCAGGATTGGTGGTCATGACTAAGCCCTAAACAGAAAAGACAGAGCTTGTGACTATCTTTATATGGAATCTGCCTTCCACACTCACACTTTTGACCTTCCTGGATGACATGAACAAAACAAGAGGCAGTAACAAGAAATAAATTCCCCAATGGGGTGCTTATCTGAGCTGGTAGCGATGCAACAAAGAAATCCGACTGCAGACCGAATGCAGGAGTCAGTGTTCCATTTGGTGGCAGAAAAGTTCTGAGGATGGTACGTGTAGATGTCCTTTTATGGCTGACACTGTCAAAGCAGATGTGTGATGTCTCATGTACTGGCAGTAGCTTGAAGGTTTTGTATACTGGCCGAACGTTGGGTCGTAGGGCGGAATACAAGTCATATTTAAAGAATACTGCAACATTGAATAGAAGGACATCAGAAATGTGCATACACTATTGTAACTGTTTAAATGTTTATGTTTTAATAGTGGAAACTGGAAAATTATCCTCAGTCCAGCAAACTTTAAAATATATCTGAAATTAAGACACTTTACGGGCTAGGCCATAAAGATGCTATCTCACAGGTTTCAATGCAGCCAGAGACACAAAGTCTGAACCTGAAAGCTTTTTGCATTCTCTTTGGGGTGAACTAATTACTACTCTACAAGCATGGAGGTATGAAATTGTTTTATGACTTCCAGCACCTGCCAAGGACCTGAGCAAAAGTTTAGATATTGTTTTTCTTTACTTGTCTGAGTCTGTCCTTCAATGTTATTTTAAATATTTCCTGTGATTTTGAACTCTGATGTCACTGTGAATAGATATTTAGTATTGTCTTATTCTTTTATTATTTATTAATAAATATATTTAAACCTTTCATTGTGGCTGATCTTTATAGTGATATTTATGTTTGGAGAGTATCTGCATATTTATTTGGTGACACTGTGTGGGCCACTCCTAAAAGCCTTGCTCTTGGTCAAACTACCATTTGTATTAATATTAATTTCACTCAGTATATTGGGCACCCTTGGAAGAGCCTTAAGGTAGCTGGCAGGAGTGTCTGGTGGCAGTAATAACTACTTTATGTTTATAGCTAGTAAACCTGTGCCAGCCTTTTCCAAGTGTGTGTGTGTGTGTGTGTGTGTGTGTGTGTGTGTGTGTGTGTGTGTGTAAATTGAATCTCCAGGAGTGTATGTGTCAGCTACTTAAGCAGGGACATAAAGCACTGGTTGGACAGAGAGGGTGCTGAAGGTCTTGGCTGGACACTCAGTTGAGACCTCAACTCTATAGCTGTGCCAGTGGGGAGTCTTATTGGGGATCTGGAGAAAGAGAGAGGAACCAGCCCCCAGATAGACTGTGTTCCCTGTGTGATCTTAAAGGGAAATTGTGCTTGATGCAGTGAGCTGCATCTGGAGATACTGTGTGTGTACCTGCTATCCTCCCAGTGAATGTCCTCCACAGGTGCCAGTGGTGAGGACTGAGGCTCGTTGATTACTACCCCAGAGGTGGGGCATCACACATATCTCTAGCACTTTCTTCCCTCCTAGCTTTCAAACTTCCACAGGAATACCATCTATTCCCAGTGCCTTTACAGTCACAAAGATTCTTAAAATATACAAAAGTACTGACAGAACTGGTGTAATCATTTATCTAAAAACAATACAAAAACAGAGAGCACAGAGGACATACTGACACAGTGGCATAGTTAAGAGTTTTACACACACAAATCCAGGGTTTGTTCCTGACCTCTGGCTACTGTATGTATAAGGTTTCCATGTTCTCTTCATGTCTCTGTGGTGCTCCTCCCACCCCATAAAAATATACTGGTTGTTTTTGCACCGAGGATGGAAAGTACTAGGTTCACACCTAGCCTTTACAGTTGAACTTGAGAGGTCTTCCAATAGAATGCCTGCCAAACAATGTAACCATAGACAGCAGCACAGACTCGAGGTGGTGCTACAAGAGGACAGTATCCCCAAGAGAAGAGAACCATGGATGACATCTGTGCCAGGCCAAGCCATTCAGTGATGTAAAAATCAGCTCTAGGTGATTTAGTCAAAAGGAAGTATTACACAGTGTGTGACCACCATAAAGCCCAGCAGACTTTGGGTCAGTAAGCTACTGGCCGGCCAGTTTCCAGTTAGCAAGACTGAGACTGCATTAGCTGGGATAGCTCCATTAAATGACGGCTGTATGTAAAGCCAATCAACCTGCCAAAAATGAACCTGAATATAGGTTCTCTGACTGGATGCAACTTTGAAGTGGATGGCCAGTGAGGGATGTTAGCAGAATTACTGACAGATTCATGGAATCAGAATCCACTATAAAGACAGAGTAGTCTTCTTATCTCAGTCTATACCCCACAGCAGGTCTACGAGAGCAACAAAAAGAGGGCATTCAGACAGAAGCTGCAAGACCTCCTTAATAAAGTGGAATAAAATAAGTTGGTCTTGATAATGAGGGACCTAAAAGCTCATATCAGAATAGACAGAGCAGGATATGAGGATAGCCTGGGTCCACAAGGCTGAGGCAGCAGGATTACTGAAGCAGCAAGCAATGGTTAAAGAAGGCTTTAAGGTCAACAAAGACTAGGCTGAAGATCTGGAACGTGACTTGTGCAACAGCACAGGAGTTGAAACACCTCAAGAAGCACAGGAAAAAGGCAAATTTGAAAAGGAATGGCAGCCTTTAAAAACAGCATTTTTGAAGACAACAGAACAGCTGTGCGGTTGAGCCAACTATGAAAACAAGGCATATAAGAAAAGCTGGTGGTGGACAGCGGAAGAGTAGGAGGTTATCAAAAGAAAAAAGTGCAGGAAAAAGAGGGAGATAGAAAAGATGGACTAGACTAAGAAAGAATACTGGTTGGCTAATAAAGAGGCTAAGAGAGTTATCTCAACTGCAAGGAGCAAGTCACTGGAGCAACTCTACCAAATTCTGGAAAGTGCTTCAGCAGATGGCACAAAAAAAAAAAAACCTCCATCAAGTTGAAATAAGAAAAACAAAAACACAGGTTATGTACTTACCATAACATTCCGTCTGTGTTGTCCATTTTCATTCTTCAGCTAATGGGATCAGATCCGATCCCTGGATCTGACACAGCCATTATATTAGCTTGTTGCCTCCAACAAACTCCTGAGCTCCTTCCATACCCACAGTGTACCACCCCAACCTCTCTCAGATCTTGTTTACAACTTGGCAGGACTATAAGAGAAATGACTGGAGTTCAATACAAAGGACCTAGGTGTCCTGAACTGTCTCATTCCTCCAGAAGTCAGTTATGAAATATGAAAGGGGATGGTGAGTGGGGAGTTGAGGAAGAATGAAAATGGACAACACAGATGGAATGTTATGGTAAGTACAGAACTTATTTATCTGACATTGTAAATTTTCATTCATTCTTCAACTAATGGGACAGAGTCCCAGCTACCTAAATTCCTGAGTGGACTCTAAGGAAGGATATTCCTGAGTACAGATCAGCCAAAGGCTGCTCTTCCCCTTGAGACCGGATCTAATTTGTAATGTGTGATAAAGGTATGAGGATTTGACCAAGTTGCAGCCACACATATACCACCCATAGTAGCTCTACCTAGACTGGAAAACAGTTGAATGAGCCTTTAATGGTTTTGGAAAGGGGACAATCAACTTAATATAGATAAAGGAGATGCAATCTGTCAGCCATCTAGCTAGAGCTACCTTTGTAAATGATTTGCCCAGTTTATTATCTGCAAAAGAATCAAATAGCTCATTTGTCTTTCTAATGTCTTGTTTTGTGTAGGTAGAAATGTAATTGTCTATGAACATCCAGTAAGTGCAGCATATATTCCCCTATATTTGTAAATTTTGAGAAGAATACTGGCAAGTTAATGGATTGGCTACTGTTGGATTCTGACACCACCTTAGGAAGGACAGAAGCATTGGTATGTAATGTGACACTATCCTTATGAAAAATCAAATAGGAGGCTCAGAAGATAATGCTTGAACTTCTAAAATTCTTCTAACAGATGTAATTGCAATTAAGATAGTTTTCCAGATCAAAAATTTAAGGTCACATTTAGCTGCAGGTTCAAAGGGAGAATGTATTAAGGCTTGCAGTACCAAATTTAAAAACCATAGTGGCATGGGGTCTTTATAAGGGGGTCTTAGCAGAAATGTACTTTTCAAAAAGGCTTTGCACAGTTTACAGGAAGCCAGGGAGGAATTCTGAAACCCCACATGAAAGTTAGAGATTGCTGCGAGTTAACTAACAGTTGATGAACTAGCACCCTCAGTAAATAAACTCGCTAAAAATTCAAGAACAGAATGAACTGGAGCTGAGAAGGGGTCTATCTGATTCTGCTCAGCCAAATAAATGAACCTTTTCAATTTACTCCTGTAGAGTTTCTTAGTAGAAGGTTTATGGGAAGATAAAAGAATGCAATGGAAGAGAGTACTGGTTGCCTGGCTATTAAAGGAATTGGAGAAACCATGCTGTTAGTTTGAGATTTGAGACATCTGGATGAAACATGAAACAAAAAAGTCCAAAAACCACAAAATCCAAGAAATCGCTCAGCAAACGGATTCTTCTCCAAAAATATTTATTATAGATAATCCAAATCACACGGAAAGCAAACAAAACTCCATGAGTATGTTTCTGCAAACAGCAAAACAGAGCTGTGACAGCTCGAAAAAAAGGATGCATCCAGTCGAGGAAGCATGCCAATGGCCAAAAATACGGCCATTGACAATGTCCACCGATGCAAAAATAAAATAAAATTTTTTTTTCCCCGATCGCCGATGTTTAAGAGTAGCGCAGCACCGCGCAAATGCGGTGCACTATAAAAAACAGAAAACCAATAATTAAAATGCAGAAATGTGGATCTTACAGTAATCCCCAATATACAATGCAAGGGAATGGCAGTCCAAAGACAACATGGCTACCGAGTAGAGGTTGCTAAGGGGGGAAGCTCAGTCTAAGAGTTGTAACCAAGCATTAGTAGGCAATCCTATGCAAATGAGGGTAAGGATAGTGAATCACAAGTTTACAGAGCAAAAGTGCACAGTCAGTGTACTGTAGGAGTAGGATAAGGGGTGTAACAGAGTAGAAGATAGGTGACATCATAAGGGGGGTATGTCTGAGAGAAGTGAAGCTCATTGGAGTAGAGTGGCATGTGTCTGCTGTCAGATACTAATCACTGGAAGAGGTGTGTCAACAGGTACCCTAGCAGAAGGCATGAAATTGAAGGTGTATGCTGTGGAACAACACCAAAGTTTCTTGTAGAAATGCCTGCACCATGTATGCGTGCATGTGCGCGCCTGTAAAACCGAGTAAGCATGTGTGCGCACGTGTGCACCTGTGTGCAAGTGTTTAAGCCGGAGTAAGCAAGTGTAAGGATGTTGAAACCCGTGTAAGCGCTTTTGCGCCTGTGTGCGCGTGTGTTAGCAAGAATAAGCAAGTTGTAGCTCATGTAAGCATGTGTGCACGCGTGTGAGCTGGTGTGCGCGTGTTTACGCTTGTGTGCGCGGCGCTGCCCCCCTGAGGAAACAGAGAAAAGGAAGCACAACAAATAGTAGGAAGTTAACCAGGGAGTACTAGCAGAGATAGCAGGTAGTTAACCAGGGAGTACTAGCAGAGCTACCAGGTGAAAACAATCAGAACATCTACATTTGTGGTAAGTGTACACAACCATACTTTTTAGTTGGTCTAATGTCTTAGAATTCTGTAAGCTGAACTTTGTTGTTCCTTCGGCTTTTCCCGGTTGGAGGTTGCCACGGTGGAGCTCCGGTCCGCTGGTGATTGGCAGTGGATTTTCACAGTGCCAAGGTGCCAGCTCGATGCCCGGCCTTTGGCGGAGGTGCGCCCATTCGCACATGTCTTTGGAGCGCCGCTCGAACGCGGGAAGGGCGTGCGGACTCCACACAGAAGGCGCTCCAGCCGAGAATTGAACTGTAAGCTGAACTACTATTGTATAATTCAAAGAATATATTGTACTGTTTTTGGAGCTTTTCTCTCTAGGCCTCTGCTGAAAACAGACTTCTGGCCCAGTCAGACTTCCCCAGTTAACAAATGTAATAAAATAAATAAAAAAAAAAAAATAATAGGCCTTCTAAAATTCTTAGTCAAAATCTTTTCCTTTACTTGTTCTTTAGAAGTGCTGTATACTCATTTTTTCCTTTTATTGTAGATTTAATTTATGTTGGTGGACCACCAGGATGGTTTATTTTTTAATTTCCAATTTTGTTTGGATCTGGATAAGAGTGTGGATTTTGTACAGTTATTTATGTGGGTATAAGACTCCACTGAGACTCTATCTGCTGAGGCAGTCTATGGCAATGTTGTAAGTAAATTTCAAGACTTCATTGTATAATTTGAAGAGGTTGGTGCAGTGTAAGTCTTTGAATTCCAATAAATTGGCTTCAGAAGGTTTGAGGGAAAAGGTAATTAGCTTATGGTCCAACTTAATCAGAGAGGGAGTTACTAACATAGTTTTGCATGCTGACACTGCATTTGTAAATACCAGGTCAAGAATATTTTGCTCTCTAGCTGTGCTAGTAACAGTCAAATCCATTGAAATGGCATTTATTAGGGCTAAAAATGTTGAGCATATCCTATGTTGGTGGTGTAGTTACTCAAGTCAAGTGATGGGTAGATAAAGTCTCCCAGAAGTGATGGAGTTGTTATTGATGGAAGTTCATCCATGATGTTATGTATGTGTGCTTTGGTGGCTCCCCATACTAATGGCCTGGAAATGAAATATCACTAGGACAGAGATGGGTTAAAATCCTGTAAAGCTTGTCTTTCTTTCCTTATCAGTGTGCAAATGTATTAAATTCCCCATCAAGTATGTGTGTTTTCTGACACCTTCACTGAGGGTGCTTCTGTGGCATCCTAAGCTAATGTACTGCAAAATGGAATATCATTAAGAAACTCATGGATTCAAATACCTTCAAATTTAAATTTAGGAATACAACATGGATTTCTGAAGTCATGGAAGAGGTCTTGTAACAGTCGATAAACTGAAAGCTGACTTTATTCAGTGTGATTTGGAGTTTGGTAAGTTCAGTTTGTGGGCCTGTCATAGGTCTCCATATGGAGAACTTCTCTTAACAGTTTCCACCACTATCTCATACAAAAACATTTTCTAGTCTCAGACTGTGTACATACACAAATAAATGCTGTGTCTGATAAACACAACTACTGCATTGTATCCAGTGACAACTGCATGACCCTTTTCCATGTTGTGCAGTCTACACATTTTAAAATATACCTTGTTCCTAGTCTAGTATCTTTCATATGTATGCTTCTATGACTCATGTCTCAGTATTTTACTTTAGCAAATGCTTTGTATGCAGCATGCAATGCAAATGTTGTCCTGCCATGCATTCTTTGAATTGCTTTCAAGTGCAGTTGCTTTATCAATTAACACTGAGCAGAGATGGATTTTCTCCATTTACTAGCTGATGTGGGCTTTACTGTAAAATACACATGCATGTCTTCTCTGTAAGATCCCAGTTTTTGGCAGTTTTTTAGTCCCATGTGCTATTTTCCTATGCCTTTCTTGTAGTCTATTACTTGAACTTTAGGCAACTACTTTTGTCATTTCAGTGTCAAAATTGTCGGCTGTAGTTCTCATATCTTTCATTTTATTTATTTATTTTTTTATTTATTCTTTTTGACTGGGTTAATTCCACTGGTCAGGTGGCCTCTTTTCATTGGAGACCCAAGATTGTATGTATACTATTAGGGGAAATTTAGCCAGGGCATCAAGAAACTTCCGCTACTCTTTTCAGTAGTTGTCATGGGATGACCAATATAAGAAGAAGGGACCTTAGTCTAACATTTCATTTGAAAGGTAACATGCTCAGGAGTTCAACACCCCCCCCCCCATGCTACAATGCAGTGTCAGCAATCAATTTGCCAAGTCTGAGAATAGAACTCACAGACTTCTGCACAGGGTAAGTGGGCTACCTCTATACCATTGTTGAATTGCTTCTAGTGTCACTGTAAAACCTTTTTTATATCCCATGAACACTAACTCAAAGACTTTGAACAGTCTCAGAAGACATTTTTGTGGTCACAATCCCTCTGCATTGAAATGGGTAAAATGATCAGTTATGGAACGATACCATATGTTTGAGTCCAATCTATGTCAATTTATTGTTGGGAAAAAGAGAAAGGCTATGAAAAATAAAATCATGCCATTTATGACCATCCTGATGATGGCCATTTTGAAGTATAAGAAATTAAAATGTATAAAACAGCCCAAACAAGCTATACAATAGAAGGAGGAAACTAGTACAGAAAAGAGTAAAATCCCAAAAAGGGACGACATCCCTGATCAGTATCAGCACGAAACTACGATCCCTCATAAAATCATCCAAGGTGAGCTTTGAAAGAAAAATTGCCAATGACTCCAAAGATAACCACAAGGCATTCTTTAGCTATGTCAAGAATCTAAGTGGCAATGCTCAGATCTGCTCAGAGTTAGTGCAGAATGGCACAAAATACACTGAACCGACCGATATCACCAACATCCTGGCAAACAGGTTCAGCGCAAACTTCACCCCCAAGAGTCCATAACCATACCAGAAGAATGTAGAGTCCCTGAAATCACAGACACTCAGGTTAAAACAGCCCTCTCCAAAGCCAAATACACAGCATCAATAGGACTGGATGGTGTCCCAGGCTGCATCCTACATGAGCTCAAAGACAAACTAACCCCTCATCTAAACACACTGTTCAAACTCAGCCTCTCCACAGGCTAGGTACCCATAGAGTGGTGCACAGCAGCAGTTATTCCGCTCCACAAAGGTGGAGCCACAACAGACCCCGGGAACTATCGCCCTATAAGCCTGACTAGCTTGTTCTGCAAGGCTATGGAGCGCATCATCATGGAACTCATTAACAGAGACATTGGGAACCTCCACTGGACCCTACCCAGTTCAGCTTTGTTAAGGGCAGATTATGCCTCCTAAACCTGGTGGACTTCTTTGAGACAGTTACCAAGGCTATAGATGTGGGAAAGGTGGTACACACAGCCTACCTAGACCTCGCAAAGGCCTTTGACACCATTCCCCATTCTGGTATTATAGACAAACTCACCAGCCTGAACATAAACCCCTACATCACAAGATAGGTTGCCAACTGGCTCAATGACAGAACCCACATGGTGAGAGTTGCGGGAGCTAGGTCTGACTCTAAACTGGTTACAAGTGGAGTTCCCCAGGGCTCAGTCCTAGGACCCCTCCTGTTCGGCATACACTTCTCAGAGGTACAGGCAAGCACAGGAGGACTATGGCTGACCAAGTTGGCAGACAACTGCAAACTACGGGCTATAATTGACTCTCCGGCTGACACAGGCATCCTCCAAAAGGGTCTCACTGAGACGGATACCTGGTGTCAAAATCATGGCCTCAAGCTAAATGCCAAAAATTGCATAGTCATCCCCTTTGGAAAAAACAAAATACCCACAAACTACCACATAGGTGGTAGCCCCCAAAATACGGAAGACGTAACAAGGGATCTGGGGACCCAAATAGATAGTAATCTCATCTTTGATAATCACATTGCCAAAGTGGTTAGAAAATCCTTCTACGTGGCCCACCTAATCACAAAAGGGTTCACATCCAGATCAAAAGAGGTCATTGTGCCCCTCTACTCATCATTCATCAGACCCATCATAGAGTACAACGCCACATTTGGGATGTACCTTACAAGACACCTGCAACAGCTGGAAAGACCACAGAAGTACCTCACCAAGAGGATCACTGGCCTCAAACAGAAGCCCTCTGCAGCTCGATTGAAGAAATTACAGCTGTACTCGGTTGCATACCGCCTACTCAGAGGTGATCTCTGTCTGACTTACAAGGCCATGTCCAACCCAGAATTGATGGACATGCTCCACCTAAAGAAAACCTTATCCTCGCGAGCCACATGCTCTAGGGATCTAAACCTCACCACAACAATATATAGGACGTGCTGGAGGGATAGATTCCTGTCCCAGAGACTTCCCATGCTTTGGAACAAGGTCCCAATCTATATTAGGCAGAGCTCCTCGCTAACACTATTCAAAAGAAATCTTGACGAGTGGATGGGAAACAGAAAGTTTACCTCGGGTATCACTTCAGTGGCTGTGCTGGACAGAGGTACAGGGAACTAATCTAAGGGGGTGGCGAAAGCCAACACATTCTGGTTAGGCTTATAAATGCCTTCGGGCAGATAGCCTAGTACCTACCTATGAACCTATGAACCAAGTGAGGATTAAGCTACCATAAGCGCTTTCATCCCCAGAAGTATACATTAACATGGAACTTCATCAGATCAATCAGTTCCATGTTAATGTATACTTTTGGGGACGAATCCATTTGTGGAGCGTTTTCTTGGATCTGGATAAAACATGCCTGTTGGGTGAGACAGAAAGTCTGAAATTGGATCCAGAAACCATGGTGGGCACAGTAGATGAAGCCAAAGGAAGGGGAACCAAATCTGCCAAGCCAGTAAGGTGGAATAAGGATGACTTTGCTCTTCAACTGGACTGTTTTCTGAAGGAATTTGGGTATTAGGAGAGTCAGAGGATAAGTATGCAGAAGACTGGGGGGGGGGGGCAATCATGGAGTACAGCATCCTTCTGAGATTTCCCCCAGTGGGGGGATCAGGACAAAGAACCTGCTGCACTTGTTGTTGAGGGGAGATGCAAAAAGATTGCAGCAAGGCTGTTCCCACTGACTGAAAATCATTTCTGTAACTTTGTTGTTGAGAGACCACTCGTGAGGTAGTAAAAAGGACCTGCTCAGTTTGTCTGATATCAAGTTGGATTTCCCCAGAATATGCATTGTTATTAGAAAGCAGTTGGAAGATATTGCCCATTGCCACACTCTGAGGGCTTCTCGATAAAGGGGATAAGATGTGGTTCCCCCTTTCACTGTTGATGTACCAGACTACAGACATGTTGTCTGTCTGAAGTGCAATTGTCCAGGCAGGAACAGAGTCTTGGAATGCCTGCACTGCCAAAAGCACCGCTCTCATCTCCAGAACAATGATATACAAGTTAGCTTCTTTGGAGGATCAAGTGTCTTGGACTGTTTTCTGCTGGAAATGCCCCCCCCCCAATCTTGGAAGCATCCATGGTCACTATGGCCTTGGGCTGAGGGAGGATGAAAGGACGACCTTGTAACAGCTGTTGTCACTGCATCCACCAGGAAAGGTACCGTTTGCATACCTGGGTTATTTTTACCTTCGCTGACATGGGTTGAAGAAGCATTGACCATTGTGTAGCTAGCATCCACTGTGGAATTCTCAAGTGGAATCTTGCTAACGGGACTAAAATTAATGTCAGGGACTGCAGAATCAGTCGGGCTGAAATTCTGGCAGTGCAAATTATTTTCCTGACTTGCATCCTTATAGTTTTCACTCTTGGCGCTGGAAGAGAGGCAACCATAGATTTTGTGTTGAACATTGCTCCTGTGAATTCTAATGTCTAGACTGGTTGTAAATGAGGCTTGTTGTAATTTATGGCTATTCCAATATGTGAACAGGTCTGTAACACCTGATCTTGAGCGTCTATCAGTTGATGCCTGGTTGGGGTGGTAATGAGCCAGTTGTCTAAATATGGAAACACCCAGAATCATTGCAGTCTCAAGTGAGCTGCTACCACTGCCATGCACTTGGTGAACACCCTGGGGGTTGTAGTGAGACCAAAGGGCAGTACTCTAAATTGATAGTGACTGGCTCTCAGCCAGAAGCATAAATACCTTCTGGATTGTATGTTCATCTTTACCTGATAGTACACATCCTGAAGGTCTATTGAGCATATCCAGCAAGGGCAGAATGAACTGAACTGTGACCATCTGGAACTTTTTGTGTCGAACCAACCTGTTCAATACACTGAGATCCAAAATTGGACTCCAGTCCCCTGTTTTCTTTGGCACTAAAAATAATCCTGAGTAAGTACTGGATTCTATCTGGTCTGGTGGGACCTCTTGGATGACTCTTTTTTTTCTAGCAGCTTTCATATTTCTAGTGCTGCTGCCTCCTCCTGATAGAGTGGAATATCTGGAAATTTTCTTAACAACAGAGGAGGTACGGAAAAGGGAATTATAAAACCTCTAGGAAATAATTACCTGCATCCCAACTGTCTTTTGTTATATCTAGCCAGGCTGTCCGGTGCAGAGATAAGCGACTCCCAACTGCCTCCAGAGGTGGGCAATCAGACCTCCATTCAGGAGTGCTGAAAGGGTCTGTTGGAAAAGCAATCTTTAGATCCCCGGTTTTGCGGGAGTCCTCTACCATGAAGCCGTCGCCTTCCATTATTGCTTCCCCCTTTGCCTCTGGGGTAACTACCTCCTCTTGTGTCCTAGAAAGAACCCCGAGATTTTTCTGAACCAGATTTTTCGACCTTCTCATTGATTCCTGGAAAAAGTCCTTTGAGAGGTCGAAAAACAAACACCCACTACAGACAGGGTCTTTCCATCTTTATCACACTTGGAGAGTGTGTTCTTTACTGTGGGGCCAAACAAAGACGTGCCGTCAAAGGGGGCATTGACGAACGATGACTTGAAAGGCTCTGCAAAATCACATAAGCACATCCAAGCATGTCTCTTGATGGGAAATACCTGAACCCACAAACCTTGAGGCACCTTCTGCAGCATGAGAAATAAACCTCATGGACAAATTGGATATAGCTTGTAGTGTAGCCAAATGAGAGACCACTGAAAATTGAACCTCAGCAGGTTCCAGAAGTAGATTTCAATAGCTCTTTAATCAAATCTCTTTGAAACTTCATAAAGTGTGCAAAATAGTTCAGGAATCTGACTGCAAAGTTTGCTGACGCATAAACACTCTTATCAAATCTGTCTATCGCTATACACTCTCTATTAGGAGGATGGACAATGGAACTCCGTCATGCAAGTTCTTTTTATGTAGCTGCTGCCTCAACCATGGCATCAACTGGAACCCTTTTGGTCCAATATTCCCTGTCTACTGGTGGAGCCAAAATCTGGTCTGGTCTCTTGGGGACTGGCTCAATCATATCAGGTTCCTTCCATCTCTGCCTGGAAATCAAATCAATAAGTTCATCAGTGGGCAGAGTTACTCAGGAGGTAGGAGGGCCAGTCCCAAATGCTTCCAGAAATACTGATTCCTCTGGAGAAGGGTCTTGGGAAGACCAGCCACCCTTCTGCTTAAGGATCTCAAGAATGTCTCCAAATGAGATGTCACTAGGTGGTGATTTTGGGGACCCCTCTCCTTCATCAAAATCAATATCCTCACCGACTGACTCCTGAGGAGACTCCAAGTGCCTCCTTTTGCACTTTCTCTTCCTGGGGACTTCCTCGGTGGGGTGGCCCAGTGAAGTATCATAAAAGATTAAAATACTATGCTGAGTAGACTGGAAGCTCTGAGCTGGCTGTTCCTGTGGGGTAGAATGTTGAGAATCACAATGCAAAATCATCTGAGAAGTACAGGGTGGATCCAAGGGGGAAGGACCCATCTGACCTGCTGGAGCAGTGAAAACTTTCTTCAGAACCTCAAAGGCTGATCGCTCCAGGAAGAAGGAAGACAACAGAGTCAAGAAAGTGAGGTTCTGGCTCACCACCTCCCACCACCCCAACAGCAATCCACCTGAGGCGTAAGTCGGAGAGGAGCTTCCAGTGCCAAAACTCTGACAGGGAGAGATGGCTCCGAAAACCTCAGAGTTGACTCCATCCTTTTGGATCTGACAGGGATGCTTCAGCTCCGACAGTCATCATCTTGCTCTGAGGATGTCAGAGCCAGTGCACTTAGAGCAATATTCGGATCTGAAGACAGTGCTCTCTTCGGATCTGAAGTAGACGGACCCAGAACTCTCAGATCTAAGGACTCTAAAACCACAGGTTAAATTAGAGAAGGAGCTAGTGTGGGTGGAGTAATAGATGGTCAGACCTCTTGATCCAAAGGGGTAGGAACTGTGAGAACTCCCATCTGAATTTGCTCTGTGAAGAATTTCCTCATCATCCTCTCCACATCAGCTTCCATAAGACTCCTGGAGGAACAAGAGGATACTAGGAAAGGCGATTTGGAGTTCCTCTCTATAAAGGGAGAGGGCAATCTGGAAGGATCCAGATCCAGACTTGGAGAATAGGTTGTCCTTGGTAAAGATTTCAGATCCAAGGTGTAGGATACAAAATATGTTTGACCTAATCCAATGATGGCTGGACAGTAAGTAGCTTTGGATCTAATTCCTCTTTCTTTTTTCTTGGTTCAGATGAAGTGGAGGCTGGAGAATCTGAGGGTTTAGACCTTTTTGAAGGTCGTTGGATTTGTGTTTGGGGGGAACTGAACCCCAGAAATGGCTTCAGAAAAGGAGGCTGGTAGCAAACTTTTTAAAATCAGTTTGTTTCTCCTGTCAGCAAGTGCTCAGGGTTAAACCCATGAAAGATACTACAATCCTGATTTAAGTGATCCAGACCCAAGCAATAAACACAGAGATTGTGGGCATCTGAAAAAGGCAACTTATGCCCACACTTTTCAAACTTCTTAAATCCTGTCAGACCTTTTTTTATTTTTATTTATTTTAACATTTGTTAACCGGGAAAGTCCAACTTGGAACGAGCCAATTTTCAGTGGAGGCCTGGAGAAAAATGCTACAGATGCACGTCTTTGTACCATGGGAGGAAACCCACATGAATACAGGGAGGACATGCAGACTCCGCACAGAAGACAACCATCTGAGAATCGAACCAGAGAACCTCTTGCTGTAAGGCAACAATGCTAACCACTGCAATACTGCATCATCCTTTTTATCATAACAGAAGAATAGAAAGGTAACGTAAACTTTTTTGTTTGTTTGTTTAGACAGAAAGAGAGAGAAAGGTTAAACACCAACAATGGCATCGAAGAGCTACAATAACTTGCAGTGTAAAAAGAGGATAGGTAAGGTAAGATAGCCCTGTCAACCACGGTAGGGAAGCTTACACTTAAAAATGTAAAGGAGAGAAGGGTAGGAATGACTTAGAATTAACTGTTAAAGACTAAAAAAGTAGTTGTAACAAAGATTTTAGATAAGAAAAATCCAAAAAAAATGACTTTTCTTCTACTGAATACTCAAGAGTTGAAGGAACCATGTCTAGATGTGAAAGCTGCAAACGATATCTGAGAGAGGTTAGGGGTGGTGTACTGTGGGTAGAGAAGAAGCTTGAGAATTTGTTGGAGGCCATGAGCTAGTATAACACCCGAGCCAGATATGAGGATCAGATCCAATCCCATCAGTTGACGAATGAATGAAAATTGATAACATCAGATTAAGAAGATACTAAGTATATGACATTTATACGGGATGCAGGCAACAATCTGCTCACCAGATCAGAGGACATCAAGGGCAGATGGAAGGAGTATATGTACGAGCTTCTGAATGGAAAAAAAAAAAATAATAGAAGCTGTACTGTCCCATGCAGTACCGTACACTAAAGAAAATTAAATCAGGGAAAGTGGTGCACTCAAATGAAATCATGACAGATGTGATCAAGATGTTGGGTACAGTAAAGGTGAAATGGCTCCTGAGGAAACTCTTCACAGTTTGGAGACAAAGGATCTCTTAGAAGACTGTAGAACAAGCATTCTACTGCCAGTGTACAAGAACAAAGGGGTATTCACAATTACAGATATAGAGAAGCATCAAACTCCTGTCACATTTCATGAAAGTGAAGGACAGGGTTATTCATAAATAAACAGTAGCAGAAAGCAAGATGGGAGATGAGCAGTTTGGATTCAGATCAGGATGCAGTGCAACTGACCTGATGTTTACAGTCAGAAATAGTGAAAAAAAAGCGGGATATGAGGAAAGAGTTAAACTGGGCATCCTCAAATTTGAATAAAATATATGAAAAGGTCGAAGGAAGCCTGGTTCGGGCAGTCCTCCAATTATCTGATGTGCTGGACACACTGGTTGAATTACTGCCAGCTACGCACAAGGACTGAGTAACAGTAAGTACAATCAATGTTCTGACTCATAAAGGGGTTTCCATTGGAACTGGGTCTGCATCAGGGTTCAGCTCACAGTCTACTCCAGTTCAAACTAGGATGGTCAACAGCACAAAGTGTCCAAAGCCAGATAGATTACAAGTCAGAGGGGGCATATCAACAAGGCTGTTGTATACAGATGATGTGACAGTGAGAACAGACTCTGAACAGGGGATTCAGCAAATGGTAGGAGAATGCAATATAAAACAAAAGACACATATGATGAAACTAAGTACAGACAAGATAAACAAGTAAACAAACAAGAGGTGTAATGGTGTGTCCAAAAAAAGGAACTTCTCCAATAGCAAATCGAAAGCTCTAATTCTAAGATACCATACACAAAATAAATCCACACTCACATACGAAGCATCAGCTAATAAAGTGTCCATTCTGGACACGTAGTCCAAGTGATCCAGTAAAACTATCCCATCCCCCTTGTCAGGCTTCATAATTCTAACAGATTTATCGGTCATCAATTCATTTAAAAAAGAAGTTAATGTACTCACAATAATGTTCCATCTGTGTTGTCCATTTTCATTCACCATCAGCATATGGGTTTGGATCCAACTCAGCCACTATTTTCAGCTCGTGGAAGCCTACAAATTCTCGAGCTCCTCTCTACCCATAATGCCTAGCTCCTATTCCCCTCAGATAATACATATAGCTTGAAAGGAAAGAAGAAAGTAGCAAGTATATACACACACCATTACTGGAGATCAAGCCATAAGATATTTAAGGTGTCCTTTGAATCCTTACATCCTCACTCCTTATTTATGGACAGGGTGATAGGAGGGTGGGGAGTTGATGGTGAATGAAAATGGACAACATAAATGGAACATTATGGTGAGTACATAACTTTTTTATCTGTTGTTGTCAATTTTCATTCACCATCAACATATGGGACAGAGTCCCCAGCTACCTGACCCCTAAGTAGCCCCACTCTTCCCCTCAAGACCAGATCTAATTTGTAGTGATTGATACAGGTATGTGGGTTTGACCAAGTAGCAGCTGCACAAATATCATCCACAGAGGCTCTCGAAAGAAAAACAGCAGAGGTAGCCACAGACCTGGTAGAACAGACTTTCTAGGGTTTGTGAAGCAGGATATTCAATTTACTGTACACAAATGAAATACATTGTGTAATCTATCTGGCTATGGACACTTTATTGACAGATTTTCCCAGTCTCTGGTGTGCAAAAGAGATGAAGAGTTGGTCAGACTTTCTCAGGTCCTTTGTACAATGTAATTAGAATCTTAACTGTCTGTGTACATCAAGTGAATGTAATAAATATTCTGCTTTATTACTGAAGTTTGGAAAGAACACAGGGAGGTTAATGGTCTGGTTAATATTTGATTCTGAGGAAAGAAGCATTGGTACATAAGAAAACTCTCTCCTTATGAAAAACTAGATAAGGGGGTTTTGAGGACAAAGCTTGAAGTTCTGATATCCTTTTGGTCAAAGTTGCTGTCTTCCAGGTTAAGAACTGCAAATCACATTTGGCTGTGGTTTCGAAGGGAGACCGAGTCAAAGCTTACAATACTAGAGTTACATCCCATGGAAGGACAGGGTCTTTGACCAGGGGTCTGAGTAATAGCATACCTTTCAAGAATACTTTACAAATTTTTGAGGAAGCTAAAGGAGAAGCCTGGAATCTGACATGAAAATTTGAAATTACTGCTAGTTGAACTTTAATCATTGATGAACTAGCTCCTTCATCAAAGAGACCAGCTATAAACTCTAGGACCACGTATATAGGTTCATAGGTAGGTACTAGGCTATCTGCCCGAAAGCATTTTTAAGCCTTGCCAGAATGTGTTGGCTTTCCCCGCCCCCTTAGATTAGTTCCCTATGCCTCTGTCCAGCAGAGCCACTGAAGTGATCCCCGGGGTAAACTTTCTGTTTTCCCATCCACTCGTCAAGGTTTCTCTTGAAGAGTGTTAGCAAGGAGCTCTGCCTAATGTAGACTGGAATCTTGTCCAAAGCATGGGAAGTCTCTGAAATACGAATCTATTCCTCCAGCACTTCCTCTTTATTGTTGTGGTGAGGTTTAGACCCCTAGGAGTGTGTGGCTCGAGGGGATAAGGTTTTCTTTAGGTGGAGCATGTCCATCAATTCAGGGTTGGGCATGGCCTTATATGTTAGGCAGAGATCACCTCTGAGTAGGTGGTATTCAACTGAGCACAGCTAGAGTTTCTTCAGTCGAGATGCATAGGAAATCTGTTTCAGGCCAGTGATCCTCTTGGTGAGGTACTTCTGTGCTCTTTCCAGCTGTTGCAGGTGTCTTGTAAGGTACATCCCAAATGTGGCGTTGTACTATATGATGGGTCTGATGAGTGATGAGTACAGGGGTACAATGACCTCTTTTTATCTGGATGCGAACCCTTTTGTGATTAGGTGGGCCAAATAGAAGGATTTTCTAACCACTTTGGCAATGTGATTATCAAAGGAGAGATTACTATCTACTTGGGTCCCCAGATCCCTTATTACGTTTTCCGTATTTAGGGGACTACCACCTATGTGGTAGCTTGTGGGTACTTTGTTTTTTCCAAAGGAGATGACTATGCACTTTTTGGCATTTAGCGTGAGGCCATGATTTAGACACCAGGTATCCGTCTCAGTGAGACCTTTTTGGAGGATGTTCGTGTCAGCTGGAGAGTGAGTTATAGCCCCTAGTTTGCTGTTGTCTGTAAACTTGCTCAGCCATAGTCCTCCTGTGCTTGCCTGTACCTCTGAGGAGTACATGCCAAACAGGAGGGGTCCTAGGACTGAGCCCTGGGGAATGCCACTTGTAACAGGTTTAGAGTCGGACCTAGCTCCCGCAACTCTTATCATGTGGGTTCTGTCCGTGAGCCAGTTGGCAACCCATCTTGTGACGTAGGGGTTTATGTTCAGGCTGGTGAGCATGTCTATAATACCAGAATGGGGAATGGTGTTGAAGGCCTTTGCAAGGTCTAGGTAGGCTGTGTGGACCACCTTTCCCTCATCTATATCCTTGGTAACTGTCTCAAAGAAGTCCACCAGGTTTAGGAGGCATGATCTGCCCTTAACAAAGCCGAACTGGGTAGGGTCCAGTGTTTGAAGCTTCCCAGTGTCTCTGTTAATGAGTTCCATGATGATGTGCTCCATAGCCTTACAGAGCAAGCTAGTCAGGCTTATAGGGCGATAGTTCCCGGGGTCTGTTGTAGCTCCACCTTTGTGGAGCAGAATAACTGCTGCTGTGCGCCACTCTATGGATACATAGCCTGTGGAGAGACTGAGTCTGAACAGTGTGTTTAGGTGAGGGGTTAGTTCGTCTTTGAACTCGTGTAGGACACAGCCTGAGACACCGTCCGGTCCCATTGATGCTGTGTTTTTGGCTTTGGAGAGGGCTGTTTTAACCTGAGTGTCTGTGATTTCAGGGGCTCTACATTCTTCTGGTATGGTTATGGGCCCTTTTGGGGATGATAGGGGGGGTGAAGTTTGCACTGAACCTGTCTGTCAGGATGTTGCCGACATTGGTCGGTTCAGTGTATTTTGTGCCATTCTGCACTAACTCTGAGCAGATCTGAGCATTGCCACTTAGATTCTTGACATAGCTAAAGAATGCCTTATGGTTATCTTTGGAGTACTTGGCAATTTTTCTTTCAAAGCTCGCCTTGGATGATTTTATGAGAGATCGTAGTTTCTTGCTGATACTGATCAGGGATGTCTTCCCTTCTTGGGATTTTACTCTTTTCTGTACTAGTTTCCGTCTTCTACTGTATAGCCTGTTTATGGCAGGGGTCCACCAGACTATTTTCCTTTTCTTGGAGGAGTGAGTCTTGGTTTTTGCCTGGGATAGCACGATCCATGCATTCTTGTACGTGCCCATAGAATGCATTAGTAAAGGATTTTGCAGCTTGGACAGCATTATCCTTCAGCATGGGGGCTTTGAAACTTTCACCTCAGTCTTAAGTAACGTGAAGTTTGCTTTTGAAAAGTTTTTCACAGTGGTTTCCTTGTCCGGGGGTGGGGGTGGAATGTGGATATCCAAAGTTATTTGTTTATGGTCAGCTCTAACCAGCGAGGGGTTGACCTCTGGTGTGGAACACCGGTCGCCCATGTTGGTGATGACCAGGTCCAATATGTCGTCACCTCTGGTGGGAGTGTTGACCAGTTGATCCAAAGCATTTGACTTTATAAATTCTAGGAAATGTTGGGCAAGGTTGTTAGTATTTGAGTAGTTCTCCCAGGGAGCTGTAAAAGGGTCTATGAGATGTTGTTCAGCCAAATAAGCAAAACGCTTCCACTTGCTTTTGTACAACTTTCTGGTGGATGCTTTATGGGATGATGACAAAACAGAACAGGCCCAGGAAGAAAGCACAGATTGCCTGGCCATCAATGGAACTGGAGAAACCATGTTGTTAGTTTTAGACTTGATATGTCTGGGTGAATTCGTCCTGTTGGGTGGGGGGTACCATACCTGTCAAGGCCAGTAGGGTGCAATGGGGATTTCTGTGGTCTTCAATCTGGCTGCCTTCTGCAGAAATTTGGGAATCAGGGGAGGTAGAGGATAGGCATAACAGACCAGGGGGCCAATCATGGAGAAAATCTTCTCTCGATGACTCCCCCATCAGGGGGACTAGGGCAAAGAAGCTGCTGCACTTGTTGTTTAGGGGAGATGCAATGAGATCACAGCAAAGCTGACTCCAGCACCAAAATGTCATTTCAGCTACTTCTTGACTGAGGGGACCACTCATGAGGTAACAGAATGGACCTGCTCAGCTTGTCTGCTATCCCATTGGACTTCCCTGGAATGTGTGTTGTCACCAGAAAGTGACTGTAAGCTATCGCCCATTGCCACACCATGAGAGCTTCTAGGCATAGGGGTAAGACTTGGTTCCTCCTTGTTTGTTGATGTACCAAACTACTGACATGTTGTCCATTTGAATCTCAATTTTTCCCAGAGGAAGAGAGTTTTGGAGTGCCTGCAATGCTAGAAGCAATGCCCTCATCTCTAGAACGCTGAAATGCAGATTGGCCTCTTCAAGAGACCAAGTGCCTTGGACTGTCATCCCCTGGTAATGCCCCCAACCCAATTTGAGAGGCATCCCTGGTCACTATGGCCTCTGGGCTGAGGGAGTATGAACGGCCGGCCTTGTTGGTGCTTGCAAGAGTGCATCCATCATAGGAGATAACTTTTTCAAGTTTGGGTCACTATTATTTTTGCTGACATTGGGTGAATGAAAAAAGATCATTGTGTCAGCAGGTTCCATTATAAAATTCTCATGTGATACCTTGCTAGGGGCACTAGAATTACAGCTGCCAACATGGAGCCTATGGTTTGTAGTACTATTCTGGCTGAGTACTTTGTATTGTAAATTATTCTGCTGACTTGTTTCCTGGTGGCTTGTATCCATGACATTGGAAGTGATGTGATCATGGACTGTGTACTGAAGACTGCGCCTATGAACTCCAGTTTCTGGGTGGGCTGCAAGATTGTCGTGATTTATGGTGATGCCAAGATCTAAGCAAACTCTCAGTATATGATTTCTTGTTTGTAGCAAATGATGCCTGGTTGAGGTGGTGATGAGTCAGTAGTCCAACTATGGGAATGTCCCGATTCCCTGCAGCCGGAGGTGTGCTGCTACTACTGCTATGCACTTGGTAAACACCCTTGGGGCTGTGGTGAGACCGAAGGGCAGCACTCAGAACTGATAATGACTGGCTACAACTCAGAAGCGTAAGAACCTCCTGGATCATCTGTTCATCTTTAGGTGGTAGTACACATCCTGGAGGTCTATAAAGCACATCTAGTAATCTTGTCCCAGAAAGAGTAGAATAGACTGTACCATGACCATCCAGAATTTGGTGTATTTGACAGGCCTGTTCAATACACTGAGATCCAAAATGGGTCTCCAGTCCCCTGTCTTGTTTGGAACTAAAAAGAACCTTGAGTAAGTTCCTATTTGGTCCGGGGGGACCTGTTGGATGGCTCTCTTTGTGAGCAACTGTTGAATTCGCAGGGCTACAAGTTCCCTCTGAGTGGGTAGAGTGTCGGAAAGCTTTGTAAGTACTGGGGGTGGTAGGGGAAAAGGGTATGGTATAGCATCTGGTAATAATCCTCTGCACCCAAGTATTGTTCGTTATTTCGAGCCAGTTAGGTGCAGGGAAAAATTACCCCCAACTGCCACCAGAGATAGGCAATTGGGCCTCCCTTCAGAAGTGCTGATAGGGTCTGTCAAAGAAAGTATCTCTGGACCCTGTATGCTGTGGGCCTCCTCTGCCACAAGGTCATCTTCTGCCATTATTATTTCTCCCTCTTTCCATCCTTCTCACACCTGGAAAGTGTTTCTTTAACAGTGGGTCTGAAAAGGGAGGAGACGTCAAACAGAGTCTTGATGAAAGAAGACTTGAAACGCTCCGCAAAAATCACACAGGTGCACCCAGGCATGCCTCCTCATGGATATGCCTGAACCGGCCACCACTGAGGCACCCTCTGTTGCACTGGAGATAAGCCTCATGGAGGAGTTCACAACAGATTTTAAGGTAGCCCACTAAGGGGGGCACAGATGCTTGGTGGCCTTCAGTCATAGTCCTTGCCAATAAGTTGGAAAGTTTGTTGAGTAGATCCCTTTGCAACTTCAAAAAATGGGCTAGTTAATTCAGCAATCAAATGGCAAAAGTCGCTGAAGCATACACTCACTTCCCCAACCTGTCTGTCACCCTAGACTCTCTATTAGGAAGATGGACAGTCGAACTCTCCTCCGTGAGTTCCTTTTTCATGGCCGCCACCACAACCATGGCATCAACCAGTATGCCCTTACTACAAAGCTTCCTTTCTACTGGTGGTGCCATAATTTTATCTGGTCTCTTGGGGATGGGTTTTGTTGAGTCAGGTTCCTTCCAAGCCCTCCAACAAATTAGGTCCACCAATTCGCTGGGTGGTGGGGCTACTCAGGAGGTAGACAGGCCAGTTCTGAAAGCTTCCAGATATACCAACTCCTCAGTAGAAGCATTTTGGACAGACCAATCACTCTTTTGTTTTAGGAGTTCGAGGATGTCTCCAAAGGAGATGTCATCAGGTGGTGATTTGGGGGACCCTTCTCCTTCACTGAGGTCGGTATCAGTGATGACAGACTCTTGGGGTGACTCAAGGTGTTTCCACTTACGCTGCCTCTTCCTAGGGACTTCCTTGGTGGGATGATCAAGGGAAGTGTCAGAACAGGAAGGCATCCCAAATTGGGCAGTCTGGAAACTTTAGACCGGCTGTCCACGTGGTGTGAAGTGGTGAGGTTCATGAGACAAAGTCAAAGGAGTGGTTAAGGATGGAGCTGAGGGGGGAGGACCCACCTGATCTGAAGGTTCAGAAAAGATCCTCTTCACTACCTTGAAATCCAACCTTACCAGGGAACAGAAGACCAACAGAGCACAGCGAGAAGGTCCCTGGTCCGCTAGAACCCCCCCCCCCCCAGGCTGTCTACCCGTGGAGGAAGCTGGAGCCAAACTATCAAGCACCAAAGCTCCATGATGGAGAGACGGCCTGGAAAACATCAGAATCAACTGCACCCCCCCCCCCGATGTGGAAGCCTCGACTCCGACACCGGTCCGGATCCAAAAAAGTTGGAGCCGGTGAAATCAGAGTCATTGTCAGATCCAAGGAAACCAGCTTCCTTGGGTCCGACCCAGGCAAGCCAGGAACACTTGGATCTAAAAACTCTGAAACCAAGTGTCGGGTCAGAGGAGGATGAGTGGATGTTCATGGATGTCCCTGATCTGATGGGGTAGGGACTTTATGGGTACTACTCTGAAGTTGTTCTGAGACCAGCTCCTTCACCATCCCAGCCACATTACCTTCAGTTACACTCTTTGAAGACCGTGAGAATACCAAGGACGAAGGCTTAAAGCGTCTCTTCAGGAAGGGTGAGGGTGCCCTAGAAGGCACTGAATCCAAGGAAAGAGACAGTTCAGGCCAGGGGTTTTGCATCAAAAGACTTAGGATCCGGTGAGGTTTTCTTTTTTCGAAATGGGGACACCATCTTTGTCAGATGTGAAAATTTACGTGGAAACGGGGAAGTCGGATCCGACCTCGGTAACTTTTTTTAGGTTCCACAGAAGATGGCACATCAAGGAATCTGTATCCTTTGTTTTGATCCCTAGACTTGGAGGAAGTGGAAGGTTGAGCCCCACTGAGGGCTTGTAAGAAAGTCTTAGGCAACAACCCCTTCAAAATGTATTTTTCCTCTCTGTGAGGGCCCAGGGTTTAAACGCCTCACAGATATCGCACTGCTTATTACAATGTTCAGGTCCTATGCAGTACACACACAAAGTATGTCCATCTAAAAGGGCATCTTGAGTCCACATCTTACACACTTCTTAAAACCCCTTTCCACCATGCTTTAAGTCACTGAAAGGAAGTACGAAATTATTGCAGCAAATATACCAACAAGCACATACACACAAAATATGATAAAATAATCTGTTTATAAAGTTGAAGAAAAACTCTTTTCTTTATATATATATATATATATATATATATATATATATATATATATATATATATAATGTATTCACTTTAGAAGCTTGAAATACTGAAATTGAGCCCATAAAGTGGAATCCTGAGAACAGCAAAAGCTCAGAAGCGCGAAATTCAAAACCTCGAATACCGGCGGTTTTGAATTTCACACTTCTGAGGTTTCACTGTGGTTATGGATTCAGGTGTGTGTGTGTTAAGGGTTTTGGGTAGGGACTGTGGTGTGTGTCAGTGTGTTTTGTTGCTGTGATGTGTGTGTGTGAGGAGAATGTAGCTTGTGTGGTGGTGTTTTGTGCGTGTTTGTGTGTAGTGCGACCTCGGAGTGAGAATATTTAAGTGGGGGTGCAGGGGGGGGCTTTCCCCTCTGCTTTTATGGAGTAGAGAGCTTGTGTGTGTGTGTGTGTGTGTGTGTGTGTGTGTGTGTGTGTGTGTGTGTGTGTGTGCAGTAGAAGCGGGAAATTCAAAATCTCCGGTGTGTGAGATTTTGAATTTCGCGGTTCTGAGTTTTCATGGTTTCAAAAATTCGACTTTATAGCTTCGAAATACTGAATTTTAATATTTCAGTATTTCGAGGATATAAAGTGAATACATATATATATATATATATATATATGTCTACTGTCATTGAACGAAATTATGTTGCATCAAATGTGACTTACCCGAGCTGAAATCTCCGAATCTTCACTTAACCGAAGCCATGGACTACCGAAATCCTTTCTCTGGGAACCACTTGGCCACCATGGTGAACTTTGCCCTCTCATCAGTGTAGTGTGATCTTGGAGTTGGTACACTTTAGTAGGTGAGGGCATAGGGGCAAAGCTGGTCGGTTCTGAACCCATACATTGATGGTGAATGAAAACTGACATTAGATCAAATTTTCTCATCCTTAGTCATGTTATTAGGAACATGTGACCCTTTGTTATTATTTGAAAAACAGTTTGGGAAGAGGTGTTTATGCAAGTGCCACACATTCCAGATTTGTTTCAAAGTACAGACAAGATATTGTCCTTTGCATTAAATGGGGAAATCAGAAGAAACTGAAAACTGAGATAGAAGGGGAGATAGAAGGGGAAATACCGAAAGTGGTTCCAGTATCTGGAAGGTGTAGTTGAAGAGAAGGGAAGTCTGAATGAGCAAGCCAAAGCTAGAATCAGCGGTGCTGCAGCAAGTGATAAAAAGTGTAAAGGTAGCATGGCAGAAGAATGCCAAATAAGATGCAAATAATGTGTGCAAAACAGTGGTGTAACCAGTACTGCTGCATGGCAGAAAAAGCTAGGCAGTGAAGGCAGACTGAGGTGATAGACACACTGTTCATGAAAATGGTAGTAGGATGTACACTTTGTGACAGATGACGATATCAAGAAACTGTAGAAGAATCCAGAGAAGCCCCAGCTGTACAAAAGGTCAAGGAGAACAGAGTATGATGGTTTGTTCATGTGTACAAGAAAGAAGGTGATTTGATAAATCAGATTTCGGGCAAGTAGAAAGAAGTCAAGAGGAGATGAGAATGCTAAGCCAAAAGATGGACGGAATGGGTAACAGAAGACCTGTAACAGGCAGGCATGACTGTGACAGAATTTCAGAAAGTGGCTCTGTATCAAGAGAAGTGGCAAAAGTGTACATGGCACCTTGACCTCATTTAAAAAATCAGAAAAAGAAGTGAATGGTGATGATGATGACTACTTACTGGCTGCTGATTTAAACATATCAAACAGACAAATGAAACTGAGTGAGTTATTACAAACATAGAAAGTCCTATTGACTGAATTTAAGACTATTCCATGTGTCAAGGTCTGTCTTAATTTTAGATCATGTTTAACCAATATTCAAAAGGATAAGTATATGGGTATCTGGATTAAATTTAACCTCTAGGTACTTAAATCTCTTCAGGGAAACAGTAACCCTATTTACTAAGGAGGAATCCACCAGATCATTCATGTTGGTGATCTATTTATGTTTAACTTGTAATCTGATACTTTACTACAGGTACCAATTTCTAGCAGTCTGGGGATAGCTTTGTGTGAATTTTGAAATTATAAACTCAAATTATTACAAAATTTTATATGCAAAATGCTAGGTTTAAATATGAATTACTCCATTTTACAGCACGGATATAAAGTGCCTTAGCTATATGGATTAAATCCTACTAGGGATATAACAGCCACTCAGCTTTCAAAGCTTCAGGGTACCTTCCATCCATCCAAATCATTAACCAGCTTGAATCCATCAGAGCTTTCATGCCAACAAAGAGAGGGAGGCTAAAGTCCTGACAAGGACAATGCTAGGAAAACAGATATAAAGATATTCACTCTGGCAATAAAAACATACAAAAATAAGGAGGATGGAGGGAATGGAGTAGCTACTGCATCATTGATTATTCGGACATGTACTATTAAGGTAAATTTATTTACACCACTGTACTATGTTGCTTATTAGGATCAATGCTAAATCTAGGGTCACCAGGAAACTCAAATGGGGAATACAGCAATGCAAGCTGAGAAGGTATAACATTTTGAAATTGGACAATGCCACAAATAGATTCATTAAGGAAAGATCTAGAACTGGTTGCCAAGAATCTTCTTTCTTTGGCACAAGAAGCATTCTTCACTAAAACTCTTCTCTTAAATGACAAGGACAGACTGCTTCTATCATCCCATAAGACAAAAGATGATGAACGACAAGAGGGAAAATAAGAGTTTGGTCTGGTGTGTGTGTGGGAATCCCTCAAAAAGAAGGAAGAGACTCTCAATGCCATTAGTAACCTTGATAAGATTTCTTTTAGAACCCATTTGTCTGAAACTGTTGCCAAAGAAAAAAATGGAGGTTCAGACTTTCTGGGAGGATTAAGGGTTTACCAGAGGTGGGAAGAGGAAGGGGGGCCTTATAGACAGTCATTCTGGCTTATTAGGCTGTACTTTTTCCTGGGGATTCCTCCTTTCTTTTTGGAATCTCCATACATTTGTTTTTTAAAATATTTGCTTACCAAAATATTGCTGAGTTTGCTTTTTAAAGAAAGTTGTAGCAGCAGCATTAAATCCACTGGCAAACTTTGAGAAAGAAGGATGAAAAACCTGACAGATTCTTTGAATTAGCAAAAGATGAAAAATCTGAAAGATTCCTTGAATTAGCTGACCTCTCCCATTATACTTATTAAGAACTCTTCAGCAGATGGTCCAAAAACTCTCTATCTAAGGGAGAAGTCAAAATTTCAGCTTTAACATCTTCAGGAAGATTTTGAGAATGCAAGCAAGCAAATCTCCTCATAATAGTACCAGTGGTAGCAGCCCTGGAAGTGGCAGCAGCAGAATCATACATGCATTTCAAACAGTTAGTAGCCACTTGAGACAAAAAAGCAATCAAATTACATAATTAATTTTTTCCCCTAAGAATAGGAATTATATATAATACTCCTCGTGTTGCCAAAAAGGCAAGCATAAACTTGAACATAAGAGCTTGAAAACTGTCAATTCTTTAAATAAGTGTTGGAGAAGAATACAATTTTCCGAAATCTAGTAGAAGCTTTCTTGTCCTTATCAAAAGGAGAGGAAATGGTATTAACATAATGTTTATCAGCAGTAGGGTTTACTAATGCTGTAGCTGCTGGGTCTGATCTGGAATGGGTAAATAAAAACTTACAAGCCAGAGAACTTTATACAATCCATCTGTCTTCTTGGGAGCAGCAGGCTGGCTGTCAAACAAATTACAAGCTGTGACAAAAACATCCTCAGATGCTGAAAGAACAGGAGGAGTTAATCTGAAAAATCCATTTGCATTAAGTCATAATACTTCAAGGACAGCAGCATGTCACATTCCCACTGAAACACAGATTCATTCCACAGTTTCCAAGAAAGAGAATCCTTCAAAGGAACTGACAGAAGCTACATACTCTACACAATCTGAATCAGAAACTTGAAAGACAAAACAGAATCTCTCCCTTCACAATTCTTTTGTGGTTCAAAAAACCGAACCTCTTCAGAAAATGAAGACCCTCTTTTGATTTTACCAGACATGTCCAAAGTGACAGAGATAGGAGAAAAATATGTCTTAGATTTTGCTTCTTTTTGAGAGGAATTTCTGAAGAAGCATGCATATTTTTGATAGGAAAATCCTCCCCAGGGACAGGCATTGTATTCTGGCTATGCACAGTAGTATTCCCTGACCCTTCTCTTACAAACAGCAAGAGTAGCTCTTTCTTGCCTACTGAGGGCACTCCAACAGCCACAGAGGATGTGTCTAATCTCTGGTCCATGGTGGCTGTAGGGACTAGGCCAGACGCAGCCAGGGAAAAAGATGAATGGTTTACACAACCAGAAATGGCCAAAGCAGAGTCACCCTTCTGCAGCTGAGACATTGTAGCAGTCTGCTGTGGTGGTAAAGACTGTGTTTACTAATTTTCTTTGTTTTGAAGGAAGAACTGAGGGATCAGTAGGTTGTTCCAAGGTTAAGCTATAAAAGATGTCTAATTCCCATGGAAGCCTGGCAGCAGTAGTTGGTAAAACAGGTATGTAGTAAAAAGACAAGCTTTCCTCCAGAAACCACAGTAAAAATTACCCCTGTCCCCAAAAGTTGCATAACACAAGAAAAAGTAGTTTTAACTTAATTTAAACTACTTTTTTTCCACAACAGTAAAAGGAAACACTCTTGTTTAAACGTTACTAAAAGTCACATGACAGTAGTCAAACACTTTTTCCTGGCTTAAAATAAATATTTTCACAGCAAAAGTTCACTTTCTGTAATAAAAAGTATATCTGGTAGTTTTTCCCTGAAGAAAATGTATCTTCTAGCAATGGAAACCGTTAGCTGACTGTCTAACCTTCAAAGACTGTAAGAGGAGTGTTCTTCAGGAGTAGGAAAGCTATGAAGTACTTGGAACCCACACCTGTCATTGTAGTCAGATCAGCTCTAGCTGACTAATGCTTTAGGTGTGTGGAAGATGCCTTGAAGCTTTGGAAGTTGTCTGGCTAATAAATCCTTTACAGGCTATAACCTGTATAGTTAAGGTTAGAACAGCAATGATCCTACAACCAACAGGACAGTGTAAACTTGGATACTCCTTTTTCCGATTTTGACAGAGCAGTAATGCAGAAACAATTGATCAGCATTCCTAAAAATTCTGGTACACTGTAAACAGAACCTTAACTGTCAGTGAACATCTTATAAGTGTAATTTGTATTCACCTTTGTTTGAAAATATTGGGGAAAACACAGGGAGATTTATGGATTGGTTGACAGAGAATTCATAAGCCGGCACCTTTAGAAGAAGAGAAGGATTGGTTCTCAGATTTACTCTGTCTTGGTAAAAAATCAGGTATGGTGGGGGTTGCAGAAAAGCCAAGGAGCTCAGAAAATTTGACAGCAGAAGAAACAGCAATTAAAAGTGCTTTCCATGACAAAAAATTAAATCAGCTTTGCCAGCAAGTTCAAAAGAAGGACTAGTTAGGGCTAGCAGTAAAACAGCAATATCCCTAGCAGGAACTAGTCTCTAAGTGGAGGTCATAATAGAAAGGTTCCCCTAAGAAAGGGTTTAGATAGCTTTAAGGATGCAGTAGACATGTGATTCCCTTCAATATGAAAAGATGATAAAGCCGCTACTTGTGCTTTGACACTGAAATAGCGGACTACATTCTGAAAGAGGTCTGCCAAGAATTCCAAGATCAATGGGAGGGAGGCAGAAAAGGGATCAAGATTGTTCTCAACTACCCAGATGGTGAATCTTTTCCATTTACTTCTAAATCTCAAGTACAGAAGGTTTTGGGGAAGAAGTTAGACTATGAACCACCAAGGATGAAAACATTTATTTATTTATTTATTTATTTATTTATTTATATTTGTTGACCGGGAGTGTCCGACTGGACGTAGGTCCATTTTCAGTGGAGGCCCGGGGAGAAAAGCTCCACAGTTAAAATAAACAGACAGTAGTTACACTGGATTACACAGTGATTAACAATTTACATAGCAATTACTTACAACATATTTACAGATGAAGAACATAGTACATCAGTAGACAACTAGAATCTTTATCTGTGAAGTACATAACAGACATTAACAAATGTTACAATAAGAAGTTCCTGCTGTATAATAAGTACTAGGCTTATGAGCATCTGAGCTTGCTATAATCAAGGTAGTTAGTGGAGTGGAAAGAAAGGTAGTGGTTGGATGGGGTGGGTGATATTAGAGTGGGAGTTGCAAGGGCATAGCCAGCATGTTTTTAGGTGCGCTTTTAGTAAAGTTTTGAAGTGGGTGCACGACAGTATGGAGGTAATTGTGGGTGGGAGGGAGTTCCATAATTTGGCTATGGTGCAAGAGAATAGTACTTCACCAGCAGAGTTATTGGCTTTAGTGATCTGCAAGTGATTTTTGTTGCTGGATCTTAGTGGTCTGGTGGTGCGAAAGGGTTGGAGTAGATTCTGGAGGGATGGAACATTTAGTGGATGGTTTACTAGTTTGTGGGCAAGTGAGAGTTGATACCATTGAAGGAGGTGAAGGAGTTCAAGCCAGCCCAGTTCAGCAAGTGAGAGACAGTGGTGACTATGGTAGGATGCCCCTGTGGCGAATTTGGCGATTTTGTTGTAGCAGGTCACTAGCTTGTTTAGATCGCATTGCCTCAGGTTGGTATATATTGGAGAGGCATAAAGTAGGGTTGAGATAAGGTGGGAATTTGCTATTGAAATCTTTGCTGCTTTGGTGAGAAGTTGCTTATTTCTGTATAACGTTCCTAGTTTTTTGTGGACTTTTTTTATGGTCATGGATATGTGAATGTCAAAATTTAGTCTATTTCCACTCCTAGCAATTTGGTGTGTTCAGTTGGGTATACAGTGGTGTTATCTTTTGCTGTGATGTTAAAGTGAGAGTTGTTTTGAGTATGTTTGGTGGTTGGAAGATGAGTAGTTTAGTTTTGTTTGGGTTGAGTATTAATTGGGCATCGGATAACCAAGTTTCAACAGAGGAAAAGGCTTCCTGTGTGACTTTTTGCAGTTTGGGTAGGGACTGGTCTGAGCAGATGATGGTTGAGTCATCTGCGTATTGTATGAGTGTGCCATGTTTGGTGGCAGAGGCTAGATTACTGGTGAAAACAAAGAAGAGTAGGGGTCCAAGGATGGATCCTTGGGGAACCCCTATGGAGACAGGTAGTTGGGGAGATATGTCATTCTGCCATACAACAGATTGTTGGCGGTCAGACAGGTAACTCTGAAACCAGTTGGTGACTGATTGTGAGAAGGACAGGTTACTGAGGACAGAGATAAGTTGTTTGTGTGGGACCATGTCAAATGCTTTAGACAGGTCTAGGAAAGTAGAAGAGGAGAGATAGCCATTGTTTTCATGCCGAAGGATAGTGTTAGTAAAGGAGAGTAAGGCAGTGGTGGTGCTATGGTTTGGTCAGAAACCATGCTGAGTATTGGAAAGGAGGTTGTTAGTAAGGAGGTAGTCTGAGACCTGAGAGTGTATGCATCTCTCTAGTATTTTGGAGAGTGGAGAGAGAATAGCTATGGGGCGGTAATTGGTTAGTTCTGTGGAGGGTCTGCCTTTGTGGAGGGGAATTATATGTGATACTTTCCACAGCGTGACAACGTAACTTTCTGACAGAGATCGGTTAATCAAGATGGAAATTGAGTAGGCCAGTGCATCAGCTGCGATTTGTAGGTATTCACTTGGGAGGTTGTCTGCTGCTAATTTGGTGGGCTTATGTTTAGTTAAGAGTTTTTTTTATGTTGGAGGTAGGTACAGGAGAAAAAGAGAAGGCAGTGGGGAGATTGCTAGTTGAAGGTGTGAACTGGAGGGGAGGGGGGTTGTGTTGTTTAGCTAGTGATAGTATGGTTTATGTGAAGTGTGTGTTGAATGAGGTAGCAATATTTTCTGAGGAGTGAGGGATGTTAGGAGGAGGAGTACTGAATTTACCTGGGTGGAGGATGGAGTTTATGGAGGACCAGAATTGTTTGGGGCTGTGTTGGGAGGAGTCTAGGGCAGACTGGTAGTATTGGAATTTGTCCTGTTTTATTAGCTTTTTGACTCTATTGCATATTTCTAGGAATTTCTGTCTGGTTGAGAGGGTTTTGGTTTTGCGCCAGTGCTCCCAGGCTTTATCCCTGTTTTTCATTTCTGACTTAGTGGTTTTCTGTAGCCATGGGGAGGGTTGTGCTTTGATTCTGGAAAGTCTTATGGGGGCATGGTAATTAAGGATGCTCAGGAAGGTAGTATTAAAAAATTCAACTGCGTCATCAAGACTGAGGTACTTTAGAGGATGCCAGTTACATTCTTTGAGGGATGAGATGAATGTGAGTGGGTTAAAGTTTAGTTTTTTACGTATTTGACGGTAGATGACAGGCTTAGCTTGGTATAGGTAGTTTCTGAGTAGGAATGTTGGGGAGTGATCACTGAGGCTATCTAATAAACAGCCTGTTATATATGACTGGGGGTTCTTACTGACTAGTATCCAATCCAGGGCAGTGTGCTTGCTGGAGTTTTTATTTATCCTGGTTGGCGACTGGACTAGTTGGGTGAAGCCATGAAGGTTTACATGATGGGTTGGATGGTTGCCAGAACAGGATTGCCAGTCAATATTGAAATCACCTAAAATGATATTTTCTTAGGGGAGATGGTGGGTAGACCAGCTGAGGAGGTTTTCTAGTGGAGGGATGTTTTGGCCAGGTGGGAAGTAGCATCCAATTATGTTGATGGTTTTGTTTTGGTTTATTTTAAGGTTGGTATATATTATTTCTTCACTGCCTATTTGTGGAGCTGATGATTTTAAGATTTGGATGTTTAGATGCTGCTTAAATATTATAGCTACGCCGCCTCCTTTCTTGTTTAGCCGGTCTACTCTTAGTATGCCATAACTTGTACGGAGCATTTGCTCACTGGTAATGTGAGGTTTTAGCCAGGTTTCTGTCAGGATGACTATATCTGGGGAGTACAAGTCTATGGTGGCATGGAGTTCATGGACTTTGTTGGATATACTTCTAATATTTAGGCTTAGTAGAAGGAAGTCACTTGGCTTTCTATTGGCTGTAATATGGGAGAAGTTGTGGTTTCTAGTCTGATTATGAGGATTGGGGTTGGAGATGGTAGGGCCAGGGTTGGGGTGGATGTCTCCGCTTAGGGCTAGTTTTGATATGCATGAGGTTATTAGTTTTCTCAGTTTTTGAATGTGTTTGTTTATAAGGGAAACTTTATGATTGTGCTCTCTGGGTAATAGGTATGGTGGGAGGGTTATGATGTTAAGTTGTAGGGATGCTTTATGTTTGAGTAATATAGTTGGTAGAATATGTGGGGGGTGCATAGGGATGGTTCTTGAGTTGGTGGGAGGGGAGCTGAGTGAGGGTGAGACATGAGTGGTGGTGTGAGTAGTAGTACAGTGGTAGTGGTTGAGTGGGGGAATGATGGAGCTTTGGTAGGATGTAAGATATGCAAGGAGAGTGCATGCAGTGAGCATAGGTAAAGTGAGGTAAAACATGGACTGTCTAGCCTTCATTGGAATTGGAGAAAATATGCACTCAATTTGAGGCAATGAATATCCGTGTGAGGCAACCCTGATGGGTGAGACAACAGATCTGGAACCAAGCCCAGCACCCAGGGAGTGTGTACTAGATGAAGCCAGAGGAAGGAAAACCATACTTGTCACGCTCACTATGAGGATGACTGTGATCTTCTTCACCAATGCCTTCTGTAAAAACTTTGGAATCAAGAGGAATGAGAGGAAAGGCATAAAAGAGTCCTAGAGGCATCCCTTGGTGGCTTCCCCTCTGGGGGGGATCCGAGCAAAGAACTTGCTGCACTTGGCGTTGAAAGGAGATGCAAAGAGATCCCATCAGGATTATCATTATCATTATACAGTACTTAGACCCAAGAGCCAAGTAAGAGTACTGATTCCAGTAATGGGGATTTATATGCCTTATCTCTGGCCCAAGCACCCAACCCTTGCTTAAAATTGTCCAGTCCATCAAAAGATATTAAGTGAACTGGTAAGTTGTTCCACAAATGAGTCATCTTAATAGAGATGTAAGAATGTCTAACAGAGTGTGTTCCCATTTTAGTAACAAATCTCAAATTATTGTGTTTCAGAGTTCTTGTATTATTATTACTAACTTCTATATCAAACATAATTTGCAAACTGCTATATGAAAAAGTTTTGCATGCCAAAATACATTTCCCTCACAAATACCTTTAACTGATGGAAAATAAGTTCAGGTACTTGCATCTAGAAAAGTAACTCAGATAACTGACCTGAACTATTCTTTTAGTGAATCTCCTTTGAACTCATTCCAAAGTGTTTAGCTGTAAGATGAATTACTACATAGGTGGCAGTACACTAAACACTGAAAGTGTGTTGAGAGACTTAGGGACACAGGTGGGACAGTGGACTCACCTTCGAAAACCACATTGCCACAACAGTCAGGAAATCCTTCTATGTTGCACACCACATCATTAAGGCCTTTTCATCCAGAAAAAAGGAGGTCATTGTCCCACTGTACTTATCCCTCATTAGACACATTATGGAGTACAATGCCCCATTTGGTATGTACCTCACAAGACATCTGCAACAGCTGGAAAGGCCACAGAAATACCTCACTAAAAGAATCACAGGCCTAAAGCAGATGCCCTATGCTGACCATCTAAAAAAACTCCAGCTATACTCTGTGGCATGTCGTCTACTCAGAGGCAATCTCTGCTTACCATTCAAGGCCATTTCAAACCCTGGGCTGTTGGACATGCTCCACTTACAGAAATCCCAATCCCTCAGAGCCACACACACAGGGATCTAAACCTTGTCATCACAATGAACAAAACATGCTGGAGGGACAGGTTCCTAACCCAGAGACTCCCCATACTCTGGAATAGACTGCCCATACATGTCAACCAAAGTGCCTCCTTGGCCCTCTTCAAAAGGAACCTTGACGATTGGATGGGAGATAGGAAATTCACCCTGGGGATAATGTCAGTCGCCCTGCTAGAGAGGGGTCCAGGGAAGTAAATATTGTGGGAAGAAATATCTGGGGAATTGTTTGGCTAGGCTTGTATAGGCCCTAGGGCCAACAGCCTAGTACCAACCTATGAACCTAAAAAAACACAAAAAATTGTGTTGTACTCAATAACTGGCTTTGTATAAATTTTAAACACCTCAGTCAGAAAATGTGCATCTCTTATTGTAAAATTCTTTAATAGAAAACCGATCTGCTTAGTTGCTTTGGTGGCAACAGTAACTGAGATTCTGACAGGTGTCGACCTTTTTGAGGGCACGTGAAGATAAATAAATAGGTGATTTTAATATTTTGTTTGAGAAATACATTAATTTACATTTCTCCAAGCTAAAGGCGAGACAAAAGTTTGCAGACCAGTTGTTCAGTCTGGCAAGATATGTGTTTAATTGCTCGATGTCATTACTATTCTGGATAATGAAGCCATTCTTAACAATCATCAGCATATTTATATATCCAAAACCTACTATCCTTCAGCATAGTTGAGAAAACAGTATTGAAGAAAAAATGGGCGAAGAACTGTTCCGTGACATACACCAGAAATAACAGATAAATAGAATCGACATTATTTCTGATCAAATAAAATATTTATATCTGAGTCCAACAAACTAGTTCTTATTGCCAAGTGACTTAAACTGCCAAACAAGTTTGCTAGGTCCAAATAGATAACTCCAAAGAGAGAGGCTTTTGCCCAAAGCTACATAACCTGGTTGTAGAAACCGACCAGGTTACACAAGGTAGATCTACTGGAAACAAACTCATACTGGTCTATATCCCTACTAGCTAAGCTTGTTTTAGTTGTATTTATCAGATCTATAAGACACCTTTCAAAATTCTTACATAATAGAGAAGTCAAGCTTATTGGTATGTAGTTCTTAATAATGTCTTTCTCCCGCTTTTTTTGGATAGAAATAATGCAAGAGAGTTTCCATGACATGGGTAACCGCCAATGAAACAAGTTGTTAAATGTAACATACAGGGGTGTCCAACCTTTTGGCTTGCCGGGGCCGCATTGTGTGAACAGAAATGGTCTCGGGGCCGCATATAAAATATATCATATAGTTAACTCTTTCGCTGCCACAGGAGACCAAAGTCGACCTCCTGGCTGTACTGTAGGTGCATTCGAACAATTAATAAATGCCTAATATTTGCCTTAAAATTCTAATTCTCATTCTGATTTTAATTCTCCAATCTAACAGTTAACTCTAACATCTTAGTTAATATATAGATTTTTTTTTTTTACAAATAAACAGATATTCACTACAACACTAGCATTTCTCACTGGGAAAACCAGTCCAGCAGTCCATCTACATACAATGTCAACATTAGCAGTCCTAAAATACTATAAGCCAACAAATTTGCAATTAAGTAAAGAATTCACATTACTGACTTAATAAAACAATTCTGAATAAGCTACAAGAGGGTCTCACCCAAACAAATGACTGGTGCCAGAAACATGGCCTCAAGCTAAATGCCAAAAAATGCACAATCATCCCCTTTGAGGAGAGTGATGTCCCCACAAATTATCACATTAATAACAATGTTGTAAGCACGCAATCAGTCGTGAGGTGCTTGGGCACCCAGGTTGATAGAAACCTGACTTTTGACCACCACATTGTCTCTGTTGTACGGAAAGCTTTTTACATGGCCCACCTCATTAGTAAGGGTATCTCATCCATGGACAAGGAGGTCATAACATCCCTGTATTCTTCCTTTACAAGAGCAATTACTGAGCGCAACACCCCTTTTGGCACGTGCCTCAGCAAAACACCATGCCAAAAGAATGACTACAACCATTTCTGACAAAAAAAGGTCAAAGGACTGAGTTCACTTCGTTATCCAAACAGACTAAAAAGCTTCTTGCTTTCCTCTGTCTCTCACTGGCCCCTATAAATTTCATCACTGGCTTGCTTTCCAGGCTAAGAAAGATCCTGCCTTAAGAGACTTTCTCCACCTCAGAAATACTGGTTATATTTAAAACACTCACTACAAAGACCACAGCCTTCACTGCAACATAAACAAGCCACTTTGTATAGACAGGTTCTTGACACAAAAACTTTCAACTTCTGTAAAAAGCTCCTTTAATTATCAAACAATGTAGTTCTGGATAGCCATGACTGTACTCCTTAAGTAAGCAGCATAGCCTTCATCAAACTAGAAGGAAAATCTACATATTAAACTTTCCCAGCTGGATGGCTAAGATCTAATATTGGTTACTCAAGTCTACTTGTCTAAGAAGAGGGGCCTATTTAACTAAGAATTCCATTTGCAAAAATATATTCAGTATACATATTAAATCTCTCTCTCTTACACACACACACACACACACACACACACACACACACACACACACACACAGAAAAGGAGCCCCTAGGCAACCTCAGTAATCACATGACACAGTCTCACTGATTGAAATTGTCTGGAAGTCAAAATATCTGAAAAAAAATCATAATAGAAATGGATTCATCCATGCAATTTCCCACCACCAAAAGGACCATCAATAAATCAACAAACAACTGCTCAGCAAAAATTAAATCAATACGAAATCTATAAACTCTCTAAGATCATACTACACACTGGAGTAAACATATAACTTCCCTCCAATCTAAAACCATCTGACATTCAGACATTTTAATTTGTGCAGAAGTTATTCACAGACTGACCATTTACTAAGCTGTAATGTTGACCATTGCTGCTTTTGAAAAAAAACAAATTCCCACACTTTGTCAATAGCTCAAAGTGAAGAAAGGATTACTTTTTTTCATTTATTATGTATTTATTTAATTTTGGAAAACATCTTTAAAACTGTTAAATTGATCACACACCCAAAACACAGAAAAGTTACTGTGATAAATAAGCCACAGACTGCTGCAAGAAATCAGTCACAGCACACTATGCTTACGTCCAAACCAATGAAGCATACTTGTCAATTCCAAAATAATTAAAGTAGTGTAATAAGAAAGTTATTTGCAAGGTTACATGGCAGCTTATATTGGAAATAAGTGGAGATATTAAAAAAGCTCTGTTTCTCATAATTATGCTGAAAAGTCTTCCAAGGTAAATACAACCTTCTGATTTAGCATGGAACCATACCTCTTATCCTTAGAGCAAGAATTCTGGACAAAGCGAAAAATAAAATTGGGACACAGGCCCAAAAATAGTTATGCATCACAGACACCATTGAAACAAGTGTAGATGCAAACATTATATATCACGTATAATGTTTCTATCCCATTTTTGTCAGTTACGCATTATATGGCTCATTCAATCCTGCCTTCTTTTGCAACAAAGAAAACCATACTTTGAATTGACAAATCCATTAAAAATAATAAAACACATTGGCTCCACATCCTGCAACTTCCTACCTGCAAACAACCACAGAGCTTTCACTGAAACTAGGTCTGCTTACTTCCACAGAATGACACCTCTCCCTAATTAAGTCTAATGGTATACAATCTACCAGCATCTGGACTATCTGAAATAAATTAAATTATGGCCTGTAAATTGCAAGTGCACTTTGTTTAATTAAACTACATTTCAAAGCCCACTTGCTGTATTTTTTCAGTAACATCCCAATATCCATTTCCAGGTCACTTTACAAGACATAGACTTAACATCCTCCAGATCCCTACAGGACCACACTCATACTGCTAACATTGTCCATTAAATGTAAATATCCATTCACTGTAAATGGCAAGAAGCTATCTTAAAAAATCTATTTTTGGCATTCCTAGTACCCAAGTATCAGGTTTTGAAACAAAGAAACATATTCTCCACAGTTTGTAAGTTTCTGTCTTTAATAATCATCTACTATTGCAGCACTCCCAACACAAACACACACATACACACTAAAACCCCCAACATTTAAAAAAATGACATTGTGCCCACCTGATTTGCCAGTATTGATGATCCACCAAAGATATGCTTACTGTTGTCCAATCTACCACTGCTTAGAACCCACCAATGACAAGACAGTACTGGGTGATTTTTTTTGTTTGTCAAAAAAAAAAAACTTTATATGATACAGTCCCACATTAGTCAATCCATTACTGACCCATTAACCCTAGGCTGCTGTCTCATTCTTAATCCCTGGGACTGCATTACCTTGGATGACAACTTTTATTTCCTAAGCAAAAAACACAAATTGGAAGATGAGGCAAAAATCTAGACATTCTTCGAAAATCCATACAGTTGAGAGGTATGATTTCATATTCAATACAACACTCTCCCTGTCAGAAAAGCTGCAATTTAATGAAAGTGTATTTTAATGTAGGATGGATTTGTGAGCCAACTTGTTTGTACGTTAGCCTCTTTGTGCATGTGTCTCTCTCTGTCATGCACACAAACACACACACACACACACACACACACACACACACACACACACACACACTTCTACTTTCACGCACACAAACATTCTGCTTTCATGCATGCACGCACTCACACCATACTTACCTATTAAAAGAGGTTAAGTGCTGTCTCTTTAAAAGGCAATGGCAGCAAATCCATAGACGAGTCCCTCTTCAGCAAGAACACACACATTGATTCTTTGGCACGAAATAATGGCGCGAACACACAGACCCTTCTTTGGTGCAAAAAAATAACAACTAGAAGGATGCTTTGGTGCATGCGCACACCGATGTTAAATTTACAGGTCACGGCCATGAAAAACACAACAAAAAAGTGTTTTGGGGCATGCGTACATCAATGTTGGAGTTAGAGGTAGAGGGCCGCATGGCAGAGCTCTGAGGGCCGCAGGTTGGACACATCTAAATAGAATATTAAATAAATGGTCTTTCATTCTCACCAAGATGTAACCTGGGATTACATCTGGTCCCATATATGATGCATTCTTTACTTTGTTCAGTGCCCTAAGAATAGTAGACTTGGAGATCTCTGAGCTAACACCAGAAAGCGGTGTTAAATTGTAATCCATACAACAGCTGTCAAGTGGATTAGATGTTACAAAGAAGCGGTTGAATTCATTAAATATAAAGTTTATATCATATAGCACCTTATTATCTTAGGTGACATGAAATAGAAAATGTTTTCTTGTTAACTGAACTATTAAAGTTGTAAAATATTTTTGTTTGTAAAGTTGTTGATTAACTTCAGCTTGTACTTCTCCTTAGCGTTCTTTATCTAATGCTTTAAGCATTTGCTAATATAGTTTAGTTTTCTCCTGTTGACATAGGTATTAAAGTTTTTGGCAACTTTATAATCTCTTTTCTTTTTCCTATACAGTCTATTAAGTGATTTAGACGAGCATACTACTTTGTATGGCGCAGTTCTTAACTTCCAGTCAGTAGGCCCAGATCTACAGCTTAGGATATTTTGTAATATGGAACAAGAGTAATCAAATGTATGACTTGATGTAATAGTTTCCCAGTTAGTCTCAAGAAGTTGGTTATTTCAGACAATGAAATCAATAAAATTATGGTTGTTCCTATGTTTCCTGTATACTGTTTTAAATGACAAAGAAAGAATAGACACAATGGCATTGTGGTCTGATCCACCTGATGGGGATATTACATATAGTTAATAATATCAACTTTGCTAGAGGCTACAATATTCAAGATGTTCATTCCCCTTGTGCAGCTATATTCCAACTGAAATAAACCAGAATATGACAATATGTCAAGAAATTCCTTCTCATAAGTTGAGCTGTCAGAGAAGACCTATCTATGGTTGGATAATTTAAGTCCCCAAGATGAAGAACACTTGATTTGTTCATTAAATAGTTACCCATATTGGATAAAAAGTTCCAGTCTTTGTCAATCCTTGTTTGAAATGTTCTGTAACACAACAGGTTGGCCCCAATCGCTGAATAACTGCTTTGTAACAGCTGGATTGAGGGACCACTGGTGAGGTCAGCTTCTCTACTAGCACTTCAAAGAACCAGAACCAAACCTCGGGAAACACTGCTGTGGGTCACAGTAGCAGACTGCAAGACCAAGTACAAAGTGAAAATGCCACACAGCCAAAATCTTCTTGTAGCTTAATGCAGCAAGATAAATTACAAAGGCAAAATAAAATAACTTGCTCAAAAGAGCACAAACTGATAAAGCAAATGAAACAAAAAAAAAAAAAAAAAAAACACCAACATTGAGTGAATCCACACACGGATTAGAAGGAAAGTACAGTTGTGTACACTTACCATAAATGTAGATGTTCGAGTGTATTCACTGTTGCAGTCATTACACTTGGGTTATCCTGCTGGCAGGCTACCCTCAGTTGGCCTGAATTCCAAAGTCTAGGTCCGGCGTTGGTTGCTGTCGCCTCTTCCCTGACGTCAGTGCGCCAGGGGTATAAAAGATGCAGCAGACGCCATTTTCTTCAGTTTTTCTTGCCCCAGAAGTCAGGTGCCCCCAAAAAGGGAAAGCTAAAAAAAATATGCCAATAAAATATGCATGCACCAAAATATATAATACCTTCATCTGCAAGCAAATATACCACATAGGTTGTATACATTAGAGAAGTGCAGCTAAGATTCAGCAAAAAGAGATGGGGGATGGTGGGAGGGTAACCTGGACTGCAAAAGTGAATACACTCGAATATCTACATTTATGGTAAGTGCACACAACTGTACTATGTTCTTCGTGTTTCACTGTTGCAGTCATTACACTTGGGTTGATTCCCAAAGCTATGGTTGGGAGGCTGGAGCTAAATAGCATTAGGAGCAGCTATGAGGCCCTGCAGAATTGCAGTGGCAAAGCCTGCCCTGGATTTAGAGTAGAGTGGTAAGTGATAATGCTTAAAAAAGGTGTGCACTGAACTCCAGGTAGCAGCCTCTAAAATGTCTTTGGTTGGTACTCCCCTGAGGAAGGCTACTGAAGTGGCTGCTACTCTGGTAGAATGTGCCCTAATGCCCTCAGGCACTGGCTTGCCATGTTGTGAATAGCAGAAACGAATGCAGTGGCCTATCCACTTTGATATGGTCTGCTTTGAGATAGCCTTTCCTTGTGATCCTGCAGCATATGCCAATAGTAGTTGCTCAGTCTTTCTGAAAGCTTTGGTTCTGTTCAAGTAGAAGTGTAGCTGTCTGTGTATGTCCAAAGAATGCAGAATTCTCTCCCCCTTATTCTGTGGGTTTGGATAAAAAATAGGCAGATGAATAGTTTGGTTAAGGGCCACACTGGACACTACCTTAGGCATAAATGTCGGGTTTGTTCTCAGAGAAACCCTGTCTGGATAAAAAATGATAAAAGGTTCCACAGCCATGAGTGCCTGTAGCTCTGAGACTCGTCTTGCAGAGGTTATTGCCAGGAGCAGAGCTGTTTTCCATGATAAACACTTTATGTCAGCTGTAGCGGCTGGCTCAAAAGGGGGCAGAGTGAGTTTTTCCAAAACATAATTGAGGTCCCATGCAGGTATTGATGATCTCCTTGGAGGCCTTAAATTTTTGGCTCCTCTGAGGTATTGCCTTAACAAAGGATGAGAAAAGATTGGCAGCTCTGTATTGTAATGAGCCGAAATGGCAGAGGCATGAATTTTAATTGATGAAAAGGATAGGCCTTTGTCCAGCATCTCAGCTAAGTATTGCAAAATCTGAGGAATATTTGGTACTGCTGTGTCAATTCCTTGTGCCTGGTTCCAGGCACAGAATCTCTTCCATTTTCCAGCATAAGATTTTCTAGTACTAGGCCTCCTGGCCTCCAAAATGACATCCATCACCGCTTTAGTGAGAGGTGTGTTTTGTATGACTACATTATCCGCCATGTTGCCAGATTTAAGGTCTTGAGTTGGCTGTGCTGGATCTGATTGTTTTGTTGGGACAGTAGGTGAGGTATATGAGGTAAGGTCCAGGCTGGGCATTGAGACAAGTTCCTTAGGATTGGATACCAGTACTGGCGGGGCCAGTCTGGGGCAATCAGTATCATTTTTGGCTTCTTTTGTCTGACCTTTAGGAGTACCTTGGGGAGGAGAGGTAGTGGAGGAAAGGCATATACTGTTAAGTGTTTCCAACTGAAAGATAGGGCATCCACTTTCCATGCTTGTCTGTGATAAGTCCTTGTGCAGAATCTCTTTAGTTGGCAGTTGTGAGGAGAGGTAAATAGGTCTATGTCCGGGCATCCCCATTTCCTTGTTATCATTTTAAAGATTTGTGGATCCAATTTCCACTCATGGGGATCCATGAGGTTTCTGCTTAGTTCGTCTGCCAGAGTATTTATCTTTCCTGGCAGAAATTGTGCCTGCAGATGTACTTGGTAAGTCAATGCTGTGTCCCACAAAGTCATGGCTAGCCTGCAGATGGGGTAAGAATGAGTGCCTCCCTGCTTGTTTATATACCACATGACTGTGGTATTGTCTGTCTTTATAAGTAGTTGTCCCGGATGAAGTAGGTCATTGAGGGCTGTCAGAGCATTCTGAACAGCTAACATCTCTTTTTGATTGATATGTAGATGCATTTGGTTGGCGGACCATGTGCCTTGAATACATCTTCTTGCCATGTGTGCCCCCCAGGCATAATCTGATGCATCCGTTGTCAATGTCTGCCTGGCTGGGGGTAAGGTGAATGGCTGTCCCTTGTTCTGGTGACAAGCCTTCGCCCACCATCTAAACTCCTGTTGCAGGCAGGGAATGAGAATAATTATTGTTTCCAGGCTGTGGCAATGCTGAGTCCAAACACTTTTTAGGTACCATTGAAGTTTCCTCATATGCAGTCTTGCATATGGAATTAACAGAATGCAGGATTTCATGAAGCCCAAAGCCTGCAGAATTTTTCTTGCAGATAACTGGGCCTTTGTTGCCAACAGTTTGAAACCTTTGTTTGTATGGCGTGAGATAGGCCATCTGGGCAGTTGTATTTAAGCTTGCACCCAGGAATATTATCTCTTGAGAGGGTATTAGTTTTGATTTTTGTTTGTTGACTGTGTATCCTAGGCATGGTAGTAATCTCTTTACAAACGCCAGATGCTGTAGTAGAATGTCCTTGTTCTCTGCTTGTATGAGGCAGTCGTCCAAGTAAGGACATATTTGTATTCCTCTTTGTCGGCAGAATGCAATTACTGGTGCCAGGCACTTTGTGAAGACCCTGGGTGCAGTTGATAAGCCAAAGGGCAGTGCAGAGAATTGGTAGTGCATTGAGCCAGCTTTGAATCTGAGGTATCTTCTGCATGACTGTCTGATTGGGATATGCAGGTACGCCTCTTTTAGGTCTAAAGTCACAAGCCAAGCCTTCTTGCCTAGCATGGGCAGAAGCTGCTGTAAGGTCAACAGCGTTGCCTTCTTTTGAACTCTAAAAAAACTAAATTCCTCCTCTTTAATCCAACTCACAAGTCCTCTCCACTTGATTTCTCAATTATATCCACTAATGGCACCATTATATCACCCGATACAACCACCAAACTATTGGGTATCACCACTGATAACAATTTGAACTTTGACATCCATATCAACAATACAATAAAAACTGTCAACAAAAAACTTGGCTCCCTCTATAGAATTAAATCTTACCTTTCTCCCAAAGCTAGAACAACCATAGCTCATACTCATCTAATCTCTACCCTCCTCTATGCCTCACCTATTTTTACTAACCCTTCTAAAAATAACCTCAGCAAACTGGAAACTTCCTACAATAACATCGCTAGATTTGCAACAGGAAACCCTTACAGAACCCACCACTGCATAAATATAAAGCAGCTTGGATGGCTTGAACTACAAAACGTGATTAAATTCCATCAACTAACCATTGCCCATAAAACTCTTTATAAACCTTCCTGTACTCCTATTCTATCTACCCTCATCACTCCATACACAAATCTGAAATCACTACGTTCCTCACACAAAAATCTCCTATATACCTCTAAACCTAACAACAAGGCTGGTGAATCTCTCTTCTCTAATGCTGTTGGAAAAACCTGGAATCTTCTCCCCAGCGACCTTTCCTCTCTTCCCTCTCTATCACTCTTCAAAAATAGACTAAAACTCTAAGTTAGAACACAATGGTTGTGCCCCTGTATTAAACCTGACTAGGCTTCTGTCCACCTAATTAAACTTAGCTCTGCCTATCCCTCACTACTCATAAACTAATACATATTATTTTACCTATAAATATAGAATTCCTCCTAAATGACACTGTGCCCAGTCACTCTATACACTTCCTACTGAAGAATATTTTTTTCTTTTACATTATACTTGTATATAATTAACCTATCTCCTCTTTTGACCTTAGTCTTTCTGTTTATCTATATTTTAGACCTGCATATTGTATAGTATAAGCATTCTTGCACTACAAGTTTTTTTTTGTCCTCACAGTATTTTATGTTGTAACCTGTAATATTCATTGTTTACAACTAATGCTGCTATTTAGTCATTTTTTTTTCTTTTATTTTTCTCTTGATGTACCTGAAATCTGCTTGTTTAATATGAATATTTTTATTTAGTCTTATTTTGTATATTGAGTACTAAGTTTTTCATTTATCTGTATTGGAGCTTATCTCCCCGGGCCTCTACTGAAAATGGACATGTATCCAGCTAGACTAGCCCGGTCAACAAATGTAAAATAAATAAAATAAATAAAAATAAATAAATAAATTTTGAATTTCGGTATATCCAGATATGTGTTTAGAATAGATAGGTCCAGTATTGGTCTCCAGGCTTTGTCTTTTCTGGGTACCAGGAATAATCTTGAATAAAATCCTTGTCCCTGCTCTTGTTCCGGTACTTGTTGAATGGCCCTCATGTTCATGAGGGATGAGACTTGTTTTTGTGCCTCTGCCCATTGATTTTTTGGTAGGTCTGGCCAACTGTTTGCCCTTGGCAGGGTATGAAAGTGAAACTTGTAGCCCTGTGATACTATGTCTAAGACCCATTTGTCCTGGGTTATGATGTGCCAATTTTAAGAAAAAAGTGCTAGTTTTCCCCCTAAAGGTGCTGCCAGAAGATAAGTGCTTGGCACAGGCAGGGGGAAGTCATTGTGACTGTTTCCTGTAAGGCTGTGATTTGTCTTCTCCACTTTTGGAGGTAGAAGCACCCCCATTGTTTAGACCTGTACGAACCTTGGGGCTGGAATCTGCCTCTTGGGTGTCTGTATCTGCCCCTTTGTGGTCTGTCTGACACTGGAAAGTACCAATTCTTTGTAGGCCAGTGTCTGCTAAATCTTGGAGGCTGTACCTGTAAGAAATCCTTGACTGTTTGCATAGATTTAGCTTTGTCCTCCATTTTCTTTAACACCTCTTCTGCTTTAACACCAAACAAAGTATCATGCTGTAAAGGAGCATCTAATAATTTTGCTTTAACATGATCTGGTAAATTTTGTTCCTTTAACCAAGCATACCTCCTAATGACAGAACCCGTGACAGCGGCCCTGCAGGAGGCCTCCAAAGAATCAAAGCCACATTGCAAAGTATGCTTTCCAACTGGCTCAGCAGCAAGCAATAAATCCAGCATTTCTTTGTTTTCTGCACCTTCACAATTTATCAACATTTTCTGTTTAAGCAGTGACATAATATATTGTTGATATTTGAGCATATGAAATTGACAATTTAAAGCCCTTATAGCCAAGGTAGCAGAGGTGTAAATCTTCTTTCCCCATCTGTCTGATGCCCTAGAATCCCCTATTGGAGGCGGTAGGGTTTTTGCAATGGATGCCTTGTCCCCTTTGGGACCCTGAGAAATAGTTTCTGGGTCAGCAGCAGGGTTCTTGAAAAGGAATTTAGGAGAGTCAGGCACCCTGTAGTACCTGCCCGGCTTAACAGGAGCTGGAGGTAAGGAGTCAGGAGTCAGACTGGACTCTGAAAATACATCATCTACAATATCTAACACAGGCGGAATAGCTAGGGGCCTGTGTTGAGGGAGTAAAAGGAAGTCCCTGTGCCTTTTCTTAGATTCAGAATAATCTTGGCTCTCCCAGTGGAAATGTTCCCTCATGGTATGCAAGGTTTCCCCAAAAGAGTAATCCTCAGGAGGAGAGGCTGAAGGGATAGATTCTTCAGCATCAGAATCCTCATAGGGAGGAAGAGAGTATTTCTGATCAGTAGAGGAATCTGAAGAAATGGAAACCTGATCTGAAAATTCATATTCTGCCTCTTGCTTAGGCCTCTTATCAGGAGGGGGATGGGAACCCCTGATCAAAGTAATTAAGTCTTCGGCCATTTTGAGCATCTGTTTTTTGGGCATGGAGGCCTGACCATGAGGCTGTTGTACTTGTTTCTTTGTCTTTAAAGATGCTTTAGCCTTTGCCCTTGTAGCTGGAGTTGCTTTAATGTACAATTGAGTAGGTCTGAAAACACCCTCAGAAGCCGATGGCTGCTCAGTGGCTCCGGACCCATCTGAGGGAATAGTTTCCGAAGGTCTAATACCTTGAGCTTCCAGTGGCCTAGGCGACTCCACGTGGGAGTCTGTAGCGGCCTGCGGGTCCAAAGTAGTGGGCGTCAGGGGCTGCGAAAGCGCCTCACTGAGAGCCGGCAAACCGGCGACTGGCTTAGAAGAAGACTCATCATAGGTTTTAGACCTCGGATGCCTGTCCTTTTCTTTTTCTTTGCGTTTCTTGTGAATTGCGGTAGTCAACTGGTTATTCGACGGCATCGTGTAATTAAATCTTCTACCAAAATAATGAAAAGCAAATTCGTACCGGCGCTTTATAGTGCGCTGTTTAAATCTAGCACAAAACCGACAACAAGTAACGTTGTGGTCAGGGCCTAGGCAAGGAATACAGTAAGAATGAAAATCCTTATGAGGTATTTGCTTCCCACAAGAAATACAATTATTAACTTTTTCTGACATCGGTCTGGAGCAAGAAAAAAGTATTCCCCAACGGAGTACTTAGCTTCAAATGAAGACTTCGGATCTGAAATTCGAACACGAAAATCTCAGGAGTCGGCCCACCGGCACTTGCGAGCTGCTTCTGCTTTGGGCACCGCACGGCAAGAAAGACTGAAGAAAATGGCGTCGGCTGCATCTTTTATACTCCTGGCGCACTGACGTCAGGGAAGAGGTCGCCAGCAACCGACGCCGGACCTAGACTTTGGAATTCAGGCCGACTGAGGGTAGCCTGCCAGCAGGATAACCCAAGTGTAATGACTGTAACAGTGAAACACGAAGAACATCCCTTAATAAACCATTTAATGAAAGACTAAGCGCTTTCACCCTGTAACCTCAGGGAATTATCAGAGTGACTTGAACATAGTAACAGACATAATTTATACTACTAGAAAATGCAACATGCCCACTAAACCAATAATACAGTAAATAATTAATTGAATAGCCACTATATGTAATGATGAAATTAAAAACACTTAAAACATTGTGCATAAAATGTTATATATGTAACCAAATATTTATATATATGTAAACTCAGTAATGGCAATATAAATAAATAGTTACAATTTTAATAAATAAAAATAAATTTTAATAAATGCTAACAATTCTAAAAACTTCCTAACTAAAACATGCCTAAAAAATATTCTTCCCCTGTCCAATGCTAATATCTACATATTCTTAGTCAATGGTATTATAGTCAAATCTGTAGTGCTCTTAGTTTCAAAACAGAACTCAATGACACATTCTCATTAATACCTGGGAGTGTCGTGACATGAGTTCTGTTTTGAAACTAAGAGCACTACAGATTTGACTATAATACCATTGACTAAGGATATGTACATATTAGCATTGGACAGGGGAAGAATGTTTTTAGGCATGTTTTAGTTAGGAAGTTTTTAAAATTGTTAGCATTTATTAAAATTGCAACTATTTATTTATATTGCCATTATTTTATTACATTGAGTTTACAAATATATGAATATTTGGTTACATATATGACATTTTATGCACAATGTTTTTAAGTGTTTTTAATTTCATCATTACATATATTGGCTATTCAATTAATTATTTATTGTATTATTGGCTTAGTGGGTGTGTTGCATTTTCTAGTAGAATAAATTAAGTCTTTTACTATGTTCAAGTCACTCTGATGATGCCCTGAGGTTACAGGGTGAAAGCGCTTAGTATTTCATTAAATAGTTTATTAATGGTTCCTTCTAATCTGTGTGTGGATCCATTCAACGTTGGTGGTTTTTTTTATTTTTTGTTTCATTTGCTTTATAAAATACAAAGGCACTCTAATGAGTTCAATTCACCACTCCTTACATCATACACAAACCAGGCAATGTGTGTAAAATACAAAGACATTATTAAAACTATATAAAAATAACAAAGGAAGCACTTTTGTCCCCCAATGATAATGGGACTTCATCAGAGTTAAAAACTTGAAAGTACTAAATCCTCTTATATATATATGGGTCCCTATCTATTCGTCGACAATTCATTTCACTGACACTCATTTCTTCGACAGTTCATTTCGTCGACAGAAAGATGTGCCCCCTTCCCCAATGTTAGGTGGGGGGCTGTGCCCCCCCCCAACTATATATATCAACACCAGGGTTGCACAACATTGGGGAAGGGGGCACATCTTTCTGTCGACGAAATGAACTGTCGACGAAATGAGTGTCAGTGAAATGAATTGTCGACGAATAGATAGGGACCCATATATATATATATATATATATATATATATGACAAAAACTCCTCCCTTAAGGTGCATGCAGACTTGTTCCAAGTCATTATGTGTTTAAAGTGATACATACCTAATCTTCAAGTATAAAAGGTTAACAAAATTGTCCACATGTAACAAACATAAACAATCATAATTTACAGAAAACACCAAGTAAAGCAATGAACAAGTAAAAAGAATGTATGAAGAAAGAGTCATTCTAGTTGTAAGGATAAACGCCCCACAAGGTAGGTATCTAAAAATTAGTAGACTTCATTTTAAGTACATAGGCCAAGGAAACAGAGTCATTGAGACCCCACAGGTTGGTGGTATGTGTGTCTAATTGCCACTGTAATTCCCGGACTTCTAGTAAAATCTTCCATGGCCCTTCGTCGTCAACCATGTCAACAACAAAAAATTCAAATGAGTGTGCTGTATGTAATTGTTGTGTTGCTATATACAGCATTCATCTGGTCTTTTTTCTTTATGTCTCTAAGGTACTCATAAATCCTGTCCTTAAAAGTCCTCTCAGTTTTCCTGACACAAAAAGGACAGTCTTTAAGCCACATAAACTAGACTCTGTGAAAAACCGTTATAATGCTTAGGGCAATCTATCTTTCAGTATCTGTGAATATTAATACATTTTCTTTCTTTGGTGTAAGGATAATAACTGCATCTACCACACTTGAACATATCCCTCCTATTATTGGTTCTTAAAGAAAATTTGGGTGAACTGGCACTAATTCAACACACAATGGACCCAATGGGTCACAGGAGTCGAGATGCAGTGAGTGGCTTGGCCAACCAAGGGGGTTAACATCTGACGAGGACCACTGATCTGGCTAAGTAGTTACAATATAATGCTACTTTTTCACCTCCTCCCAATACTGAAAACACACAAGATGTTTCACTATCTATACAACTTTATAACTTTGAAAACAAGTAGACCAGTTTTCATAACCTACAACTGCAGAATAGCTACTTTTGCAAATGTTATTAGAAATGGGGTTGTCCCCAAGGAACTGAGACTGTGGAACTTTCTTACAGGACTCAAGGAAGGGTCCGGTTTACACAGACAGCTTTTAGTTTTATTCAACAGACATGGATTTGAACTAATGGAACTACTGATTAAACACAATAATGTGGCTATTAATGAACTGGAGAAGGATATTAAATGCTTGGACAAGTTAATCCGTCAGGATTTATTGTTTGTACAATATGTGAATGACTATAACATGGTGTTTTCTAAAGTCGACAAGTTTTAAGATTAGAAAATAGAAGCAACTGAGATGGTACAGGGATGATTATGATAAACAGATGGTCTACCCAAAACCCAGTGATCAGGGGCAAAAAGGTGTACCCTTTAAAGACATGAATTCACTGTATGGTCCCTCTAATACCTCCAATGAGTCCTCAGACTTTTTAGATCCTCCACTACTTCGGAAGGAGGACTAACAGACTGAAAAATAAACAACCGGGGAGGGGATCAATTCCAGACCTTTTTGGGATATGAGGGACATTTACAACCCCCACACCAAATACAGAATGGGAGGGGGTAGCAAGGAGATGTCAAGCATGGAGTTAAGAGACCATATTGTGACTAACCTAAAGGGGGATTTTAAGGTTTACAATTTTAGTTCTGTGAAGATCGAGAAGGGGATGACATTCATACTGTGATGAGCTGCTAGTTTATCTCAGACTTTAACTGATTTGAAACTACATACTAGGTAACTAATTTTTCATTATTATTTATTGACTTAAATAACATGAATGTTCATACTATTAGAAAGGGTCTATATTACATCGTTGAACTTCTAAAGGTTCGAACAATGTAATATCGAACCCAAATGTGCGAAACAGTAAATTAGCTAACAGACAGAACAGCAATTTTTTTCCCCATTTCGCCCCCTACACCCCCCCTACTTAAATATACCAACTCCGAGATTGCACCACAGTGAAAGAAATAGCAAAGCCCTGAAAACGGCCCACCGATTTTTTTTCCTTAGAAAAAAAATCGGTGTGCCGTGGTTTCGTCATTTTCAGGTTTCAGACGTTCTGGTTCGATAGTACATTGTTTGAACTTTTAGAAGTTTGACGATATAATATAGACCCATTAGAAAACCTAGTTTATATAACCCACCTTTACATCCAGCTATAGTTTTATTTGAAAAAATATGTAAGTTGAATATTTGGCAGGTCCTTAGAAGAAACCCTAGGAAAATGACATTAAATCTGAGTGATAATGAAATAAAGCTGTTGAACATGATTTGAAGTAACAGAGATATCAGGTTAATGAAAACTGATAAAGGTGGAGGACTAGTTGTTATGAACTCTTTTGATTACAATTGTAAAATGGAAAGGATTTGACTATCTGATCAATATACTGAGATTTCAAGAAATGAGTTGAACACTGCATATTCTAAAATTGATAGTGTTTTGTACAACTTATTGATTGAACAAATCTCTGATACAGATTACAACTATCTTAGGACTGACTATGCTTAGTATTTTTGGGATAACCAAAATACATAAAAGTGTTTTTGACTCCCCCCCCCCATGTGCCGTACACTGGACAGTAATGACACCAAAGCTTATGAGATGGCTAAATATGCGAACCTTAAACTTAAAAATGTTTTGAAAAGGAAGAAACACATTTTTAAAAAATCTTAGGATTTTTGAGTTCTCTGCGGGATTATTTCTTTGACAATGATCTTATTTTTGTAACAACATTTGTTAAAAACTAATTTTCTTCCATATCCCACACTCCTGGCATGAAATGGTTCCAAGATTATTTAACCCAACTTGAGAGTTTTGACACCAACACGGTCAAGGATAACCTATAGATACCCTTATGGAACTCATTTTAAACAACAAATACATTTTATTTCAGGGCTGTATTTACAAACACAATACAGGAGTGGCAATAGGGGCAGCATGTGCCCCAATTTTTGTCAACATTGTGATATCATATTGGAAGCACAATTTTGTGTTTCAATTGGGTTATGAGAATAGTTGGGTTTTGCATGGCCGATAACTGGAGGACATTGCCATTTTTTTGGAAGGGCAATCAAACTACATTTTTGGGATTTTTTTCACTACTACCCAAAACCTAGTGATCAGGGGCAAAAAGGTGTACCCTTTAAGGACATTAATTCACTGTATCCACTGATTGTTTTGAAGTTTACATTGGTTAAATCCAATAGTTGTCTTTATTATTTAGATGTTGAACTTAGGAAAGACATACCCCGGGATTCACTAATCCTCCGTGTAAGACTAAATTAGTCCTACACGGAAACTACAGCCTAAGAGTAAGATGTCAGCGCGCCATGCATATTCATGAGGGCATGCTGACTCAACTCTAAGGCTAACACGGAACGTGCACAAGTGCAGGGGGCGTGTCAGACTGCCGAGCAGTCCAAAAATCCACGTCCCTGCAAGTCTCTCAATCGGCAAATGTCAACTGACATAAGCGAGTCCACTCAAATGTGTACATACCCAACACTACACTCCTCCACATTCTAAACCCCTGTACAATTAGAAAATGTAAAACTTTTATTTTTTTTTATTATTCCCAATATAGCTGCCCGTATTTGCGAGTGTTTGCACAGGTTTGCCCATTGCTTAGCTACAGTTAGCAGTTTAGACATCGAAGAGGATAATAAGAAACTTGTATGCAAATTAAGCCAAATAGCAATAGCATAGTGGTAGAGCCTTCGCACAAAGAGGAGGCATTCCTGGTTCGAGTCCCACCACTCCCTTTCTATTTTCTGTAGGAAATCTGTATATAGAAATAATTCCTGACATTTATCTGTTAAATTTTAGTAAAAAGCATTGAAATGGCCTATGTAGTAGTGAACGATATTTTATATATATATATATATATATATATATATATATATATATATATATATATATATATAAGAAGGTGAAATGGTTATGCATACTGATGAATGCATAAGTAATGTATCTTAAGCAATGTGAAGCACTGCTAAGCAAAGTTTACCAGTATTAAGCACATTTAAGTATAATTGCTCATAGCTTAGCACTGCTTTAACTAGCGCAATGGCTTTGCGTGGAGCTGCGCATCGAGCCAACTAGCGCAAACAAAACATGTTTGTGAGTAGCTGCGCACCGCGCTAACTAGCGCAACATCGAACGTTGGGCAAAGTTGAGCAAAGTCGGCTAAACACAGCCACACCTCCTAGCCAGTCTGGCCAGTAGTAAAATATAAAGCAATGACAGGCCTCGAACCCGGGACACTGTGCACCATAATCACAGTACTAAACCACTAAGCCATGACAGCTTTTCATATACATGCACTTTCAACACACATATACATACCAATGGAAGTTTACCCATTGCTAAGCAGGTGTGCTTTCAGCTGAGATTTTTGAAAACCGGCCAATCACTAATAAGTGCGGGAAATGAGGCATATTTAAGCTCCATAGGCGGGAATACTTGCCATAACTGATTGTAGCTCCCATCTGGAGTCAGCATGGCCGGTGTTGGAGAGGGCTCTCGATTTCGAGCGCAACGTTGGGGCATTGAGGAGTCAAAAGTAATGGTTTGGCTCCTCGTCCATAATCATGATGAGAGACTCCTGAAGGGCCAGTTCCAGGGTACCAAATACAATGCGGAAGCCTGGAACCATCTAGCTCATGATCTCACCAGTGCCACAGGCCTCCCTCGGACTGGTGAGCAGGTCAGACACCACTATTCAGACCTGAAGAGATGCAAGGAGAACCGACTGAACCAGTGGATACAGGAGGCCCGTGGGATGGAAAATGCCCCACTACCGAGTAGGTAGCCATAGAATGAAGTATGTAAGAATTGCTATCATAGTCTATATTATGGATAGGTATGTCTCAATATCACTTCATTTACTTGACAGCTGCAGGTGTCCGTGCTGCGAATCAGCAAGCCTATGCAGATAGGCTACTAAGGCTGCGCCACCAGGCAGGTTAGTAATTATTCTACATGTATTGTTATATAAAATAAGAGAGAGAACCTGAAAAAAAGTGTTGTAGCCCAATAATAAAGGTATAATAAGTCTTGAATAACTTCTCTGCATGTACTGTTATATAAAATAAGTGAGACAGCCTGAAAAAAAAGAGTGTTGTAACCCATTAATAAAGGTATAATAAGTCTTGAATCATTTCTCTGCATGTACTGTTATATAAAATAAGTGACAGAGCCTGGAAAAGAGTGCTGTAACCCATTAATAAAGGTATAATATGTCTTGAATAAGTCTTCTGCATGCACTGATATATCAAATAAATGAGAGAGCCTCTAGAAAAATGTGTAATGTAATTAATAAAAGTATAATTCCTGGAGTGTGTCCGTGTCACTTTCTTCGATATGTTGTAGTACTCTTGCATTATAGAAATAGTGCTGTTGTATTAAGCGCTGTCAACCCACACTTGGGTAGGCCCATATAAAGTGGATGAAGGGAGTGCCAGTAGCTGTTAAGCATATATACAGTCCTCAACTGTTGGTTCATGGCCAGCATGTACAGGTTAATCTGGCACATGAGTAGCTTGTTATTGTGTTCCCCAGAAATGTCAGTGTGCTGCTAGAAATGTAGGGGGCTGTTAAAATATAACTGATAATGTCACCTGAACACATCCAGATATGTAGATATATAAATATAAATAAAATATATAAATACATAGCAGTAACATCTGCATCCTGGACAGTTTGTATGTCAGATACAGGTCAGGTATATAAAGAACTAGCAAAACCCATTTCACAATTTAACGGACATTGCCTAGTGTAATAATACATGTAGGGAATATATACCTGCAGTCAATAGGAATGTAGTGTAAACTATAAGTATATATAAGTTGTTAATGGAGGTATCTTTTTACACCCTACTGTATGTGCATAAACAATGCAATTCCACACCTCAATGGGTATGTCTAATCTCAAAACATTTTTTGGGACATATGTCCTATTGGTTTATAAATATCTGCATTTACTTTGATGCATGTGCCCTGTTCAAATACCACAATCTTGGTGGCCTGTTGCCACCAATCAATCCTGCATGCTGTTGGAATGTCCACTGTTGTTCTATATATGCATGTGTTATGCTTGCTGTTCAACTGTTGGAACTCTGGTGTGTTGGGTTAATGGGAATACTACTGTATGCTGTTACAACTAATTTGGAATGCTGTTGGCTGTTACCAACCCATATTGTCATTAAATCCTCCTAAACACAGAATGTATGGGAAAGCCGGTCCCACCTCAGCTGGCGATGGCACCTGGCACCAGTAGGTCCGGTGCCCAGCCCGGGACCTCCTCCTCTGTTGGCCCTGTGCCACCTTCGGGTGGAAGCGCTGCAGAGGATGGGGCTCGCCCCCCCGTGCAAGCATGGCCGGAGGAGGGCCACCTATCACCCTCCGAACGGTCCAGGCTGTGGTGCGTAGGGAGATTGAGCATTCAGTCGCTGATCCTCTACACCAGCTTGAGGCACGAGTGGCACGACTCACTGGTGAGCCTGCCCCTCCTACGCAGCCCCCAGCACAGCCACCCTCTGGGCTGTGAAGGTGCAGTGGTGACTGCCCATGGGTGGGGATCTCAGTTCCACTGTTGCCATCTGTGGGCTCATGGGCTTGCAATTTCCAAACATCCTTCCCCGTCAATGGTATTCACCCACCACATGTGTTATATTCCGCCCCTGTATGCGTCTTGTTTGTCTTGTCTGTTTACCTCCCCGACCTACCTCCCCAAATATACCTACTTCCCCTACCCCACATTCCACTCTCACCTGAAAAAAAAAAAAGGGGGTGGGGGGGTGGGGGGCAATCTGCTCCCAAAAAAAAATTACGCCCCATACATAGCTGCCCATTTTGCACACGTCCACTGGACACAAACTGATATTTAATTGGCAGTACAACATACTATGTTGTCCTCACCCATTTCTCAGGGGCGGAAGGTTTCATAATTCCCTCCAAATTTATTGCATATGCATAGCTGTTGCTGTTAAAGAAATGGGCAGCTATGGACCTTCCCTACACCCGTCCTGCACATCCTGAGCTGTTTTCCCTACTGTCTTTCCCTCTTTGTGCCCCTTTTTCACCACTTTCCCATCTCCCCATGTTCTTTTCTTTCAAAGAAATGAGCGCTGGGGTTAGCGGGAGTAAGCACTTTTAAGCAGTAGTTAGCGGGTTTGCGCGAGTGTGCGCTTGTATGCACTTAGCTAAGTATTGCTAAGCTTCACGCAAACCTGCTTACAACTGCTTAAAAGTGCCTTAGTCACCCTGCATGTGAGGGCCCTTGTTCTGCTCAGCAGCAAAATAAAACACCTCTGTCAGTCTCGAACCCCGGACCTTGGACACACTAGACTGCATGAAGTACCACTAAGCCACAGTAGATATACAGCAGGTTGTTGCTGAAATAGATATATCATGCATCTGAATGAGTGAATGTAAAGGAAAGATTGGAATGCCATAACACAAAACCTGTTCTGTGGAACTTTACCAGCAGTTGTTGTGGAATTGCATTACATGACTGTGATAACAGAACCAGCCATTCTAGCAGTAAATAATGTTACAGCAGCACTTTACAACCCCCAAACAGTATCATAGCAGGACAATCCTCACCCAAATGTACAATATACCTGTGTGTTCATGGTCCACCAAGGATGTAGGTAAGCATACTCAGTACTGGAATTGTCCAGTTTCTTTGAGCATCCTGTGCTAATGTCAACAATAAAAAAGCACAAACTGTGCAGAAGTGAATACATTAATATTCACAGTATAGCAGTTCACAAACAGTTCATGTGCCAAATGAATACATCTCAATAACTACTTATGTATGGCAGTTAACTGTATAAGTAAAAAAGAAACTACATACTCCCATGTATCTTATGTTAGCATTTGTAGGGGTGAGTACAATTCTACATTGACAACTGTGTACTGGAAGTGGCAACATTCAGGTCTGAGTACAACATTTAAATCACTGGCTACACCCCTAGCTTCAGATATAAGAAGTATACCAACCTTCTGACTTAAACAACGGTGTCCACAGCAAACAAGCATGGGCCCCACTTTAGAAAGCTGAAAGGGCTACACCTACCTGACTTAGCAATTTATAGCATTGGGTTGAAATGACAGTGAGTACTGCAGTTACCACACAGCAGGCTGCATGCAATTACCAAATGGTGGCCACCAATTGGTGCACAGGCCATCACATGCAAGTGTGCAGATACCTATAAAAGCAGGCTGTACTTGCTGTCCACACATGCAATCATTCCATTGCAGCTATTGAGAGAGAGAGACAGACACACACACACCCACATCAACAGGAAAAAATAAATACATAAAAATAAATAAATAAATAAATAAAAGACACACACTGAAAACTACAAACACATACAAAGGAAAAGTATGTAACAGATATGTATTTACTGGCATGTAGTAGATGTTTTTGAAGAGTACTCTACATACTTTGAACCATCCATATGTGGCAGCAGTACGTATATATGCACAGATGCCCTGCATAACTACTGCCATGGACAAATCAGTGTGTAGCTGTGTGCAGTGGGACATAACTGTGACATATGTAGCTCAGCATTAAATGTCAAACATCTGATCCATGTTATCTGTGTTCTGTACAGTAGTGTGTACAATGGCTGTTTGGGGGAGTAGCGCATACAGCTATATAAACATGGATGTGACAGAGTAACACATGCATGATAGTCATATTAACATGTAGCTTAGCATTGGCAACTGCTGTACCAGACTAGTATGCCAATCTAGCATTTGCAGCTATATATACAACCTCTAATATTACTGTGTGCTCACATGTGACACCTGTTCATGTTGCAGCAAGGCCCTACAGGTCAGCCGTGAGGTCCACGGACTTACAACAGTGTGGACCATATGTGTGTATGGCACACACATACGGAGAGATATTCCTGTGTCAGATATATTAGCATCTGTACATGTGCATAGAGCAAGGAACATACTGAAACTGTTTGTGAATGGTGGACATATATATGTTGGTGAAGGTTGTTATGTGCATATTTCTATGAAGGTTGTAGTGTGTGGCAAACAAGACAGCATACAGTGCTGGTATATGACATGTGGTGGTTAAACGCAGTGGGTATGATTTGTTAGGTTTGCAGTGTTGCAGCCAGTGAGGCCTGCTAAAGCTACATGGGCTGAGAACACCTTCAATGCATTCCGCACAAGACTGTGCAATATTATTACATAACTGTATACCTCACAACCTTTGCATAACTGATATTTCCACCATGAAAGTTGGACTGTATATGTGCCTATATGTATATCTATATGTACACCAACGGATATATGTATGTATGTATATATATATATATATATATATATATATATATATATATATATACAGAGAGAGAGAGAGAGAGACAGGGTCATATTTACTGTGACAGATGCCTGGTGGCAAAGCCATGGCCTCAAGCTCAATGTCGAAAATGCAATGGCATCCCTTTTGGTAAAAGCTACTTAACACCGAAAGTGTGATAAGAGACCATGGGACACAGGTGGACAGTAGTCTCCCCTTTGATAATCACAGTGCCACACTAGTCATGTAATCTGTCTACGTGGCACACCCCATCACAAAAGGTGTGTCATCCAGGGAAAAAGAGGTCAGTGTTCCCCTCTACTCATCACTCATAAAACCCTACAATGCCCCTTTTGGTATGTACCTCACAAGACATCTACAGCAACTGGAAAGGCCACAGACATACCTCACAAAGAGTATTATCGGCCTCAAACAGATGCCCTATGCAGACCGTCTCACAAAATCACAGCTAGACTGTGTCGCATACTGCCTACCCAGAGGTGACCTCTGCCTAACATACAAAGCTATATCAAACCCAGAACTGTTGGACATGCTCCACGTAAACAGATCACAATCCCTACGAGTTACATGCTCTAGGGACCTAAACCTTGCCACCTCAATAAACAAAACATGCTGGAGGAATAGATCCCTATCTCAGAGACATCCCATACTCTGGAACAAACTACCTATCAATAGCAAACAAAGCTCCTCATTAGCAGTCGTCATGAATAATCCTGATGACTGGATGGGAGATAGGAAATACACCCCGGGAATCACCTCTGTGGCTCTGCTTGACAGGGGCACATGAAATTAAATTACATGGGTGTCAAAGGGCAGGGTACCATATGGCTAGGCTTCTATAGGCCCTAGGGCCAACAGCCTATTACCTACCTATGAACTGATACACACCCACATGTACTTGTTGCAATAATTGCTATGTGAGGTTGACTGTGTGTGATGGTGAATGTGTCAAAGTTGTGTATATGTGTGATAGCTTAGTGGGAAACTGTTTCTGTCATGGTATTTTGTGTCCTAGCTCTGTTCCCAGCAAAAGACGTGCATGCTATTGCTAGGCAGAAAAAGCAGTATGGCATATGGTCTGACGTAGTCCCTTGGTGTTGACTGGGGTGTGCCATTGTAGGCTAAAGCAGTACATGTATGCTTATTGATTGGTACTGCTGGTGAATCCAAATCCCGTATGAACTGTAGTACTACCTGAAGCTGTAGGCCTAAACAGCACAGTATGGTGTATGTCCACATTGCTTACAACCACTGTTTTGTGTGTTCCCTGTAGTCCTCACAGATTACATACCTCAGGCATAAGGTTTTGTAAGTACTGACACAAAGTACTGTATGGTACACAGGTAAAGCTCATCTGGGTTGCCATACCTTTATGTCTTGTATGTATGTCTGATGTGTGTTTGGGAATGCCTGTAACATGCCCTCGGTCATGTGTGTGTTACAGGATATAAGTGCATACCTAGCAACATGTATAGTCTAGTACAGCAGTATGCCACCTATATTCACGAATGTGCACATATGTTAGGAAGGGGTTTGCCATCAATACCTAGTGTGGTATACTGGCAATACTGTAACTGGACTTTACAATCACTGCAATGGATGACATATTTCTTTATGCATTAGCTTGATATATACCTCCTGTGGCTAGGTGGTGCATTGTGTCGCATACAGTGTGCCATGTACTGTTGTATAGTCTTACATACAGGTTTTTCTTTGTTGCTGTGCAGAAAATGGTTTAATATATAGAGCCTGCCAGGCACTGTCAGGCAGTTGTGGGTTGAGCACTGAAATGTGGTATTGAAAGTGTGTATCCTCTGACAGCCAATAGGTTGCTATATATGGCAGTTCAGTGATATCTGTATTTTAGAATGTTAAGTGTGCCATATGACTTGCTCACACATATTGTTTCATTGTCTTCCAGGGTCATAGCCCACCATCGCAACCCTACCTATAGTCCAGCTGAGGATGAAATAATAACAACCAGTCTGGTTCAGCACTACACCCTGCTTTTCTCCAGAACCAGCCAGGACCAGCATGAGCGGACTGCACTGTGGCAAGATGTTGTCCGTAGGGTAAATGACATAGGCATGCATAACCGGAGATATGAGCAGGTATGCCATCACTGTAGTGATTTACTTAGACATGTCTGGCAGCATGCGTCTGATGTCCGTAGACAACAGCTTGCCACAGGTGGTGGGGTAACCATCCATCCCCCTCACCAGAGTGGAGGAGCTGCTCCTGAGCCTGGTGGCTCCTGGCCAGCAACAACAGAACACATATCATCATGGAGGCCGGAGCCACCCAGCAAGTTCACACGGAGCGTGCAGGTAACATGGCATATCTGTAGACTACTGTTACCTCGATTGGTAGATCATGCATATGTGAGATGTGTACTGTGTAGTTAGAAGATGTGGAGCCTGGTGTTGTGCAATACTAATAATTTGGAACATAATCTGTAGGCCTGTGACTGTCAACCGTTGTACTACTGTAAGATTGCAAACCCACAGTAGCAATGCTACAGTTGTTGCCACTGACAAACTGTCTCATATCCTTGTAGGTCCCTCTGGTGTGACAACAAGGCAGCAGACCCATGCTGGTGAGTGTGTTCTACATTTACTATTGCAAATAACATGTGCATGTCATAGGTGAGGTGTAGGCCATGTACACATGTAACACACCTATGCATAATGCATGCTGTGCATGCTTGCTGTGAGACTATGCACATCTCAGTAACGTGAGTAGCTGCCTCAAACACATGCAATACACAGAGCATCCCAAACAATTGTGGCTACACTGTAGTGGACACTGGATAGCCAGAGTCGATACACATGCACACAACATACACAACTTTGTCATACGCAGTACACGTTAATATACTACACATGGCATATTCAGACACCCGCTTAGGGTCACACTCCAGTATCCCAAATGTCATCCACACAGCACACATAATATACCTGAGGGGTAGAGACCTATCATGTGGCGGTGCGACACTCTTCAACACACAACACATTCATGTTAGGCAATGCTCCCTATTGGGCACCTTACAAACCCATGTAACAACTGTCTGTAAAATGGTGAATGTAGTCACGGTACTGCAGTTCCGGTACAGCATGATAGTTGCCAGTCTGGCACACATTAGTAGCCTTGAGTGACCACATGATGCTGCATGATGATGGCTCATGGTACTACACCCCATCCAGTTACTGTAACCACAGTACTACACATAGCATTCATTGCTATACACCTCAATGTTGTGTGTGTGCAAACATATGCACCTATACACAATATGCATAGCAATCACCATTTGCACAAAGTGACACATATATGTCTTGTAATGCTATTGAGTGTATAGGTCACATGACACACATTGGGTATGTGTGATGTTTAATGTTGCAGTTGTGATGTAGCATGCCATGTCATGGCTGGCACTGGCATGTCCACAATATGTTCTACTCTCACCATAACCACTGTACAATGGCTATGTTGAGCAATGGTATTCCATCATGTATACATGCACCACTCATCCTGTGTGTATACATAGCATGCATGAGCGCAACCTGTGTCCACAATTATCTGCTAAAGACACAGATGCTCTAATCAGAAATGGATATCTATGTGACACACAGATACACATCCAGCCATGGTATGTATACCTGTGAGTGATGGTGCACAGGACATTGAAGAGCTTTAAGACTTGCACAGCAATGTTGTGTCCATGTACACATTGCGTTCCAGGGTGAGGCCAATCACTGAACAACAACACACATGCATCAAAGCCATGTATACTGTTATTAGCAAGGACTGTCAACACTGGCACTGCATGCTGTTGAGCAACACACGTCCTGCATGCTGACACGTGTGATATGACTGTTTGGCTTGTGATACTGTACCCCACCATCAACCGCTATTGAGTATGTTCTGGATTGCTGGTGGTGTGTGTGTGTGTGTGTGTGTGTCTGCTTTAGTGAGGAGTGTATTTGTTTGCATGTGTGCATGTATGCATGTGTTCATGTGTGCATGTGTTCCGACATCACGTACAGGTCGTAAAGTGTGTTTCCTGTCTTCCTCTCACAGGTGCTGAGGTTGGGCTGGTTCACTGCAGCAGGGAACCTGATGTCACTGACACAAATAGTGATAATGAGGATAGGTGTATTGAGGCACAGGCATGTTTGCCAGGGTCTGTCGTTGGGCCACCAATCGACAGTACACAAGTGTCCACCCCATCCATGCACACAGTCATACTGCCAATACATCCATCACCACTGCCCTTAGCTGAGGGACAGTGTAAAGTCGGCATTGGCCAGGACAGTGTGTTACCTATGGCACATGCATCCCGACACAGCAGCCATACCCAGATGTCTGGAACGGTACCACATAGGCAGATGTGCAGGGGTTCTCGTCGGAGCACTGGTGGTCATCATGCCCCTGGCAGACGTGCCACAGGTCTTACAACCTCACGCATGTTCCAGGCTGTCATAGAGGCACAGGCACACATTGAACGGTACACCAGGCAGGGACTAAGGGCACAGAGGGCACATACCGCTTTAAATGACAGTATCCATGACAGGTGCCATCCGTAATTACACTGAGGTCACTGATAGACATTGGGGTGAGACATCAGATGTCCTCCGCAATATCATGTCCATGTGTCAGGACAGTGCGGGACGGTTGAGACGTGGACTTATGCCAACAACATCAGCAGCTGGCAGTCGCCGCGGACATCCCTCAAGTCACAGCCGCTCCCGTAGTGCCAGTACCAGCCCCAGCAATGTTGGGGGTGGGCTGTCCATAGACCATCCTAGATGATCACGTGCACGTGGCTCTGGCCAGTCCCAGCAGGGACCTGGGTCCAGTGTACATCTGTCTACCTCTGAGGATAGTACCCAGTCTGGCTTAGTACCTGATACTGTCAGTAGCACCCCTGCCAGGCACAGGTACCGCATCCGTGGCCAGAGATGGTGATCTGTAAAGCCTGGCAGGTACAGTCTGTGGCTGTCCCACAAATCTCCGTATATGGCAGCCACATGGTGGAACTGTGTGCATGCAGACACACACACACATAAATCAGACATCTAGGGCTAACACATACCCGCACACATTACATCAACATTGGCCCATAGCAGTACCCTTGGCCCTCACACACACACACACACACACACACACACACACACACACACACACACACACACACACACACACACGTCAATTGTATGACTCAATGTAGGCATCTGGCAAACCAACAACACACCCTGTGCATATGATGAAACCTGTGCCACCTCCTGTCTTCTGTAACATTGATGCAGGAACAGGCTAACATGGTGCTGATGCACAGGGTGACTTTATAGCAGTATAGCAATGTTAGCATGTTGTCAGCAGTAAAGTGTAATGATATCCTTGAAGGTGTATCTGAGCAGGCATGATGCATTAAAGCTATGACTGTCAATGTAGTATGGTTTACACCAGTGTTAATTCCAATAGTGTACTGTCCGCCCACGTGCCACTTGGCTGATGTGTGTAGTATTGGCAGCATGTGTTAGAGAGTGGACAGTACGTGTGGGATGTGTGCAGCACAGATTTGCAGGTGTACATTTGTGAACATGGTGGAGGTGCACTGTCTGCATGTATGTGCATAGTGGACACATGGGCAGGGTGACATGCCCTGTATTACACAGTGTTAACACTCCATAGTTTCTATTGGTGGCCAGTATGCATTGTACTACACACATCTTGGAACCTGGGTACAGAAGTGTCTGAAACCAGTGAATTTGTTTCAGCATGTCAGCCAGAGTCGGTTGATGCAACTGATTACAAAGTGTTAGCTGCTGAAGTCCAGGAAATAACTTCTGTGACAAGTCCTTTAGTGCATCGGGACAGAAGCTCTTGTAATCAGAAGACCAGTCCTGAAGCAATGGTGCAGCACAGGCATGTTTCTGATTTTCAGTCTTTTTCCCAGTTTAAAGATGGTGTATGTTCCTGCTCACAGGAGGTGTGCTTTTGCAGACAGTGGCACAATACTGAAGTGTATGCTTTCACAGGTTTGCGGGATGTTATTACAGAATATGAAAAAAATGCACAAGAATCTCATCTGAATAGGACTCCATCAAACACTGGGGCATCTGGCTGTCCACGATCTTGCTCTGAGCAAGCAAGAGGATTTGTAGATGATGTGACAATTGAAGATCTTGCTGGCTATATGGAGTATTATTTGTATATTCCCAAGAAAATGTCTCACATGGCTGAAATGATGTACACTTAACCTTGTTAGTGTTGCATATTAAATGAAACACCCACAGCTTGGAATTGGAACTTTTGTGGTAGGAGTATAGGAGTACGTATTTTGCTTTCTGTTGTCCGTTCACTGTATTTGTAATAAAGTTTTCTTACTTGGAAAAAAAAAAAAAGTGGAAGGGTGGCCTAATGGTTAAGGTGTTTGCCTTACAAACACAAGGTGCAGGGTTTGAGTCTCACACGGGATATTTGGCTAAGCTTAAAATGGCTCACAAGGGCAGTTAGCTTAGTACTAATCTAGGAACCTATGAACCTATGTGTGTATGACATGGTTTGACACTGTGCTGTGGGTGATACTGTTACTACCTGTCATTGGTTTGCATTCTGGTAGTATACATAACCTCAACAGCCTGACCATAAACAATCGTTAGATGATGTCTTGACAACTGACACACAGATGTAGGACACACAGTAACATTTGGATCCTTCAGGTACTATACTATGCCAGTAAAGTACAGTTGTGTACCTACCATAAATGTAGATGTTCGAGAGTATTCACTGTTGCAGTCATTACACTTGGGTTATCCTGCTGGCAGGCTACCCGCAGTCAGCCTGAATTCCAAAGTCTTGGTCTGGCGTCGGTTGCTGTCGCCTCTTCCCTGACGTCAGTGCGCCAGGGGTATAAAAGATGCAGCCGACGCCATTTTATTCAGTTTTTCTTGCCCCAGACGTCAGGTACCCCCAAAAGGGTAGGCTAAAAAAGCATTGCTAATAAAAGCATGCACTAAAATAACAATACCTTCATCTACAAGCAAATACACCACATAGGTTGTATGGGATAGAGAAGTACAGATAAGTCCCAACAAAGAAAGGGGGATGGTGGGTGGGTAACCTGGACTGCAACAGTGAATAAACTCGAACATCTACATTTATGGTAGGTACACAACTGTACTATGTTCATCGTGTTTCACTGTTGCAGTCATTACACTTGGGTTGAATCCCAAGCTGAGGTTGGGCGGCTGGGTCTAAATAGAATTAGGAGTAGCTATAAGGCCCTGCAAGACTGCAGTGGCAAAGCCTGCTCTGGATTTTGAGTAAAGAGGCAAGTGGTAGTGCTTAGTAAAAGTGTGCACTGAAGTCCAAGTTGCAGCCTCCAAAATATCCTTGGTTGGTACTCCTCTGAGGAAGGCTGCTGAGGTGGCTGCTGCCCTGGTAGAATGTGGTCTAATGCCCTTAGGCACTGATTTACCATGTTGTGAATAGCAGAAACGAATGCAGTGTCCTATCCATTTTGAAATAGTCTGCTTTGAGATAGCCTTTCCCTGTGATCCTGCAGCATATGCCACTAAAAGTTGCTCAGTATTTCTGAAAGCTTTAGTTTTGTCCAAGTAGAAGCGTAGTTGTCTGTGTATGTCCAAAGAATGCAGAAGTCTCTCCCCTTTATTAAGTGGGTTTGGGTAAAAAGTAGGCAAATGAATGGTTTGGTTAAGAACCACATTGGACACTACCTTAGGCATAAATGTTGGGTTTGTCCTTAGAGAAACCTTGTCCAGATGGAAGATAATGAAAGGTTCCACAGCCATTAATGCCTGTAACTCTGAGACTCTTCTTGCTGAAGTTATTGCTAGGAGAAGAGCTGTTTTCCATTATAAGAATTTTATGTCAGCTGCATTGGCTGGCTCAAAAGGAGGCATTGTGAGTTTTTCCAAGACAAAATTGAGGTCCCATGCAGGTATTGGTGCTCTCCTTGGAGGTTTTATGTTTTTGGCCCCCCCTGAGGAAATGCCTAAGCAATGGATATGAAAAAATAGGTGGGTCTGTATAGTAATGAGCTGAAATGGCAGAGGCATGGATCTTAATTGATGAGAAGGATAGGCCTTTGTCCAGCATCTCAGTTAGATATTGTAAAATCTGAGGAATATTTGGAACAAGCATGTCAATTCCTTGCGCCTGGTTCCAAGCACAGAATCTCTTCCATTTTTCTACATAAGATTTTCTGGTGCTGGGCCTCCTGGCCTCCAAACCGCTTTAGAGAGAGGTGTATTCTGAATAGTTACAGTATCCTCCATGCAGCTAGATTTAGAGTTCCAAGTTGGCTGTGCAGGATTTGATTGTTTTGTTGGGTCAGTAAATGAGGAATTTGAGGCAATGTCCAGGCTGGGCCTTGGGACAAGCTCCTTAGGATTGAGTACCAGTGTTGGCGTGGCCAATCCGGGGCAATCAGTATCATTTGTGGCTTCTCTTGTCTGACCTTTAGGAGTATCTTGGGGAGGAGAGGCATATACTGTAAGGTTGTTCTAGCTGAGAATAAAAACCACTTGGCACGACAGGACCCGGAAGCACGTAAACAAAGGCTTTCAAAATAAGCAGATGAAGAAATCAAACAGCTGCTAGGTCTCCAAAAAGATCCTTTAATATAACTAGGCAAATTAAAAATCCACAATATCTTCCAAGCGCTTTCACTCGACCACTTGCGAGCTTTTTCAAGGTGAAAAAGCTTGGAAGATATTGTGGATTTTTAATTTGCTTAGTTATATTAAAGGATCTTTTTGGAGACCTAGCAGCTGTCTGATTTCTTCATCTGCTTATTTTGAAAGCCTTTGTTTACGTGCTTCCGGGTCCTGTCGTGCCAAGTGGTTTTTATTTTTTATTCTTGGTTTGTTTTTGCTTTTAGTTTTGGTGTTGTTCTAGCTGAATGACAGGGCATCCACTTTCCATGCTTGTGAAAAGTCCTTGTGTAGAATCTCTGAAGTTGGCAGTTGTGAGGGGAGGCAAAAAGATCTATGCCTGGGTGCCCCCATTTCCTTGTTATCATGCTGAAGATTTGTGGATCTAGTTTCCACTCGTGAGGGTCCATGAGGTTTCTGCTTAGTTCGTCTGCCAGAGCATTTGTTTTTCCTGGCAGGAATTGTGCTTGCAGGTGTACTTGGTAAGTCAATGCTGTGTTCCACAAAATCATGGCTTGTCTGCAGAGGGGGTAGGAATGTGTGCCCCCCTGCTTGTTTATGTACCACATGACTGTGGTGTTGTCCGTCTTTATCAGCAGCTGTCCTGGATGAAGTAGGTCCTTGAAGGCTGTCAGGGCATTTTGTACAGCTAGCATCTCTTTTTGATTGATGTGTAGATGCCTTTGGCTTGGAGGCCATGTACACTGAATACCTTTTCCTGCCATGTGGGCCCCCCAGGCATAATCTGAGGCATCTGTTGTTAGTGTTTGCCTGGCTGTGGGTAAAGTGAATGGCTGTCCCTTGTTGTGGTGACAGGCCTGTGCCCACCATCAAAACTCCTGTTGCAGGCAACGAATGAGGGAAATTAATGATTCCAGGCTGTGGCAATGTTGAGTCCAAACACTTTTTCGGTACCATTGTAGTTTCCTCATATGCAGTCTTGCATATGGAATTAGGAGAATGCAGGGGCCATGTAGCCCAGAGCCTGCAGAATTTTTCTTGCAGATAACTGGGTCTTTGCTGCCATGTTTTCGAAGTAAGAAGTCAGATGCCTTTGTTTGTCTGGCATGAGATAAGCCATCTGGGCAGTTGTATTTAAGCTTGCACCCAGGAATATTATCTCTTGAGAGGGTACTAGTTTTGATTTCTTTTCGTTTACTGTGTACCCTAGGCAAATTAGTAATCTTTTTACAAACACCAGATGCTGTAGTAGAATGTCTTTGGCCTCTGCTTGAATAAGGCAGTCGTCCAAGTAGGGATATATTTGAATTCCTTTTTGTCTGCAAAATGCAATTACTGGTGCCAGGCATTTTGTGAAGACCCTGGGTGCAGTAGATAAGCCAAAGGGCAGTGCAGAGAATTGGTAGTGCTTTGAGCCAGCTAAAAATCTGAGGTATCTTCTGCAAGACTGTCTGATTGGGACATGCAGGTATGCCTCTTTGAGGTCCAAAGTTACAAGTCAAGCCTTTTTGCACAGCATGGGCAGAAGCTGCTGCAGAGTCAACATTTTGAATTTTGGAACATCCAGAAAAGTATTTAGAATAGACAGGTCCAGAATCGGTCTCCATGCTTTGTCCTTTCTTGGCACTAAGAAGTATTGAGTAAAATCCTTGTCCCTGCTCTTGTTGTGGCACTGGCTGAATAGCCCTCATGTCCATGAGGGATGCAACTTGGTTTTGTGCCTCTGCCCATTGATTGTGTGGCAGGTCTGGCATACCTTTTGCCTTTGGAAGGGTGTGAAAGTGGAACCTGTAGCCCTGAGAGACTATATTTAAGACCCATTTGTCCTGGGTAATCATGTGCCAACTTTGTGAAAAAAGTGCTAGCTTTCCCCCTAAGGGAGCTGCCAAAAGATAAATGCTTGGCATTGGCAGAGGGAAGTCACTGGGACTGTTTCCTATATGGCTGTGATTTGTCTTCTCCGCTTTTGGAGGTAGAATCACCCCACTGTTTGGGCCTGTATGAGCCCTGGGGCTGTTGTCTGCCTCTAGGGCATCTGTATCTGCCTCGTTGTAGCCTGTCTGACACGGGAAAGGACCAATTCTTAGAAGGTCAGTTCCTGATAAATCTGGGTGGCTGCACCTGTAAGAAATCCTTCACTGTCTGCATAGATTTAGCTTTATCCTCCATTTTCTTCAACACCTCTTCTGCCTTAACACCAAACAAAGTATCATGCTGTAATGGAGCATCCAATAATTTTGCTTTAACATGATCAGGCAGAGTCTGTTCTTTTAACCAAGCATGCCTTCTAATGACCGAGCCTGTTACAGCGGCCCTGCAAGAGGCCTCCAGTGAATCATAACCACACTGCAAAGTATGTTTTCCCACTTGTTCAGCTGCATGCAATAAATCCTGCAATTCTTTGTTCTCAGCACATTCAGAATTTGTCAACATTTTCTGTTTTAACAGAGACATTAAATATTGCTGATATTTAAGCTTATGAAACTGACAATTTAAACCCTTACAGCCAAGGGAGCAGAAGTGTAAACTTTTTCCCCCATCTGTCCAGTGCCCTAGAATCTCTATCTGAGGGCAAAGGGTTTTTTGCAGTAGCAGCTTTGACCCCTTTAGGATCCTGTGAAATAGTTTCTGGGTCAGCAGCAGGGTTTTTATATAGAAATTTATGAGAATCTGGAACCCTGTAGTATCTGTCTGGCTTAACAGGTGCAGGAGGTAGAGAGTCGGGAGACAGGCCGGACTCTGAAAAGACATCATCTACAATGTCTAGAACAGGAGGAATAGCAAGAGGTCTGTGCTGTGGAAGTAAAAGAAAGTCTCTGAGCCTTTTCTTAGAATCTGAATAATCTTGGCTCTCCCAGTGGAAATGCTCCCTCATGGTATGCAAGGTTTTCCCAAATGAATAATCCTCAGGAGGAGAAGCAGAAGGAATAGATTCTTCAGCATCAGAATCCTCATAGGGAGGAATAGAGTGTCCCTGTTCTGAATAGGAGTCAGAGGAAATGGAAACCTGATCAGAGGAATCATATTCAGTGTCTTGCCTAGGCCTCTTATCAGGAGAGGGATGGGAGCCCCTGATCACAGTAATTAGGTCTTCGGCCATTTTGAGCATCTGTTTCTTAGGCATGGAAGTCTGTCCTGGAGAATGCTGTACTTGTTTTCTTGTCTTTAAAACTGTTTTAGTCTTTGTCTTTGATGCTGAAGTTGGCTTGATATAAAGCTGTGTAGGTCTGAAAACACCCTCAGAAGCCGATGCCTGCTCAGCGGCTCTGGACACATCTGAGGGATTAGTTTCCGAAGGCCCAATACCTTGAGTATCCAGAGGCCTAGCTGACTCCACGTGGGAGTCGGAGGTGGCCTGTGGCTATGAGGTAGCAGGTGTCAGGGGCTGCGAAAGCACCTCACTGAGAACCGGCGAACTGGCGACTGGCCTAGAAGAGGCTTCATCATCGGTTTTGGACCTCGGATGCATGTCCTTTTCTTTTTCTTGCGCTTTTTATGAACTCCGGTCGTCAGCTTTTCCGACGGCATTATGTAGATAAACCTTCGGCCAAAGTAATGAAAAGCAAGATCGTACTGGCGCTTAATAGTGCGTTGGTTAAATCTAGCACAAAACCGACGACTAGCAACGTCGTGATCAGGGCCTAGGCAAGGAATACAGTAAGAGTGAAAATCCTTATGAGGTATTTGCTTCCCACAAGAAATACAATTGTTAACTTTTTCTGACATTGGTCTGGAGCAAGAAAAAAGTTTCCCCAATGGGGTACTTAGCTTTATTGAAGACTTCGGATCTGAAATTCAATTTCAAAAATCTCAGGAGTCGGCCGACCGGCACTTGCGAACTACTTTTGCTTCAGGCACCGCGCGGCAAGAAAGACTGAAGAAAATGGCGTCGGCTGCATCTTTTATACCCCTGGCTCACTGACGTCAGGGAAGAGGCGACAGCAACCGACGCCGGACCAAGACTTTGGAATTCAGGCTGACTGCGGGTAGCCTGCCAGCAGGATAACCCAAGTGTAATGACTGCAACAGTGAAACACGATGAACATCCAGTGGTATTCACCTGCACCCATTCCTGGGACCACTCCTGTTTGGCATATATCTCTCTTAGGTACAAGCAAACACAGTAGGGATATGTCCGTCCATGTCTAGAAATGCATACTGTGGCCTATAATACATTCTTCAGATGACACACACATCCTCCACAAGGGTATCATACAGACAGATACCTGTTGTCAAACCCTTGCTGTAAAGCTATAAGCCAACTAAAGCATAGTCATACACTTTTACAAACTATAGTATCCCCACAGTACCACATAGGTAGTAGCCCCCAACATGTTGAACAGGTACCGATGTGTACATACAGCCAAGTGTTACGTCATCTCTCCTTTGGTAATCACATTTCCAAAGGTATTTTGAAATCCCTCTGTGGATCACATTAGCAACAAGGTGCCTGCATGCATATCCACAAAGGTTGTTGTACACCTATAATGAATAGCCATCATTGACAGACTTTGCTGCATTTGAACAGGTCTGAAATATAGCACAGGCATAAACCCTCACTCACACTATTCAACAGATACCGTAATGAGTGTGTGTGTGACACAGATGACCTAGGCCAGGGATCACTGCAGTGGCTGGGCTTGTCACAAGCATACAGATGTGACCTAAGGTCTGGAAAGCGGCAACGCACACTGGCAAAGATAACAGATGTGTTCATGGAGAAAGCATGGTTCCCACCTATGAAATAATTGAGGCCACATGTATGTATATGTATTTGCCACACAGCTGCCTGACATCTGCAATGCACATACTGTTGTCATAGTGATATGTCATACAGTAGTAAAAGCAAAACCCACAACACATTGACCAACAGTGTCACACACAGAGCACACACACACACATACACACACACACACACACACACACACACACACACACACACACCAAGTGCAGGATTCAAACCCCTAAATAACTAGTTTATGATAATAGAGCAGTACACATTAACAAGACGTGCTATACACATTACTGGAAAATTTGCTTTCCACAGGTATATTTGTAGGATGGTGACATCATCAGACTTGACAAAGATAAGTATACCACTTTTAAGGTGTATTAGTGGTCTCCAAAAAGGTGGCTCCTCTCCAAAGAGATCACACACTCACTCACTCACACACACACACACACACACACACACACACACACACACACACAAACACTCTTGTCAAGTGAAAGATTCAAACTCCTACCTAACTACTTTATGATACTAGAGGAGTACGCATTAACACGACGCGCTATACACATTACTGAGAGTTCTCTTTTCCACAGGTATATTTGTAGCATGGTGACATCATCAGACTAGACAAAGTGGGTTACATTAGGTGACATTAGGTGGGCTACATAGAAGGAATTTCTAAACACTTTGGCCATGTGATCATCAAAGGAGAGTTTGCTATCTACCTCGGACCCCAGGGCCATAATTACTTTCTCCGTACATACTGGATTACCACCTATGTGGTAATTTGTGTGCACTTTGTTTTATCCAAAGGGGATGACTATGCATTCTTTGGCATTCTGCTTGAGGGCATTGTTTTGACACCATGTATCTGTCTCTGTAAGACCTTCTGGAGGATGTGTGTGTCAGCCGTAGAGTCGATTATGGACCACAGTTAGCAGTCATCTGCAAACTTGTTCAGCCATACTCCTCCCATGCTTGCCTGTACCTCTGATCAGTATCTACTGAACAGGTGGGGTCCCAGGACGAAGACCTGTGGGATGCCATTTGTGACTGGTTTAGAGTCGGACATGGCACCCGCAGCTCTGAACATGTGTGTTTGATCTGTGAGCCAGTTGGCCACCCATCCTGTGACATAGCTGTTAATGTTCAAGCTGGTAAGCTTGTCCATGATGACAGAGTGGGGAATGGTGTTGAAAGTCCTTAGTGAGGTCCAGGTGGGCTGTGTGGACTACTTTCACCTCCATCTACATCCTTGGTAACTGTTTCAAATAAGTCAACTAGGTTTAGGAGGCAGGATCTGCCTTTAACAAGGCCAAGTTGCGTAGAGTCCAGTGTCTGGAGGTCCCCAATGTCTCTGTTTATGGGTTCCACGATAATTTGCTCCATAGCTTTGCAGACCAGGCTAAGTAGACCTATAGGGCAATGGTTTCCAGGTTCTGTTGTAGCACCCCCTTTATGGAGCTGGATGACTGTTGGTGTATGCCATCCTTTGGGTACATAGCCTGTGGTAAGGTTGAGTCTTGACAGTGAATGTAGGTGAGGGTGTAGTTCCTTTTGGGGCTGGTGTAAGATGCAGCCTAGGACACCATCCAGTCCCATTGATGCTGTGTTCTTAGCTTTGGAGAGGGCTGTCTTTACATGCATGTCCATGAAGTCTGGGGCTCTGCATTCTTCTGGGATGGACACAGGCCCTTTTGCGGGTGATGGGGGCAGAGTTTGCACTGAACTTGTCCCCCAGGATGTGGGCAATGTAAGTTGGTTCAGTGTATTTATTGCCGTTTTTCATTAGCTGACAGCATATTTGGAAGTTGCCACCTAAATGTTTGGTATAGCTAATGAAGGCTTTGTGGTTGTTATTCTTACATTCCTTGGCGATTTCTCTTTAGACACTGGCCTTGGATTATTTTATGAGCGATCATTGTGTCTTCCTAATAATGATCAGTGATGCCTTTCCTTTTGTGAAGTTTGCTCTATCATGTGTTCGTTTCCTCCTTCTGTTGTATAGCTTATTTATGGGCGACGACCACCAGATTGGTTTCTTATTTTTGGAGGAGTGCATCTTGGTTTTATTTGGGATGTCTCGATCCATGCATCCCTGTAGATGCTCATAGAATGCATTGTAAATGATTCGGCAGATTGTATAGCATTATCCTATAGCAAGGGGGCTGTGGAACTTTCCACTTTGCTCTTGGGAAGTGTGCAGTTTGCTTTTGAAAAAGTCTTCACAGTGGTTTCCTTGACTGGGGGGTGTGGGGGGTGTGGATGTCCAGTGTGATTACTTTATGATCTGATATTACCAGGGGTTTATCTCTGTTGTGGAACACTGGTACCCCATGTTGGTGATGATCAGGTCCAGTATGTTGTCACCTCTAGTGGGCATGGTGACCAGCTGTTCCAGGACGTTTGAGATTTTAAACTCTAGGAAACATTGGGCAAAGGACATTGTACACAAGTAATTTTCCCACTCAATGTTTGGGTAGTTGTAATCTCCTCATATAATGGTGTTTGATAAGACCTTTATATTTTCCACTGTTCTCAGGAATACTGAGTGAGGTTCCTGAGACAAGGTAGGTGATCTGTAGCAGGCTGCAATCTGATAAGCAGCTTTGCCCAATGTTAGTTGCACTTGCATGGTCTCCAAGGCCTCATGCTGTGCCACTAACCTGAAAGTATGGGTATCCATAAGGTAAATGGATACACCCATTCCTTTTGTATTTCACTCGTGGTTTTGGGGCCGAAGATCAGAGGGATTGTGAGTGTTTTACGTGGAGCATGTCCAACAGCTCTGTGTTTGACATAGCTTTGTATATTAGGCAGAGATCACCTCTGAGTAGACGATATGCGAGAGAGTACAGCTGGAGCATTTTGAGATGGTCTGTGTATGGTATGTATTTCAGGCCGCTAATGCTCTTTGCAAGGTATTGCTGCAGGCTTTCCAGTTGTTGTAGATGTCTTGTGAGGTACATAGCAAAAGGGGCGTTGTACTCTATTATGGATCTGGTGAGTGATGAGTAGAGGGGAACAATGTCCTCTTCTATTCTGCATGAGACACCTTTTGTGATGAGGTGTGCCACATAGAAGGATTTCCTGACTACTGTGGGAATGTGATTATCACAGGTGTGTCCACTGTCCACCTGTGACCCAAGGTCTCTTATCACACTTTCAGTGTTAAGTATACTACCGCCTATGTTGTAGTTCATGGCTACAGAGTTTTTACCAAAGGGGATGACAATGCACTTTTTGGCATTGAGCTTGAGGCCATGGCTTTGACACCAGCCATCTGTCTCAGTGAGGCCCTTTTGTAGGATGTCCACATCTTTAGTATTTACAATTATGGCTCCTAGTTTGCAGTCATCTGGAAACTTCATTAGCCACAGACCTTCCATGTTAAAGTTTACTTCAGGGAAGTAGATACCAAACAGGGCAGGACCCAGGACTGGACCCTGTGGTACTGCACTCGTCACTGGTCCAAAGTCATACTTGGAGTCTGCTACTTTCACAGTGTGTGTTCTGTCAGTGAGCCAGCTGGCAACCCATCTTGTGACATAGCAATTTATACCTAGTTTAGTGGGTTTATCTATAATTCCAGAGTGTGGGATGGTGTTGAAAGCCGTGGCAAGATCTACATAGGCTGTGCGAACCACCTTACCCTTGTCTACGGTTCTGGTGACTGCTTCAATGTCATCTATCAAGTTTAGGAGACATGATCTGCATTTTACAAACCCAAGATGGTTGTGGTCCAGAGTTTGGAGATTACCAATGTCTTTTTTTATAAGTTGTATGATGATACATTCCATGGCCTTGAACAGCAGGCTCATCAGGCTAATGGGGCGCTAGTTCCTGGGGTCCGTGGTGTCTCCACCCTTGTGTAGTGGAATAACCATCGCTGTGCACCATTCAGCAGGCACAAAGCCTGAGGTGAGGCTATGACTGAACATGGTACTTCGGTGTGGTGCCTGTTCGTTCTGTAGTTTGTGTAGAACACAGCCTGGGAAGTTAACTGGTCCCAGGGATGCTGTGATACTGGCTTTGGAGAGTGTTTTTACCTGTGCAGATGTGATGACAGCAACTTTGCAGTCTTCCATTATAGAGATGTGCTCTTTCATGGGTGAGAGGGGGGTAAAGTTAACACTGATCCTATCTGCCAGGATGTTGGCAATATCAGTTGGGTCTGTATATTTAGTGCCATTGAGCTGTAACTCAGAGCAGATCTGAGTGTTGCCATGACATGGACCTGTCTGTTGGGCAGAGATCTCCTGAGTAGACAGTATGCAACAGAGTACAGATTGAGTTAAATTCAGTCTTGTTGCATGGGGCAACTGTTTGAGGCCAGTAATCCTCTTGTTGAGTTACTTCAGTGGTCTTTCCAGCTGCTGAAGGTGCCTAGTCAGATTCATTGCAAGTGTGTTGTGGTACTCTCTGTCAGGTCTGATGACTGATGAGTAGAGGGAATCTCCTTTGACCTACATGCAAAGACCTTGGCAGTTTGTGTGAACACATAGCATGATTTTCTGACCACTTTGTGAATGTGTTTCTGGAAGTAGAGATGACTATCCACATTTGTCCATAGATCCCTTATTATCACCTCCATATTTAGGGTGTTGGCACCTATGTGGTATTTGTATGACTGTAGCTCGAGGCCATAATTTGGACACCACATCTGTCTGACTGAGACCCTTTATAAGGATGTCTCTGTTGTCCCAAACATCAATTATGAGCAAACCAAATTCACGCACGGTGGATCCAGTGCAAGGCTCAAAACAAATGCATCAAATCACACAAAACGAGCCAGCACAAGGTGGATGGCAAGCAGAAAAATATCTTTTATTGTGGCAAATTAAAATAAAGCATTGCAAACCGGTTTCGGCCTAACAATAGCCTTCTTCAGTGCACAAAAAGAAAATGTTTGAAAAATGGTGCATTCTCATTTGCCTTATATACTGAAAATTTTTTTAAAGGTATATACACAAAAAAAAATTTTAAGGTATAAAATCATAATAAACAAATCCTGAAAATATATATATATATAAAAAAAAAAAAAAAATATATATATATATATATATATATATATATATATATTTATATATATATATATATATATTAATAAACATAAATATCAGGAGTCATGTCTCAAAATAAGCATGCCAAATTCATGTATTGATCTAAATCTAATGAATCTATTGCACAGCCAGCATGAGTGCCTATAAAATCTATTTTAGCATTCATTTAGACCAGGTTTAAACAAAGCACCCGACCTGATGATCCATAAAGATTCCATTTTATTCAGCTTATCATGCCAGCCAGCCTTAGAAATCCTAGGTAACTGCATTTTATCAATAATGACAAATTGAAATTGTGCCGTTTTATGTGTTAAAGTATGTTTATATAAAGCATTGGCTAATTTCCTTGTTCTAATGGCACTAAGATGTTCACTGATTCGGAATCTCAGTGGTCTAGATGTTTGGCCTACATAGAATGAAAAGCATGTACAGGTGGCTAAATATATTACCCAGTCTGTGCTGCAATTGCCAAACACCCTGATCTGAAATATTCGTGAGGTGTTGGAACTGCTGAATTCTTTACTCTTGACCATATATCTGCATGCACTGCAGTGACCACAAGGGAATGAACCAATTAGTGGGTCCCCAAATAATGTAGTTTGTACAGATGTAGTTGGATGAAGTTGTTTATAATATGTCAGATGTGAATTAATTGTCCGTCCTTTACGATATGAAAAATGCACATTTTTCTGGTAGGATATCAGACAAAAAATCATGTGCCCGTAATATTATCTTTATTTGCTACCTAAGATGTGTCTAGGCACTGGAACCGTGACTTGAGCATCCCAAACACACGATCAATTACATTTTGTGTTTATACGTGTGCAACATTATGGAGTTCTTGTTCAGGTGTGTGTGCATTTCTGATGGGTGTCATCAGCCACGGCTCCAGTGCGTATCCAGCATCCCCCACAAGGTGACCGTCAGGGATGTCCCCATGGCAAATGTCTGGTACAGCTGCGTCAGATGCCAGATATAGGAATTGTGGTAGCTTCCAGGGCAGCCAGCACACACATTCAGTATTAAGCCCTGGGCATCGCACACGACCTGGCAGTTGATGGCGGGGAAGCCCTTGCGGTTGATGTAGGCCCTACCCTGCTCACCGGATGGTGCTTTGATGTGTATGTGCATGCAGTCAATTGCACCCACTACCTCAGAGTATTCTGCTATTTGCTGGAAGAGATGCATATTGCTGGCCAATGCCTCAGGGGAATTGGGGAAATATACATGATCACTGACATGTGCTGACATGGCATTCAGGAACTGGTGCAGTACCCTGGATGCTGATGCCTGTGAAATCCCCATCATATCACCAGTTGGTCTCTGGAAGGTACCTGTTGCTAGTATTCTTAGGCCAACACATACCTTGGTTTCCACTGGGATGGGTTCCCCTCTGCTGGTTCTGTTTGTGAGGCGTGGCCTGCACAGCTCAACAATTTGCTGCAGGAGGTCTCTGTCCACTCTATAGCACTCCACTATCTCCAGCTCATGTAGCCCCTGGTAGGTTACCCTGGGTCTGTACACTCTTCTCCGTCTCCTCACTGTGGGTTGCTCAGCAGCATTCGCAATGGCACCACCCTCAGCATCTTGCACATGTTGGCTTATAATAGCAATGGCAGCCCCTAACATTTTTTTGTCTGAGTTAAGTTTTTAAGTTTTCACTCTCTTTGTATGCTGCAGTGTTGCAGTGTTTTTGAGAAAAACATGGGGGAATGTTGTTTGCAGAGTTTTAAGTGCTGGGCTGGGCTGGGCTAGTGTACTGCCTGTGTAATTGGCTGATTCTGATTTATTTCACCTGGCAGCTCTGCTAGTCCTCCTTGGTTAACTTCCTACTACTTCTTTTCCTTCCTTTTCCCTTTCTGTTTCCACAAGGGGCAGCGCCGTGCAAACATGCGCACACACAGGCTTACACAGGCTTAGGCGGGTGCACATCTGCACACACAGGCTTACACAGGCTTAGACGGGTGCACACGCGCGCACACGGTGTAAGCACATTTGCAAGAAATTTCAGTGATATCCACGGCGTACACCTTCGGTTTCTGGGTTTCAGCTAGGACAACTGTAGACACCCCTCTTCCAATCCTGAGTAACTAACAACAAACACAAGCCACTCTGCTCCAATAAACTTACAGTCTTTCATACATACCCCCTCATGATGTCACCTATCTTCTACTCTACTACTCCCCTACTCCTACACTTACACTCTAGGGACATGGCTCACATGCCAGGGAAAATTGGGATTCACTATCCTTATCCTCATTTGCATAGGATTGCCTACTAATGCTTGGTTACATCTCTCAAACTGAGCTTCCCCCTTTAGCAACCACTACTCAGTAGCCATGTTGTCTTCAGCGTGCCATTCACCGGCATGGCAGAATAATATTTTTAATAAGAATGCCTATTTTTGCCTATTTTTAATTTATTTTCAGGTTTTTAAAGCGCCACACGTTTGCCCAGCGCTGCGCTACGCTTAAACATCAGAAATCGGGGGAAAAACATTTTTTGATTTTAATTAATTTTCAAATTATAAAAATGCCAATGGCCTTATATTTGGCCATTGGCATGCTTCCTCAACTGGATGCATCCTTTATTTGGAGCTGTCATAGCTCCGTTTTGCTATTTGCAGAACGGTACTCCATTACC